>NW_024423897.1:23058248-23091478 GCF_017311325.1 Ursus maritimus
ACGTGAGATGTGGGGGAGAGGCTTCGGGAGCTTCCAATAGAGGACTCTACTTACCCAGAGGGCTCAAAATGGTGAAGGGGCGAGGGCCGCAGCTCTGGAGGGGTTCGGAACGGTGTGAAGAAGTGTGCACTTCGTCCTGAAGGACAGGGGCGGCCACAGGAGGGTTTGTAAGCGGGAGAAGCACGGACGGGCTCTTGCTGAGGGCAGGCCCCACGGCGTCAGCATGCAAACTGCTGGGCGACGGGAAGCCCTCGGCCCCAGGCAGCTGGTTCCCGTGGTGGGCGTTCTCGGCCGTGCCTCTCCCTGGCCCTGGGCCCCGGGGCGTGGCCCCTGCACCAGAGGGGTGCGGGAATTCTCTCTTCCAGGAATTCTCCCGTTTCCACGAGGAGATCACTCCCATGCTCGACGGAATCACCA
Source organism: Ursus maritimus (assembly GCF_017311325.1). Lineage (NCBI taxonomy): Eukaryota > Metazoa > Chordata > Mammalia > Carnivora > Ursidae > Ursus > Ursus maritimus. Next base: position 23,058,666 of record NW_024423897.1, read on the forward strand.
ACAACCGCAAGGAGTGGAAGGCGCTCGCCGACGAGTACGACGCCAAGATGCGGGCCCTGGAGGAGGAGAAGCAAAAGCAGCAGGCAGCCAAGCAAGGTCTGTGGACAGGGGCGCACACCCCGAGCGCTCGCGCGCCCCGCCCGGCCCCGCTCGGCTCCCCGCCTGCCGGTAGTGCCCGCGCCGTGCGCGCGTCGGTGCCGAGCCGCCGAGCTGGAGCACCGCGGCCAAGCCCCACTGTCCGCGAGGGCCGGAGCCGCTTCCCAAGACGGAACCTCCCAGTAAGGATCCCCGACGGTCCCCCAGCCGATGCGGGACAGATTCCAGCTCCCAGGCTGTGCACATAGGGCCCCACGCGGGGGCGAAGGAGAAAACCTAGGATCACTGGTCGAAGGCATTGAGGGGCCGTATTTCTGGCCTTCTGTCGGCTGTTTGCTCTCTATACCATTGTGAGCCTTTGCGGGCACACTACCAGGGATGGAGGGTGCACTAGCTACATGACATCCGCGTCCAGTACCACCAGGAGAAGGCTCGTCCCGGAGCTGCAGCTTCTGCTTGTGGAAACCCCCACCTGGCGGCCATGGTCCCGCCTTCAGCATCACAGGGGATTTGTTCGCTCCCGCTCTTCCCAAATGACAGCACACTCGCCCTCCCTCGAGTCATTTCTTTTGCTGGCTGTGTGAGTCCAGTCCCCTCACGGGACATGACTTGTAGTCCAGACCCCACTCTGACGGCCCCCCTACGCGGGTTCTTAACGCGGACCCCGTCATGGCTCCAGCTCTGCTCCGGTGCCTGCAGACGTGGGGCCGCCGTTTTCCTCTTGCAAGTGGTGCTTTTTGCACCGCCCAGGAGGTGTCCTGTATGGGACACTCATCGTGGATTTGGGTTTTTTTTTTAAAGATTTATTTATTATATTTTAAAGAGAGGGAGAGAGAGAGTGAGCGGGGGGAGGGGCAGAGAGAGAGGGAGTGAGAGAATCCCAAGCAGACTCCACGCTGAGCTTGGAGCCCAACGTGGGGCTCGATCTCACCACCATGAGATCACGACCTGAGCTGGCATCAAGAGTCGGAGGCTTAACTGACTGTGCCACCCAGGCTCCCCCAGTCATCATAGGTTTGTATGGTTATTACAGTTTTCCAGAAATAGCAGGAAAGTGTCCTGAGGAAAATGCATCTTTTTCTAATTTGCAAATTGTCTTTGGGGCTAGTGGCAGGTTGGTGCACATGTGTAGCCTGCAGATAGCTTCTGTTTGGCCTGCATTCTCTTAACGTGAATTTGCTGTCCGTGTTTTAAAATTGGGATATTTCAGATTTTTAAAAATCCAGATTTCCAGCATTTCTTTTTTAAAAGGTTGGTATTTGGGATGCCTGGGTGGCTCAGCTGGTTAAGCGTCTGCTTTTAGATCAGGTCATAATCCCAGGGTTCTGGCATGGGGTCCCACATCGAGCTCCAAGCTCAGCAGGGGAGTCTGCTTCTCCTTATGCCTTCTGGTTCCCCTGCTTGGGCGCTCTCTCTCTCTCTGAAAAATGAATAAATAAAATATTAATTAATTAATTAAATTAAAGGTCAGTATTTGGCCATACCGGTCTGCATTTCTACAAGACAACAATTAGCTGGAGCTCAGTGGCAACTGCCCACTTTAGACAGGACAGGGGATCTCTCCAGTTTGCCCCAGTCTCCACCACTCCCTGTTGTCTCCCAGACAGTGGTGCCAAGTGCTGGTTGCCATTTATCATCATGATTGTGCAGCTCTTTTTCTTATTCTTACACTATTTCCCATTCTTGGTTTCTCTTGGCTTGCCTTCTGCATGTGTGATTATCTGGTGGCCTCAGAAAGCCCCTGAGTTTGCAATTCTTGGTCTCAACCAGGGCGAAGGGGAAGCGCACGGTAGCCTCCTCTCACCGAGTGGGTCCTCTTTGTTGTATGATTGCAGCAGTGGCCGGAAATCAGCCGGGAGGCAACCCCAGTCCAGCAGGGGGCGCACCTGCATCCAAGTCCTGCTGCATCCAGTAATGCTGACTGGCATCCGCTGACCGGGATGCACCACCCTTCGTGCAAAGAGATGACCCAAGCCAGGGGAAAACCAGAAACCTGCTTGCGAAGTAAAAGAGTAATAGCATTTGAAAGCTGGAAGAGAATTAACTTACATCCTGTCTAACGGTGTTCAACCAGTTTTTCAGTTTTGAGTATTATTGAGCTAAAACCCACATGCTAGCTTTCATAGACATCAATTAAACATTTCATTAAGGCCAGATTCACCTCCCCCTGCTTAGAATCATTTTCGTTCTTATACTTTCATGGTATGTTTTCTTATAACAATTGTCAAGGATCCTCAAAAGCAGAGAACTGTACAATGAACCCCTCCCTCCTCATCACCCAGATTCCAATATCAAGATTTTGCCACATTTGCTTCAACCATCCGTTCACATTTCTTTTGCATTTTTTTCTCTTAGTTGAAGTATTTTCTTTATTAAATTGATGGTCTTTTTTTTTTAAGTGTATTTATTGATTGAAGTAATCTCTACACCCAACGTGGGGCTTGAACTCACAACCCTGAGATGAAAAGTCGCAGGCTCTTCCCCACAGGAGCCAGCCAGGCGCCCTTTGCTGAAGTATTTACAAGCACGTTTCAGACGTATCATTTCACTCCTCCATTACACGTCTTTAAGAACATCTGGGTGTTTTCTAATATAACCACATCGTTATCACATGCAGCAAATGAACACCTCCCATCCAGTCGTGGTAGAGGCTGTGATGAGTTGGACAGACACTTCGCTGAAGAGTAAAGGACCTGTGGTCCCTGCAGCCCTCAGACATGACCTCAGCTGGAGGGAGACACTTTGCCCAAGGTCACACCCTTTCCCAGGAGGCCTACACGCAATGACAGAGCCATGCCAGGTGTTAAGGCGCAGTCACCTTAGCCCCACACAGGACAACTTCAAAGGGCCCTTCTAGCTCCAGGACTCCTCGTGGGGTCACCAAGGCTGCCACCAGAGCTCCATCACAGCTCAGCTTCTCCCTCTGCGCATTCCTACTCCCTTCCCTTCCCCAGGTGTTGGTCCCACGGGCACTCCTTAGTAAACACCTGCAGACCAAGAACACTGCAGAGGCTGCTTTCTGGGGAGCCCACCTGGGGATGCCTGTCCTTCATCACCTTGCCCCCAATGGCGCAAAAGTGTCCTAACTAGTTGGTTTGCTTGATTCTGACCCAAACGAGTTTCACACTTAACTATTACGTCTCTTAGGCCTCTTTTAGTCCACGAAAGCTCTCCCTCCTCTTTTTCCTCTGCCAGTGACTTGTTGCGGAAACAGCGTCAGCTGTCCCATATTCTGGATTTACCCGTTTGCCTCCTTGTGCTGGTGTCTGACATGCTCCTTTGGCCCCGGTTCTTCTCGAGGTGGATGATAGCTCTAGAACTTCTCTTCCTCCCAGAGAGGATGTAGTAAAGCAGAACCTAACATATTAACGCATTTGCTTGGAGGGAGGACCAGAGGGTTTCCCCAAACTCGGTGTGAACCAGGGATCTCCTCTAACCTTTTTACATAAACGAGGCAGGGAGGCCAGTGAAGGGATGAGCTGGGCCAAGTTTGCGGCACAGTCCCTGGCTTCCCTCCAGATCCCCGAAGTCGCAGAGAACACGGCGTACAGAGCACATGTCCCTGTGACTGCCACAGCTGATCAGTCCTGGCTCCTGGTGCGTGAGCCCTGCCCAGGTTTACAGGTCAGGATGTCACTAGGGGGCTGGGTCTGGAACCCTCATCTTTTACTCTGGAGTTAGATTTTCTGCCGTCCCGAAATTGACACTCTCAGAGCTGCGGCCTTTAAAGAGACATGTCCCCAAGCACTCCACATGTAGTGGCTAAGTGGCAGGGTAAAGGGGAGAGGTGTCACTCAGGAACATACAGACGCTGGTCCTGGCTCCATTCCTTGGGCAGGTTCCCTCTGCTCTCCCCAGTCCTCAGCCTTCTGTATATGTCACATGACAGTCCCAGCCCATGCCATGCCTCGCAGGGGGCTATGGCTAGCACCAGTAAGACCGTGCATGAGGATAGCAGCTTACGTTGCTTAAGCACCTCCCATGGCGTCCTAGGTACTGTTCACGACCTGTTTTCACCCTCAGAACCCTACGGGGTAGAAACTATCACTTAGGGGCACCTGGGTGGCTCAGTCGTTAAGTGTCTGCCTTGGGCTCAGGACGTGATCCCAGCGTTCTGGGATCGAGCCTCACATCAGGCTTCTCCACTGGGAGCCTGCTTCTTCCTCTCCCACTCCCCCTGCTTGTGTTCCCTCTCTCGCTGGCTGTCTTTCTCTCTGTCAAATAAATAAATAAAATCTTAAAAAAAAAAAAAGAAACTATCACTTAGCCCCATTTATCACATGAGGACGAGACTCAGAGAGGTTAAGAAACCTGCCTGAGGACACCCAGCTGGTAAGTGGTGGAGTCAAGACTCAAAGCCAAACAGCCTGACACCAGACTCCTGGCTTATAACCATTTTCCCCACACCATACCGCTTCTGAGAATCAGCCTTTTTAGACCGTAAGCGACCTCTGAGTTCATCTAAGCAGATCATCTTGTCACACACTCGGGGAGACCAGGGGCCCAACAGGTGGCTTGTGCAAGCGTGCACGACACGGAAGTGGCAGAACTGGGTCTCCAACACAGGTCTCGAGCCTCTAAATCTCCCACAGCATTGACAGCATCTTTGAAGGGGTTATTCCTGTGACTCCGTGGCTTGGCTGCCTCCCTAGCTGCGTCCAGTCATCAGGCCACGGATAGGATCCACTCACTCGCCCATTCAGCAATTCCTGAGCAATAGGGCTGGGACCCTGCCATGAAGAGAAGCAGCCCTGCTTTCCTGGACTTTTCCATCAATCAAGGGGACGACAGATACCGAGCGATCAGTCCCACGGATAGATAGCCTCGCTGAAGACGAACCCACGTTGTGGTACCCTGCTGCCCGGCGTCAACACCCCCATTCATCCGCACGGGAAATACCGTGACCGGCTCCTCGGCAACTGCAGAAATCCGAACCATTTCCAGATCGCGAAAATAAACCACCTGAAAATGAGAGCTAGTTTACGCAGGAAATCAACGACTTGAAGATAGCTTGCACAGAACATAAAATGGAACGGCTCATTGTACTTGTTCTCCTGGATCTATGATTTTCCTCACCAGTGTTTCCACCCTGTGGATCCGTGCGGCTCTTCCCTTCGAACTGCACCTAGAAAGTAAAGCTGGAGCAGCTTGAAGGCGAAATACAGGCTAAACCCGCAAGAGCTTGAAACCGAGGAAATGACACACACGTCCAAGACGGACAGTCACGTCCTCACTGCTCCTGCTGGGGCTCAGGGAGCAAAGGAAACAGCTCAAAGTCACCCAAATGTAGCACACAGTTCGTCTGTTCTTCAGATCCTCTGGCCAGAAACGGTTTTTTCTGTGTGTGGTTTTTTTCTTTCTTTCTTTTTTTTTTGGACCAGACACTGTTTTGCAGTTGTCAGTTGGTGAGTGTTTTGCTTGAAAACACGTCAAAATATCGCTTTCCGCATGTTTATTTAGTGCACTCGTGTGAAAAAAGAGCTGTAGCCAGACAAGGAAGTCCTTGTGCAGAAAGTGGGAGAACTTTCAAAAAGTCATGGCGAAAAGCTGGTCATGAATGGCTGTTGCGGGAGGCTGAGCCTGACTGGCTCACGATCGCCATGCGACGTGACAGAAGGAAAAGGGGGCTCAGAGGGCATGCGGGGGGGGGGCACCTTGACCAGGCTCTTCTCCGGGAAAGTGACCCCCAAACCAGAATCCTTTTCCCACTTGGCAGGCGGGGTGTCCCTCAGCGAGCACGCCGACAAATAAAGACACACCTCAACGGGGCTGTGGGTGATATTTTCTTTTTTAATCTCCATAGTGTATTTGTTAAGTTTATTTATAAGCAGATCACTTCACTATTTACAGTACATGAGCATAGAGTCTACAGTTTTTGTGATGTAAACAATAACCCCCCAGTGGGAGTCCGAGGAAAGAAGCCAGTTCTGAAGTATTTACAGACGTTAAAATAGAACTTTATACTCACGGAATAATAATACATAGAGCAATTTGGTTAAATTATCTATGAAACTATAGAATCTGACAATGTACAAATACAGGAAAACAGTTTCTCATTTAGAAGGTAAGACAGATAGATCACACCAGAAATAAAACAGGGACGATGACAACCACAGTAATTAAAAGCAAAGAAGGTATCTTCCTTGCCTCTTACAGATAAAGTATTTATATAAATAAGGACACAACCCAACAAAATGGAAAAAATATATAAAAATCCTCTACCAATTAAAAAAAATAGCAAAACTAAAAACTCGATTCTCAATCATTAGCAGTGTCCTTTAAAAAATTAAAATTTAGCTTTCTATTATAAATAACAAAGCAGATGTGTCCCTCTGTGTAGGTGAAATTCTTGCACCTTTCTCAAGAAATGCATCAATGTAATTCCACACATACACACAAACACAGGCGTGCACACGAGCAGACAGACAGACAGACAGACAGACACACACACACACACACACAGCCTTGCGCTCACGCACCCCAGGCTGTAGTTACCTTGTTGAGCTTCCCAATAAATAATGCCCCCTACAGTAGTACCCCTGGGGATACCCAAACCTGACAAGTTTAGCCATTCCCTGGTTTGACCCTGTCACAGAGCCGGCGAAAGCCCTGGCTCCCTATTGCTCAGAATTCTCTAGGCTGCATGGTCACACCAAGAGAAAAGGATTTGAGTCCAAGATTTGGAAATGCTGGAAGGGACCATAGGGACCACCTCGCCCAGTCGATTAAGGCTGGCTACAGACACCATCTCTCTAGAAACTTGGAGTTGGGGAGAGGGATCTTGTGTTGGCTTCAACCTTAGCAGCGGCCTCTGGAGGAAGCAGATGTTCAAAGCCAATGCTGATACCGTGGCACGAGGGGGTGGGAGTGAATTTCCAGAGCAGACTGCACTGAGCCAGACTTCCGGATGGTCATCTTCCCCAGAGACCATCTGGAAATCCGGGTGGTCCACCTCCCTGTTCCACTGACCACCCTGACCACACACCCCTTGAGATCTCCAACCTGTTTCCATCGGAATCAGAACACCCCTCAAGAAACAAAGTTGGGAATAGTTTATGACTTTTTATTCCTAACACAAAAACACTTGACAACATTTTTAAATACAACATATAAAAACAAACCAAAAAACCTGTTTGGCTATTCAGTGGACCATAACAAAGGCCATGGCCAGGCCCCCCAGCGCCACCCCCACCCCCAGAATCCTCACACCCAACCTCTTTGCTCGCCCCCGAGGGTACAGTGCGGGCCACCGACCCGAGGTTCATGTAACAAGGCCAGCAGCTGGGCTGCTAGTATTGCAGTTAGAGTAACCCCCTCCCCGGCCCCTGCACACAGGGTCCACTCCCGTCTCCTCTGCCCACAGGATAACTACTGTGCTTCTCAGTCTGTGCAAGAGTCTACTAAGTGCTTGCTTCTGACTGTGTGACACTGGGTTCTAAATACATAGACAGTTTCCTCAGGCCATGACATTTAATTCCCCAAATTGGTGTTGGACAGCAAGGTGGCCGAAAGGATTTCTTTGCCTTCCATCTGGGTAGCTGGTGGATACAGTCTTTGGCCACTAGAGGGCGACGAGACGTTGATAAGGCAAAGTGGAGGTGGAAGCTGACCAATCCCTTCACCAGTCACCCCCAAGCAAGGCTGGCCAAGTGGGGAAGGAGGTTCCCGGGCTTCCTTGCGGGATCCTTTGACAAAACATACAGCATAGAGGGGGTTCAGCTATAGAAACACGTCTTTGAGGTGTCGCTCGGCCCAGGGACGGACCACCTACAAAACCACATTCTGCAAGCCCCTGGTCCGGGGAGCTGGATTTCCATGCTGTTTCTGCATGTGCAAGGCATTCCGAAGAACCAGAATATCTGAAAATCTGTCCCCTGGGGCCTCAAAGCCTCAGCCACCACTGCCGGATTATTAAAGAAACCAAAAGCACAAGCTGCCCTAAAACGTATGCAGTGTGAGCAATGCCTCCGGTTGCCCCACAGGTTTTACAATCATTTGAAGGAAATGTGTGAAAAGTGCCTACGTTAAGCTGTTTTGAAAAAAAAAAAAAAAACAAGTGTATTGCTAGTATCGTCTGAGAGCAAGAGAGAAACAGCCAAGCGGTCACAACATTCGGATTAAAAGCTGTTCGGTGGGGACGATGACAAGGCTAATGTGAGATTCGAAACCACCACCTAGCCAAGCTGGGGCCGAACGTCTCATCATCCCCACGAGAAACTATGGCTTAGATCTGTCCTGGGGAGCTGGCCTTCTCATACAAGGGAACTCGGCCAGGACCATGTGGGTGTGCATCTGCTGCTGGCTGGTGACCTCGCAGAGAACTGTCACCCGGGACTTGAGCTGGGCGCAGCCAGAGGATGACACTGGTTCCATAGGTGAGGGACGGATTCCCGATGCTCCCGGGGGGGGGGGGGGGAGGGCACCTGAGCCTATCAGGTTCCACAGGGACCTTGGTGCTCCTTCCGTCCAATGCTCTCCTTTGTCAGTTGAGGGAACAGAGGCCCCAGATCACACAGTAAGTGGGAAACCTCAGGTTTCTCACTGAGATGGCTTATAGTTAGGTGACTTGCTCTGGAAACCCATTTCCGTCAGCTGGGCTGTTTTAGCTTTTTATACATACGTAAAAGTAGGTACCAAGATCTAAACTCACGGTTCCCTTTCTCTAGGGCCTCCAACAAAAGGGCCAGCAAAGGGCTGGCCCTAGGATGGACTGCCACTATTTAGGAAGGGGTCTTGCTCCCCGCTCCAACCAGCCCCCTTCCCGACCCCAGCCCAGTCCCTAGGAGAGGACCTCACACAGCCACAGGAGACCCATATTTGCCAGTGTAGACACATGGAGCCAGGCTGACATGTTGTGTTTTCTCAAAGTGCTTTTATTGGTTCACCGCAAAGTCCGCCTCTGCCTACTGCCTGACGTCCTGCGGCCGCTCCCGGGGCTCCTCCCCCGACCCGGCGTCTGTTTGGGGCCAAGGGCATTTCTGTGGGTTTCCCAGCCCCCGAGCTCTCCCTCCATGTACCCTGTACCTCTGGACCCAGCATGCAGCCCTGGAGCCCGCCTCTGTGGGCAAATCCCCTGGGGACGTGGGGGCCAATTCAACACACTGCGCGGAACCACTAACTGCTCTCCTTCTGCCCCAGGGGGAAAGGGGAGGGGTCCCTCTTCTTTGGCCAACAAAACCATGAGGTTCGCTTTATTTGCTACTCTGCATCCCACGTCTTCCCTTAGTCCTATCTGAGGGTAACTGCCGTATCTCCGACGCTGAGAAAAGTACTGCGGAGTTGCCGTCAGCGAGTCAGACCAACCCACCGCCTGGGGTCGGTGCTGCTTCACGGCTGGGATGGCCCCTGTCTCAAGCCGCAGGCTCGGCTGAGATTTCAGCGGAGCCCAAGGCCTGGGGCGAGGTTCTCCCCGGTCCACACAGAAGGACCACGTGTCAACACCCTCCCTGCCACCTGCTCTCACTACTCGCGCGGTGGCCTCGGCAGGCACGCTGCACACGCCTAGAAGAATCGCTCTCAAAACTTCACCCAGCACAGGCTCTACGCAATGAAAGACTTCTTAGTGCGTCTCTTCCTACATCAGGACTGAGCGTCCGCAGCTCAGAGCACTCCTCCCTTCCTCCTCCTGCCCCCCAAGCCATGCCTCTCCCCTGAGCACGGCCAACACGCCGCACTGCGAGGCCTCCCAGTGGATGCCGACACCTGACTGGTGGCTCTTTGCCTCAAAGCCGTTTCCTGGCTTGGGAGCAAGCTGTGATGGGCTGGGGGTGGGGGGGCGGGGGGCTTCTCTGCACTCCATCCACTCATATTCTTTACCTCTTTGATGCATTTTCCTTCGGTAACCAGAACCCCCAAGAGTGAGGATTCTGATTCAGCCCGGTACCGACTGAGGAAGGAGATGAAGAATTCCACTTAGCGGTTGGATCGGACATTTCTGGAAACACCAGCACGGCACACAGATGGACAGTGCAACCTGCCCGGCTTGGGCGGCTGTCAACACAGTCTACAGTAAGCTTTGATGGCAATCACATGTAAACATCACCCAGGGCAAACACGAGGACAGAGCTACAATGAGATGGTTGCCAGTGGCAGCTGCTCCCTCTGGGTTACTCCTCAGCATGGTGGGCAAGAGACCAAGGGGGACGAGTCTTCCTGGAGACCTTGGAGTCTCCTTGGTTAGAAACACACAGCACCGAATGAGTCTTCCGGAGGGAGGTTGTCTGCAGGCTCGGTCCATTTTAGAACTTGTAGCCTTTCAGGGATGGGATGGCAAGCAGAAACGGAGCGGTGCTCTCGGCCGGCATCCTCTCCCACGGCAGCCAGCCCTGACCTTAGGCACGGTCATGCTCGGATCTCTGCTCTGCTCCAGGGCCAGTATCTAGGTAACTTCGAGTGCCCCGCAGTCATCTGAGGTGATGGGCAGCCTCAGCTGACCCAGAAGAGGGGAGGGAGGGACTGGCCTCCCACTAAAAATCTGTCTTTACCTTCCCATACCACCTGCCCAGGGCAGAATCTCTGGCCTAGGGCACATCAAGGAAGAAGCAAGTAGGAGGGGCTTAGAGAACCTCTAGTCCAACTCCTTCTGGAGCAGGGGGGAGGGGGAGGGGTTCTGTGACTTAGCAAGGTCACCAAGTTCTTGGTGGAGCCAAGACTCAACCCAGCTCTCCAGACTCTGAACCTCGAGCTCCTTCCTACTGGTTTCCACAGGATGAACCCTCAGTATACTCCTGGGTGCCAGTCAGGACTGACGGGAGGCAGCGGACAGATTTAAGTTCTATTCTATTGCATTCCGTGACCATTTATTGTGTGCCTACTGTGTGCCAGGCAGTGAACAGCTATAAAAAGGAATTTACAATGTTCAAGTCTGTGCTGCAGAAAGTCCCTTTTTCTGGTTCCCCACCTCCCTCAAACATTTCACGTCTGCTGTTCCGCTTGCTCCCCCCCACCCAAGTGGGGGTTGTGTGTCACAGTATTACTGGGAGTGCTGTGCCAATGAATGGCTTTAGCGGAATGTTCTCTCAAAGATCAGGACATGATAGACAGGGATGGGCCAGCATGAAACTGGCCACCATTTGGTTCTGCGTGATGGAAACCTTTCAAAGATCAGACCTGGATGTCAAATGGTTTAGTTAAACTCTGATCCATTAGTAATGGCTGCCCAGAGCTCTGTGTTGAGAGCTCTAAAAGAACTCTCAAGTTCAAAGAACGTGAGTGCTGCAGTCGATTAGTTATGTCTGCCACTGGCCAAGGATGTGGAAATAGTGGTATGTGTGCCATGTACTTGCTATCTAGAGCTAGATACCACCTTTGCGAGAAGCTAAGACTCAGAGCTGGCAGGGACCTTAGAAATCAACTTGCCTACTTCTCCGCCTCAGTCCATTTCATAGAAAAGGAAGCTGGGGCCCAGGAAGGTCAAGTGACTTGATACACAGGAGCTCAAATTCCCTATTTCTTCTAAAGCCCATTTCCTCCAGCCGTCTCTGTGGGCCTGGAATATGCTCACCTCCCAGGACAAGCTCACTGGCCCAGGATGTCTACTTAGCTATTTGATCATCTTAAAAAAAATAATAATAATAATGATCAACTACTAATTCTTGTTCTAAGCCTGGCAGGAACAATAGATTGAATTAGCTTGTTGAATTTAATGAGCTAATTCCAAACATTTTTAAAGAAAGCAGGACTTTTTCTCTTTTCTTTTCAATACAAAAATTTCCCAAGGAACCCTGACATCTGAACGAGATGAAGTTGGAGCCGCTCTGTCTGAAGCAGAGGTAACGAGCTCATACCCTGCCTGGCCATGCTTTCCCTCCTGAACGGCCCCCAAGGCACGGGCAGAACATCCAAGCTGGACATGGTTTGACATCACTCAAGAACATATTTAAAGTAAAGCCCACTCAGAATGCTGTCTAAGTTGGAAAGGACACTGGAGATTGTCTTATCCACCCCCGGCCCTCACACGCCCCTCCTGCTCCCCCTGCCCCATGCCACCCAAACAACTGTACAGGTGAGGAAAAGGGGAAGACAAGCTGGTAGGAGGATGGGTGGGTGGCTGGCCCCAGAAGGATGACCACTCCCAGGTCACCTGCCTGTGCCACTCCAGGTGTGTCACTGAGGCTCTGACAGCATGTCCACAGGTGTAGGCAAGCCACAGAGCCCTCTGGATCAAGACACATGCCCAAGCCTAAACTTGCCTAATGTGGGCGAGCCGGCTGTTGACTTAACCCTCCAAGTAAGCCCAGAGGCCTCCAGCCTGTGGCCCAACGTAGCTGACCTCACCTCTACCAATCCCTGGAACTCTGCATCTTTACCCCAGCTACTGCAGGAGCATGGGACCAGGAATCAGGAGGCCTGGGCTGGGTCACTGCTCTGCCCCGTCACTGGCCGTGGGACCTTGGGCAAGTCATATCACCTCTTGGAGCACTGCCCGCCTCACCTGGAAAGACAAGAATCACGCAGCTCACCCCGCCTTCCTTACAAGGTCCTGCCAGGATCCGAGCACTCCAGGCCAGGCCCAAGCTCTGAGCACCAGCTGGCACCAGATGACGGTTCCGCCTGGAACTGGACCCACGCCTGCTCAGTGAGAGACGGGGCAGAGCTTGGCAGGAACGTCCCAGCAGCCTCTCCCCACCGCTCTGAGTTGTGGCTGCAGGCCACACTTCCCTGGGGACCAGCACCCCAGCCACCCAGCACCTCTAGGGCTTCCTGGCAGAGGGAGCAGAGCAGCTCAGTGGCAAACACCTCACGACAGTGCATAGTTAAAAAATCAAGGAAGCGATACAATAATCCCAGGCACAGTACATCTGAGCCATAAATACATTATTTTAAGGATATACTTTTTTTTCTTCAATTAAAAATGAGTGTATAATCCTGATTCTATTCACGAGTAACAATTTCATCATCACATACTACGGACAAGAAATGTTATGGTGAACACGGCTGCACGTCTACAGGGAGCGAGGGGACATGGGTGACTGGGAGGCGCCCCTGGGGCCGCCTGCCGGAGGCAAGGACGCTACTGTGGCAGTGGGACATCAACACCATGGAAACTCACAGACGGAAGCAGCTTTGTTCAATGTAAACATTGATTTTTTTTTTTTAAAGGACAGCAGTTTCAAGTCTCTCTCTCTCTCTCGTGTGTTCTCTCACGCGCTCGCGCTCTCGCCTTCTCGTATACTTAATTTCTTTGAAAACGTAAACATATTGGAAGGGCCTTGTCTGAGGTATTGAGGTATTCCTCGAAGGTTAAGGCTGTTATCAATGCGGGCTCTGCTGGGCCTCCTTCAGTAAGCTGTCAAAATCCATGGCTTCGTACTTGTTTTTCACTGATGCAGGAAGGGCGTCTTCGGAATTGGAATCTGGGCAGGGGGGTGGAGGAGTCAAGGAGAGGGGAAGGCGGTGAGCAACGCAGAAAGGCCGATCAGCGAATCTGCCACCAGGGTCAGCCCTGTGCAGCGCGTGTGCCCCAAGGCCTCAGAGAGCACTAGACAGCAAGCATGACCTTTGCCAGCCTACCGTGAACCTCTGCCCTGTCGTCAACGTCTCGGGGCCGCCCTGCTTCCAGAACATGGTGGCCCCAACTAGAGCACCCCACAGCTCCTCTCTAGCTCTGACACTCTATAATATAATCCATTTCCCTGACAGCTTCTTGTCCACTAGTAAACCACTGCCAAAGTCACATACGGTGGCCAACAACGCTAGGACGCCCTCACTGTGCAGACACGGAACAAGATCCCATGTGTGTGGACGTGCAGCCAGGTGAATGAAACACTGCCCGGCCAGGAACCTGCCTACATTCCCTCCCCCTCAGCCCTACACCACGGAGGCTGTGTCAGACTCTCCTCCACACATCATTCTCTCCTAAATGGTACTTCAGTGTCCCCCATTGGTGAGAGCGTGGTGACAATATTATTTCGCTGTGGCCCATTAATGGACAAGGCTGCCTGCCGCCTGATGGGGCCACCATGGAACACTCCCCAAAAGCAGCAGGACAGCCACTGGCCCTGGGAGATCTAAGAGACAGTCAATCATGGTTCTGCCAGCTGGCTGTGAACACAAGACTGGACCTTTCAGGAGGCCACAGGGGCTTCGAATCTGCTTCTTGGTACCAGTCCTGAGACGGGACAAGACAGACCAGAGACCGGAAGAAAAACAAGATGGCAGCCTCCAGGCTGTGAAGTTATACCAGTTGGCACATTAGAGCTTTAGGGTGGGAGCTGGGTCCAGAGGGGGCTTTAGGTCTCGCTGGAGTGTGGCGGGGCCTTGGTACTTACCATAGTCAGTGTGTCTGGGCCAGCAGAAGTGCTGGAGCCCTCCGTAGCTCAGCTGGAAGGAGGGCTCGTTGCGTTTCCGCAGGGCAGCGCCATTCCTCAGAGACAGGGCAGCGTGCTCAGAACACCGGTAGGTGATGAAGCCATACTTCTCGCCTCTGTGGGGAGAGGTCGGGGGAGCACGTGACTGAGCCAGCTTGGATGACACTCTCAGACCACCCATAACTAGATGACGAGCAGAGAGCCATGCTGATTCAGTAACCATGTCGCATGGCCCCCCACATACAGATGATGCCAACTGCTAGGCTGACTTCCACTGCAAACAGGAAGAGTAGGTGATTCACAGAGTATCTGCCAGGCACCTCAGCCCTCAGACTGCCCTGTGAGTGGCTACTGGCATTTTCTCCCCCTCAGGGATGAGGAAACCGGCTCTGTGGAGTTCAGAATTGCCCAAAGACAAGTGGCAGGGCAGGGTATGCACACTCAGGCCTCCCCCCAAGGAAGCTCATTTGCCACAATTATACCCCCACTCTACCCCTCCTGCCTCCTTCGAAGCCAGCCTCGGCCACCACTTGCTTGCCTGCTAACGGGGCCGCCCCCTTCCCTAATACAGCTGGTGTTGTGTACACATCTCGTCCTTTGTGGCAAACAACTCTGTCCGCCTGCTCAGCTTCCACTCCCCTTCCTCCGACAACGGTGCCATGTGTTCACAGCCACTCATCCAAGGATAAGCCTGTTGCCCGAGGCAGAACCTCGAAGACTCTATCCCAGCTCCTGGCTGGAACCGTGAGGGACACCCTCCTTTCCCTGGTAGGAGGTAGGTAAGCTTAGAGCTGGGGGCTGCCAGTTTGCCACCTGAGGGCAGCCTGCATGAAGGGATGCTGAGGCAAGGGGCTCCTAAAGTCAGTTCCCCCAACTCCTCAGCTCCACGAACAGCAAGGAAAAGAACCCTGGCTGCTAGGCCCTCTGCTATGGATAATCCTGAGGGCAGAGCTGAGGTGGAGTTCCCCTACTGCTCAGGATGGGCTTGCCCACACTAGGCGCCTAATACGCACTCAGCAGAATCACATTTCCTGACCCCTCTCTGAACGAGGCCAAGTTGGCTCCCCTCTGCCTTTTGAAACGTCCACCAAAACGTGCTCGCTTCGTTTTTTCCATGTTCTTTGCATCTGATGCCCTGCGGACTGCACAGAACTTAAAAAACAGTTCTGTGTAGTGACTCTTTTTTTAAAAAATCATGGTAAAAACACGAAACATAAAATGTACCATCTTTAGAACAAGTGTATAGTTCAGCAGCGTGTTACATGTATTCACGCTGCCGGCAACGGATCTCCACTCTCTCTGCTTGCTGTTTCCAGGAAGCTGACTGCTCCAGACACCTCGTGTAATGGCATCCCAGCACCTCTGTCTTTCCGGGACTGCTGATTTCACGGAGCACAATGAGGTCATGATTACCAATTATCCGTGCCTGCAGCATGTGACAGGGTGTCCTTCCTTTTAAGGCTGAGTAGTAGCCCACTGTATGCAGAGACCACACTTTGTGCACCCGTTCAGGAGTCAACAGACACTTGGGTTGTTTCCACTTCTTGGTTATCGTGAATAAAGCTCCCACACACACAGGTGTGCAAGTATCTCTTTGAGATTTTACTTTGGATTCTTGTAAGTATGCGCCCAGCAGTGGGATTGCTGGATCACACGGTAATTCTCTATTTCATTTTTTTGAAGACCCTCCAAACCAGTTTCCATGGCGGCTGCACTGGGTTGTCTTCCCACCAGCGTGCACGAGGGGTCGGACTTCTCCACACCCTTGTCAACACTTGGGGTGTTCTGCAGCCATCATAATGGGAATGAAGTGTGTAATGATTCCTATATAGAAACCACTCTCTCACTGGAGCTTTGTAAAATGATCATTAAATTAGAATTGAAAATCCTTAATAATCTAGTTGGCGAATACAGAATGATCTCGAAACTGACAAAGTTTTGACATGTAAGTTGTGCATTTACACACAACCTGTTCTTCTTGTAGGTCCCCCCACAGATGAACACTGTTCCCCCAGGTGAGTGAGGGAAAACCCAGAGTCCCAGCAGGATAAAAGGTCTGAAACTGGCCGCTCCGGAGGGGTGGGGGGAGAGGTGAGTAGCGGGGCTCTTGCAGGGCAGCGACGTTCCAGTACAACCATGCATTTAAGCCCCGGGCGCTGTTTGCTCCCCGGTACCGGCTCCAGGGCAGAGAACCCGGAGGACACATGTGGGTTGCAGATTTGGCTCTGCTGCTAACTAGCTGCTCACTTAACTTGCCTGAGCTCCCCCGAAAGGGAGAGCGACAGAACGAGTGCGTAGGTCACAGGCACGTCAGAAGGCTGAAGAGAACGCACAGGAATTGCCTGGCACTTAGCAAACCGAGCGTATTACGGGACCGCCCCGCTGTTACTGGACCTTCTCTGGGGCCTGGCCCTCCAGGTCCAGGCTGCGGGTTTCGTCACATTTGTCGGGCATCTTCTGTGTGGCCAGCCCTAGATCGGGACCTCGGCCCCTCCCCACGGCCCTCTTCTGTAGTAGCTTGACCTGACTCACCTCTTGCTTCCCGTCAGCACCTGGCACTCCACAATCTCACCGAACACTTCGAAGCGCCTCTTCAGCTCTCGGGAGCTCATGTCACTGGAGAGACTGCGGACATACACCACGCGGCCTTCGCCCTGCTCCGGAAGGGAAACGCAGAGAGACCCAGTCACTGCCTGGCCTCCTGGGACCCCCTCGATGGTGGGCTCCTATGGAGTCCTCGTCCCCAGCCCATGACACCTGGCTGAGTGGATGACAGCACTGGAGTCAGAGAGAGGACGATGATGACCCCTATCCCAGAAGACCTGCCTTGTTGGGGGCGGGGCCGCTGAGCGTCGGGCTCCCAAGGAAGCAACTGCTGGAGTGAAGGAAAGGAACAGAGAGGGGACAGAGACGAGAGGGGTTCGTCATCATTCATGTAACTGCCTACTTGCACAGCTGTGTTCTGGGCGTGGACTTTTTTGGGTAGTGAGGGAGGCTGTGGTGTAAAGGCAAGCCGGCAAGCTGGTGATGGGCAAGGACGGGGAGGCAGGCAGGTCGCCAGCGCAGTCACGGCGGGCTGGGAGAAGGCGATGCGACGTGGGCCGGAGGGTTCCTCTCCACCCCCATCTGTGACTGGATCCAGTTCAAGCCACTGCTGGTGGAAGAGCTGCTCTGACCCACCGGGCGACGGCCAGCCGCGCTGCTGGAAACCTGTGCTCTGCTGCGCAAAGCGGACGGGCTCTGGTCTGGACAGGCTTTCTCTGGAACAGGTTACAGCCAGTGATGCTGGAGCCATTCCATTCCCATCTCACAGAAGGCAGGGAGGAAAGCAGGGCCCAGGGGCCGCGGCGGGGCCGCACTGTCCATCGCACGGGAACCGTGTTCTGCTCAGTGAAGGAGCGCCCTCCCCCCAGCGCCCTTCCAGGCTCCCGGCAGCTCCTTCAACTGGTATGGAGTTCTTTGCTGCCTCTGCCCCACGGTCCTCCTAAAACTGCCTCGTGGCTCCTCTCATCCGTCAGCGTCTAGCTCCTTGCCGATGCCCTTCCCAGACCGCCCTATAAATACATCCTCCCCAACAGTCAAAACACGACTATTTATTTCAGAGACTTTCGCCTGCCATGATTAATTCCACCGTGCCTCTCCCCATATCTGATTACAGTGTTTATTCCTTGTTTATGAGTCTGTTGCCCTTCTCTCCCTTCTGCCCCAGCCACAGGAATGGGGACCTTGTTTGTCTCACTCATGCCAAGCACGTCACAACCGCTGAATGGTCACACACAGATTCCAAGATGACACTCCAGACACAGCCTGTGGTTGGCTGTAAGTACCTGTTTGCAGACACCTGTGTACCTCCGGGGTATGCACACCTCACATATCTCCCCCCGCCCCCCGTCTTCACCCCGAAGCACCCGTCATGGGGGAAAGCAATTAAGTGCAAGTCTGTTTGTCTTTCTGTGCCTCTGTCTTACTCTCCCTTCCTTTCTTTCTAGGGATGTGGAGGGGCTGGCTCCAGCTCTCCTCTGCGGCTTCCTGGCACAGCCTGGCCCGGGAGACTAACCTGGGGGAGCATGAGAGAGCTCAGTGGGAAGCAAGGGGCAGGATCTCCTGGTCCCTTAGCCCTGATCAAGCTGGGGGACCCTTAGGAAGGTCAAGGCCCAACTCCCTTGGATATGGATGAGTAAACTGAGGCTCAGGGAAGCTGGGAGACCTGCCCAAGGTCACACAGAAGGCGGCAGCAGGGCTACCCTATGGCCTGGTTGGCCCAGCTCTGCTCCAACCCCCACCACAACCTGCCCTCTGGGCCCTGTCGAGCCTCCGACATTCAGCCCTAAAATCACCACCGACTCCGTGCCTCACAGCCAGTCCCTCGGCCGCACGTTGCACGATGCCACCTCTGATGCCCTTGTGTGACCCTGGTGCTTTCTGAAGTCAGGGAAATGGAATTATCTTCTGCAGGCCACAGCCAGCCTCAAAGGCCTTCGGGTCTAGCAAACCCCAGCACGTCCTGACGCCCCTGCTCTTCCCCACTCGCTCCGGGCTCCGGGGCCCCAGATCACTTACAATGGCCTTTTCCCGCCGCTTCCTGGCATGCCGGACGCTTGGCGTTCCGTCTGAACACGGCCCTCTGCTCTCACATCTGTCAGTGAACAAGGAAAGCAGAAGCACTCACTCTCAGGAGGGAGCACGGCAGGGTGGGCGGGTGCACCTGCCCCCGGAAGCAAGGGGCGCTTCTTTAGAGAGCTCGCTCATGAGGGCGCAAGTAGCAAACTGGCACCCGCAGAAGCCCAGCGTCCCCCCCAGCAGTGACAGCCCAGCGCTGTGTGCGGGTCTGCACAACCTGACACATGCCGCTGGCCAGCTTCTGGGACTGGATCACTGGGAACCACCGGGTCGCTAATCAGCACCCTTCTGAACCCTGCCTTTCTATGCCAAGAGGGGTGGAAGGGCCCTTTCGCTTCATTACTGCACTTGATCTCAGCCTATGGGGTCTTCTATTTCCCCATTTCCCAAAGGAAAACCGAGGCTCAGGTTCAGTATGAGATGTGCCTGAAGCCAGAATGTGGGGGAGCCAGAGCTCGGAGGAGGGCAGCTGATCCCAGATCTCTCACCCTCTGGTGCTTGGTGTCCAGCCACGAGGCGACCCTGGCCATCACAGCCCCCTCCCCCCCATCCAGGGCGGCTATCAGGCCCATCAGCCCAGATGCGCAGTCCGAGGAGGCTCCTGGGCGCCACGTGCCCGTGTCCTCTGGCCTGTCTGCACGCTGCCTCATCCTCCAGAGAGCCAGCCGCTGCAGCGGACGGAGCATAGCACAGGAGTCCTGGCTCTGCACGTGCTGCCTGCGTCCTCGGGGAGATTCGACACGAGGCAAACATCGGCTCTGCGGTCAGACAGCCTGCGTCCGAATCCTGGCTCGACCGCCTCCCTGCTGGGTGACCTTGGGCTAGTTACTCACATCCCCTCAGCCTCAGTGCTTCGACCGCAAGCCAGGGAGAACTGACTGTACCGCTTCCTTGGCCATTTGTGAGGTGCCGGTCAGAAAAAGCTGAGCGCAAGCCCTGCTCCGTGATTGCTTGCTTGCTTTTCTGTCGCACCTCTTAGAGCCTCAGCTCCCTCATCTATACAATGGGCGTAAGAAGCACACGTCCAAGTGCATCTGTGAAGCTAAATAGGATCACAGAAGGGGATGTGACCTGCAAACTTTATAAAGTGATAAATAACAGGGGGGGGGCACCTGGGTGGTTCAGTCGGGTAAGCGCCCAACTCTTGACTTTGGCTCAGGTCATGATCTCAGGGTCATGAGTTCGAGCCCCAAGGAGGGCTCCGCACAGGGCGTGCAGCCTGCTTGGGATTCTCTCTCTCTCCCTCTTCCCCTGCCCCACCCTCTCTCTCTCCAACAAAAAACAAACAAATAAATAAAGTGCAAAAATAACAGTATCATCATCCATTTGCAACAGATTGGCAGTTTCCCACCTGAAGAGCTGAGAATGACTGGAAGGTACTGTGGGGTTTGTGTTATTAAACCAGCTCAAAACACTTCTGTGGACCAATGTTTGGTATTGGAAGCACAGGTGAAAAAATGTGGGTCTGCAGAACACGGATGACTGGTTTACCAGATTTACCAGGTGCCAAGTTCTGTCCACTAAGCAAGAATCGAAGGAGCAGAAAAAGCCAGCCCTGAACTTGGCCCAAAAGCAAGAAGAGGAAAAGGAGAACCCATGGGAGTTTCTAGAGAGGCTCCCAACTCTTTGCAGGCAAGTACATGAAGGCAGGCCTTACCCCGACAGCCCGAGGGGTCAGGAGGGAAAGGAGGCCGGGAAGCTCCAGCTCCAGCCTTCGGGGACGTGTTTCAAAAAGGAGAGAGCCCAGTAGCTTCGGAGCTACTAAATGTTGCAGAGGAAACTCCCCGATAGAGATGCCGAGTCACTTAGCTCACAGTGACCCCTGGGGAAAGGAGAATGGAGCCGGAAAGAGGGCTCACAGAGTTCTGACCAGTCATCCTGGCTTATTACATAGAGGGGCTTTTAGAGAAATCGAGAGGGAACTCATTTGAGAACAGGTAGCTCAGGGCTTCTTAACCTTAGAGTCTGGAGAGTCTACAAACCCTCTAAAATCGAATGCTCGGTTAGACGTCTATGTACATTCTAAGAGGAAGGGAGTGTTTGCTTTATTCAGATTTTCAAACAGATAAGAGCTACTGGTGTAGATATATAAAGCCGAGTTTTTCTAAGAAAAGATATTTTTCTATTAGCTGAATTCTGGGTCTCAGAGTATGGCACTCTGGGGACATCATCATCACCTGGGGACTAGCTGGAAATGCAGACTCTCCACCCCCACCCCCAGACGTACTGGGCGGGTGAGATCCAGCTGTCCACTTGGTAAGACGTGCCCGGCGGCTGCCGAGCGGCTCTAGACTCACGAGCACCATCTAGTGGTCATTCAGGTACATCTCAGGCAGAGGGGTTGGGACCTGCACTGACCCTCCTCAGGCCTCCCCTCAGGTGAAGAATCAGGTCCTGCTGTGATCAGGGAGAAAAGCAACCTGTCTCCACCCACATATGCCAAGCCTCCAGTTCTTTTCTGCCTAGCTCCCTGCTGACTCTTGGACCAGCTCCTTCTCTCAGACCAGTTCAACGAGACAAGATGGTACGAGCACACAGGCTCATGACGCATCATCCCTGTGGGAAGGTAGAGCATCTCCCAGGGGGACGGCTGACTGCTGGAAGTCCTGCACAGCCCAGCAGGACCAAGAAATGGGAATAAACCTTATCACTGCTTCAAATCCAGGTATTTTTTTTAGAACGCAGATTAGAATTCTGCTAATCTTCCTTTCACATGTAAATGTCACATAGATATTAAACTGGGTCCGATTTACAAATATAAAAGCAGAAAACACAGATGAGTAAGGGACAAGTTCCTTTAGACAAAGGCCACGAATGGCCAGGAAGTGGGCTTTCTTTCTCTCCCGGGGCCAAGAGATTTGGGGGACTCCTGACCATCACACAGCAAGGCTTTGCTTGCCGCCAGGACTTGCCCACAACCCCCCAGGGAGATCACCTCCTGGGCCTTGGACCAGGACATGGGACACATGGGGAGATGCAGCCCTGGCTTCAGGGCTCCTCCCTCCCTTGGCACTCTGGGAACCGGGGTCCTCAGCTGCCCACTGTCCCTCTTGAGGCCACCCATCTGTACCTGAAGGTCCTTCGGGTGGCTGGTGACCGGGAGCGGCAGGAGGAGGAGCCGGAGCTGGAACGGCTGCGGGAACAGAGCTGCCGACTGGCCTTGCTTGGTGGGCTCTGGTAAGGGCAGTGGTCAGAGCGAGGGGGGCTGACCCCTGAGTCCTCTTCTTCATCGTCCTCCTCCTCCTCCTCCTCCAGGAGGAAGCTGCTCTCCCCACTGCTGCTGCTGCTGTCCTCAAAGACTGTGTCATATTCAGGACTCTTACAGGAGGCCAGGTCTTCGTCCTCCAGGGCGGTCTCCAGGAGCCCGAAGTGCTTGGTGAGGCGGGCGCGGATCTCGTGGTCTCTCAGCAGCACACTGTCCTTGGCGGGGGCACCGCCGTCACAGCTTCTGTCTTCCTCCCTGTCGGAGGCCTGCCCCTCAGCCCGTGGGGCACCTTGTTGGGGCCAGTCCTCAAGATGGACCCCAGACGGCTCCCAGGACCTCAGCACCTTCCTCTGCAGGGCGCCTTCTGGCTTGAGCACCTGGCAGTAATCGTGGTCTCCAAAGGAACAGGAGAAGGGGCGCTTCTGACCAGTCTGGGAGGCTGGCTGGGCTGTAGCATGCCGCAGGTGGGACAGGAGCTCGCTCCGTTCTGGGTGCTTCTTTGGCAGCTTGTGGGCAGCCACGGTGGCGGTCCCGAGCTGGAGGCCCTCCAAGCTGGGGAGGCCGGGAGCTCTGTCTCTGCCTGGGCTGTGTTTGATGTCTGGCTTGAAGGGGTCCTCCTCTGTGGGCTTGTACGGAGGTGTGGTGGGTGGGGTGAGCCCTAGCCAAGCAAGAGGAGAACCCTGTGAGGCGGAGACAGATCACTTCTCCTATGGACAGAGACTCTCGTTTGGGATGGCAAGTAAGCAGCCCATGCATCACCACGTTCCCAACCCAGTGAATGGCAGGCATCACTAGTCAATCGCGGCACTGCCCGCTGAGCCTGAATGCCGCCCAGACTCCTCACAGAGTCCGCGGTAACGTGACGAAATCCCATGGCCATCCCTCCGCAGCCTGACCACAGCCCAAACCTTCAGGTCATTTGAGAGATCCCCTTCTGCTCTACATCCCATCACTCGACAAGCTCTCTCAACACCTCCAATGTCTCCCAGAGTGGAGAGGCTGCCAGTGCCACAACGCAAACCTCCCACCTGGACCGGGCCACCACGGTGCCATCCGTGTTTCCTGCATCTGAACTTGGCCTCCATCCTCCCCAGTGCACCAAAGGAACTTGCTGAACGCCAGAGATCTCTTCCTTTCTGGGGCTCCCAAAGCCTCCAGGATCAAGACCAAACCCTCAGCCTGGCATTCCTCTCGGCCTTCTGTGATCGCTCCTTCCTGCCTGTCCCCCTTTTGCTAAGCAGCGACTCCAGGTGACCAGCCTCCTCAGGGGAACCTCTGATTTCACCCTACGAGCCTCTGCTCCTATCGATCAGGGATCTCCTTCCGGCCTCTTCGCTCCACAAATTCTGCTCCTCCCACAAGTCCGGCTCATAAGCCCCCCTTGCAAATCTTCCCAGGCCACACCCCTGCCCCGCCCCACCCTGCCCCTTCCTCCGTGCTCCCAAAGCTCTGGCACCGACTGAACCAGTGTGCCCAGAGCAGAACTCCGGCGTGGTGTGAGTCTGTCTCCTAAGGAGCTGGCAGGCTCCTTCGGGGGAAGATGTGTCTCTCTTCCTTTCCTACCTCGCCCTCAGCTCCTGTGCGGACTGTTTGCAGCTGAACGGCTGACTCTTCCCCTCACAACACCCTCACTGTGCACCTTCAGACCCCACGCGGCCTGTGCAGCAGTGGCTCGATGGCGCCGTTCCGTGTGGGGGACTCGTCACCAGGAGTCGTGTCAGTTCCCCCAAGGGCACCCCACCAGCTGCGCCCCTGGCTCACCTGCGGTGCCACAGAGCTCCACCGTCAAGGTCTGCTCAAAGCTCTTCCTGCCAAAAGGAGGGTCACTGGTGGGGGCGGGGAGGGAGGACAGAAAGGAAAGAGGCCAATGAGCAGCAGCTCCACCTCCCCAGTGTACAAAGAGGACAAGGGACACTGTGACAGACCCTGGTTCTGCTGCCGAGAGGGAGAATTTTCTGGGAAACCCCCACCCTGGCTTAGAGGAATTCAAAGCAGCATACAGCTCTTGCAGGAGACACAGGAGACATTTGCCGGAGGCTGGAGACAGGGCGAGCATCATCACCCTCCTTATTTTACAGACGGAGCACCTGAGGCCCGGAGAGGGAAGGAGACTTGCTCAAAGCCACACAACATTACCAGCTTTCCCCTGCAGAGAAAATAATTCCTCCCCTCTGTCCTGGAGAGGACAGCTTATGAAATGGCCTGAAACCTTAATTCCCCACTTCCCCTGGGCCTGCAGAGACCTCCCTTCTAAGGGAGCCCAGCTACCGAGGGCCCCACATGGCAATGAGGGCAGGAGCATGGGGACAGGGGCAGGCGCAGGGCCTTACCACCCACCCGACCCCCCACCCCCAATACACATACCCAACAGGACAAAAACTCATGGAATAATAAACCAGTGATTTCCAAAAATCTACCTTTGCGACAAGGCCAGCATGAGGCACCTGGGAGAGTCTGAAAAGAAGATGAAAAGGAAAAAAATAAGATTCCCCAACACAGCATCACTAGCAGATGTTTCCCTCTGGAGGAAACCCCGAACCCCCACTGGTACCAAGCAGGGCTCCCCACAGGCATGTGACCCAAAAGCCTCTGTCATTTTTAGGGAAGGGCAGGAACAACTCAAAGCCACCTTCATTCTCAGGATCTCAGCAACATTAGTGGTGGGCGGACTACTGGAGTTTTCAGAAAGAGCAGGTAGATACAAGGGTGACCCCTTCTGGCCAAACAGTGTAGTACAGTGGGGGGGAACCCCAGGCAAGGCCGGGGGGTGGGGGGCCACAGGTGGACAGATGGACGGATGCAGGACTCGCTAGCTGAACAGGTCGCTCGATACCTTTGTGCCTCAGTTTCTGTGTCTGACAATGGAAATTATGCCAGCACCTACCACACAGGCCCCCTGTGAGGAGTCAGTGGGGTTAAGCTGTGTCAAGTTTTAGACCAGCACCTGGCATAGCAAATATACAATAGATACCCGTTATAATCACCACCACTACTGTTACCATTTAAAATTCAATGTCATTAGGGAGCTGGATTTACAGACTCACTCCTTTCGTCACATCATCACCCAGGACGTCTTCTCTAGAGCACTTAGCACAATTTGTAATTATCCTCCTTTTTTATTTACTTTGTGATTGCCTGCCTACCCCACAGACACACCAGCCCCACGAAGGCATCTGGCTCCATGTTCATTAAGTGGTGCCTGGCCCATGCGTGATGGAAAACTCAGAGATGGGTGGGTGACTTCTGACGATCCGCCCAACTAGCCCATTGCACAGAAAGGGAAGTCGAGAGCCGGAGAGGGGAAGGGACTTGCCCAGCACAGGGCTCCTGGCTCCCAGTGCAGTGGGGTACACCACGCCCCATCCCTGCCCCCTCTCTTGCAGACCACCGACTCCGACTACCTCTGGAAGGGAGCCGTGGGCAGCTGGGGTCCTCATCCGTGTCCCCACACCCACTCTCACAGGGGCTCTCCAGAGCCGGGATCTGGGGTCCCCGTGGGAGCTGCTGGTCTTGACCACTGTCCTCATCTGTGGGGCTGCCCAGTGCCCCCTCCATGTCGTAGGTCTCGGGAGCCAGACGCAGCGAGGGCAGAGCTCCTTGGGGCTCCACAGGGACCAGAGACTCATCAGAGAACGCCAGCCAGGGACCCAGCTCCGGGTTCAGTCTCCTGGAACGCCGCACAGGGCACACCGCGTTCTCCAGCTTCCTCCCCAGCTTGGTCCATGGCAGGCCTCGGCCTGGTCTTTTCCGGCCCCACTCCTTCTCCTCCTCCTCTTCCTCCTCCTTTTCTTCCTCCTCCTCTTCCTCTTCCTCCTCCTCCTCTTCCTCCTCCCGCTGCAGCCTGCCTGACCGGCCGGCATGCCCTTTCACTTGAAGCCGCAGTGGGCGCAGGCTGGGTCTGGGCCCGGTGCTCCTGGGCGAAGCTGTGATCCTCACCTCCTCCACGGGGGACGGGTGGCCAGGGGAGGCCTGGCTGTCTTTGGGGGTCCTGGGCCTGGGTCGGGGTGTAAGGGAGGCATAGACGGGTGTGGCCAGGCGGTAAGGTTTGCTGACATCACAGAGGACATCTTGAGCCAGAAGTTCCCTCAGGATGGAGAACTCAGCCCAGGAGCCTTTGGAAGGGTGCTGGGACCGGGGCTGGGGTTTGACCTGCTCAGAGGGGCTGCCGCAGGGCTGGGGGGCTGGCTCCGGGGCCCGTGGGGGCAGTTTCCTCTGGGGGAGGCAGTAGGTGTGCATGTAGCGAATAAGCTGCACGATCGCCTGTGTGTTCTCCCGGGACCCCTGGGTGCCGGGGCCTGCCCTGCCCGGGGCCGGGGAGTCCTGCGGCGAGGCTGGAGCTGGCGGGGGGCTCGGGCAGTCCTCACCAGCCTCCTCCTCCTCCTTAGCTGGGAGCTGGGGACTCGGGGCGGGTGGCGGCTGCAAGCCCCTGTCCGGGGAGCGGGCTTTAGTCTGGGGGCAGGACGGCACCGAAGTGAGGTGCTTGTGCAGTTCCGTACAACTCCGGCTCTGAGACTGCACTGTGGGGGCCTTCTTGTCTTGGGCGCCGTCCACCTTGACAGAGAGAAAGAGGGCAGAGTGAGGAGGGAGGCCCGCACTGTCCCTCTCCGCTCTGCCCCGCACCTGTAGCCGCCTGCCGGGGCCCACATGGCACCTGGCAGCGCTCAGGTGATGAGGAGCAAAGGAATGACCAGACTCGTAACAGACCACCCAGCCACGGATCGCACCCCTTCCCCGTTCACTGCCACAGCCCTGCTCTGACCACCCCGCTCCCCTGCACTAGACCCTTCCATAATGGCTCGAGGAACTACATGAGCAGTTGCCTGGGTGTGGGGACAGTGATTAACTGTACATGGGGTTGCTGGGAGCTTTCTGGGATGATGGGAATGTTCTAGAACTAAACTGTGGTCATGGCTGCACAACCCTGTACATTTACCACAAATCATTGAATTATACTTTCAAAATAAGTATAAGTGCCTTTTATGATATTTAAGGGACACCTCCATAAAACCATTAAAAAAAAAAATCTTGATTCTGCCCTGAGGGCATGGGGTTGAGTCCCCTGCAGGAGTGGCCAAGGACCCAAGGGGAAGGACCAAGTCAAGGCTCTGAGTCACAGGCACGCTGGGAAATCACCTATGAAACCCCTTTGAAAGTCTTGGAAGATGGAGCCCAAGGAGGAAAAGGGATTTGTTTTGCTCCTTGGTGTTCATGACAGAGCTCTGGACTCTCCCATGGCTTCCCCCAGAAGAAATCCGAATTCTTTACTGTGGTCTCCAGTGAGATCTGAAGTTTCCATGTGTCTGCCATTAGAGTAAGCCTGCTGAGAGCAGGCCACGTCTTCCTGTCCCTGCTCTAACCCAATGTCTAACACGGTGCCTCAAACACTGAGGTATAGGAGAAAGTCCGGTGCTCTTTCCAGAACCCCAAACTGGCCTGGGCCTCAAAAAGTACCCAGCACACCAGCTACGAGGGCATTGTGAGGCACGAGGAGGGCAACTGGAAAGTGACTGAGCTGGATACCCCCTAATAAGAGCTGAAGGCTGTACCCCTCAGAGGCCACACCTGGGGGCCTGGGTGGATATGGGGACATATATACAAATACCTTCACACAGGGCCGCTGGTTCCTGGACCTGAGGCCTGCCTGGCGCCAGGCGGTCCCTTCCTTCTGGGTATCAGGGCTTGAGGTCGGGTAGGACGTGGCGAGGAGGAGTTTCTGCAGCTGTGGGAGAAGCAGAGAGGAGAGGAGTTGGGGCTGTGATCCACTGGGGGCCATGGAGAAGCGCATCTCTGGGAGAAGCCTGAGCCCAGAGCTAGCTTCTTGGGACAGAGCGTACTCTGACCCAGGGTCACCACAGGACCATGGGAAGAACAGAGGGCGGGCATTTCATGACCTAGAATATGTTCCCATCACATTAAGCACAGAAAGCAGACTGTCTAATAATCTAACACACACACAAGCATCCCCATAAAATGTCAATCCTTTTCAGAGTTACTAACCCAGGAGGAGTACCTGTGACTCTGAGAAATCCACACAGCCCTTGGGTAGTATCTTCCCATTCTACTGCTAAAATATGACGTGAACATGTTATTGGGACACTCTGCATACACCTGCGGTGCACACGCATGTGCACAGAAACTGGAAAGTCGGGCACCATGGTGATTCTTTGGTGTGGGATTCCAGCTCATTCCCCTTTGCTCTTTTTGCTTCTTCACCCTGTTCTGTTAGAAGTTAATTTCTTTTTTTTTTTTAAAGATTTTATTTATTTATTTGACAGAGATAGAGACAGCCAGCGAGAGAGGGAACACAAGCAGGGGGAGTGGGAGAGGAAGAAGCAGGCTCATAGTGGAGGAGCCTGATGTGGGGCTCGATCCCATAACGCCGGGATCACGCCCTGAGCCGAAGGCAGACGCTTAACCGCTGTGCCACCCAGGTGCCCCAGAAGTTAATTTCTTAAATTAAAAAATACTTGTAAATGGTGAAAAAATATATACCACAAACACGAAGGGTTGGACAATGAGAAGCAAGTCTCCCTCCTGCCCGAGGTCCCCTTTCTCCTTCCCAGAGGCAACTACTATTAGCCAACTTCTTGGGATCCCATCCTGAGGTGGAATGTGATCGTGCAAGAATATATGTACGTTGGGGCGCCTGGGTGATTCGGTCGTTGGGCGTCAGCCTTCGGCCCAGGGCATGATCCCAGAGTCCTGGGATCGAGTCCCACATCAGGCTTCTCTGCTGGGAGCCTGCTTCTTCCTCTCCCACTCCCCCGGCTTGTGTTCCCTCTCTCGCTGGCTGTCTCTCTCTCTGTCAAATAAATAAATAAAATCTTAAAAAAAAAAAAAGAATATATGCACGTATCACCTCCAACACACCTGTTTTTACACAGGCGGAAGCATACTGAAGCTTGCCTGGCTTTTCTAAGTTTTCTATAAAAACTGCTGCGACGCTTATGCTTCTGCACCCAGAAAGCAGGTGCACCGTGCGTCTCAGCAAGAGAGCGGGGAGCCAAGCACCCCTGGAAATTCCACCAGGAATCTTGTCCCGGCAAGACCGAGAACAAGCAGGGAAGCACGATGGGTTTTTGCTACAGCACTGATCTTCCCTCAAGGGATATGCCCCCCAGCTCCCCCCAGCATGGAGTGCCAAAGGCCCAGGCACCAGAGAAAAGGCCACTCTTCACTCCCCTAGGAGCTAGAGAATTTCCAGCACCCCACCTAGACCCCAAACCAACACACGCAGGTCTGTGATTCTCTGATATGGAGAGGAAAAGATCCTTGAGCTGGTGGAAAGGGGCCTGGTTCTGGCCCGGCCCAGCCCCACTCACTATGACACTTGAGCGAGTCCTTTCTCTCTCCAGGCCTTGGTTTCTCCATTGGCACAATGGCAGCAGGAACACTAAAGGGCTGGGTATGAACCTTTTTGATTCAGGAGTTTCTCAAAGGGTAAGACAGACGCTGCTGACCTCAGAGACACGCACAGATATACAGACGTCCATGGGTCCCAGTCAGTCCACCGGTGGACTCTCTGAGATCATGACTCCCGATTAAGAACTGGGCATTCAGATCACTTCTCAGGGCCTTTCTGAACTCTGCCAGTTCGCTGGGAGTCTAGATGGTGAGTCTGCTTCCTGTGCGTCTAGCACAGTGCCTGAAGTGCTCAACAGAACACTTCCCGAGGAAAGAGCATCTGAGGATGGAGAGAAACGCCCTGTGGCCAGCAGGGGTCGCTCTCTGCCTCTCCGGGGTTTGCTCCTTCTCCAGAATCCCCACCCTGAGATCCCTCTTCGGAGTACTACCGCCAGGACTATTACTTAGACAGCATTTATTGAGCAACTATGTGCCAGGCACTGTTCTAAGTGCTCTCTATGCATTATCTGCGGTACTCCTCCTAATAGCCTTGGAGAAAAGCCCTATAATTAGCTTCACTGTATGGACCAGGGAGCTGAGTCAGAGAGATCAGCAGTCTAAAGGACCCACAAGCACTAATTGGTGGGGCTGGGATTCAAACCCAGTCGGATTCCTGTCAGCAGAAGCCACAATGTGGGACTGAACGTATTCTCGTGTCCAGCACACAGTAGGTGCTTACTAAATGCTTCACGCCACCGGGGAATTTGCAGGCAGTGGGAAAGAAGGAAAAGGATCCTGGACCAGAAGTCAGAATACCGACTTGCTATGTGACCACAGCAGAATCCCTGCCTGCTCTGGGCCTCAGTTTCCCCAGAGCCAAACCTGATAGTCACCAAGGGCCTTTCCACTCAAAACTTCCCATGACCTAAGACCCTTCCTGGCTCAACAGGCTCTGATTTTCCGGCTGGGTCTTGTCAGCCCCCAGGAGCTGCAGACAGGTGAGTGCAGCTGGACTTCACATGCCCTATGAGATCTCAGCTCCCAGCTTCCGGCACCCTCAGCCTCAGTTAGGGGCAACTGCTTTCAGTCACTTGTGAGGTCTGGACACCTCTGAGAATCTGAGAAAAGCTGAGAGCTTCTCCCCAGAAAGCTGCAATGCCCTGTGCACATTCCCCCGTTCCACACACACTCACAGACGGCATTGAACTTGTGCTGGTGGGAGCATCAACCAGCCCCAACTCGGTGGAGAGCCATCTGGAACTAGCTGTCCAAACTGAAACACCGGATATCTGGAGACCCAGGAGTTCCCTGCTAGAAACTCACCCACTTAGATGTGGCAAAGGCCTGGGCCAGGGTGCTGACCGCCACAGGGTAGCAGTAAAGAGTTGGGACAACAGAAATCTCCACCCACCAGGGGACGAGTTGAACAAGTTATGGTACATCCCTACGAAAGAACACTACGCAGCTGACAAAAAGGACGGAGCACAGTGACCTGTGCTCATCTGCCTTTTCGAGACACACACAGTCCACTGAGAAGGTGCAGAGCAGTGTATAATGCAGACTCCCTTTTGTAGTTAAAAAAAAAAAAAAAGGTAGGGGCGCCTGGGTGGCACAGCGGTTAAGCGTCTGCCTTCGGCTCAGGGCGTGATCCCGGCGTTATGGGATCGAGCCCCACATCAGGCTCCTCCGCTATGAGCCTGCTTCTTCCTCTCCCACTCCCCCTGCTTGTGTTCCCTCTTTCGCTGCCTGTCTCTATCTCTGTCAAATAAATAAATAAAATCTTAAAAAAAAAAAAAAAAAAAAAAAGGTGGAAGAGGAAAGTCACAAAACATATCGGTAACCATGGTTACCTCCAGGCAAGGAGAACGCAACTGTGGGATGGGCAAGGAGGTTTTGCTTTTAACCATCCACATTTCCTGCTTGAATTTCTGCGTGTGTAGTTATAACCTTTAGGAAGAGGTTTACATGCAGCTTCAAGGGCTTACCACGTAAGGAAGGTCAATCCGTGAAATCCCAAAGGACCTACGAGTGCGGGAGCAGCCTCTACGGTCAGTCCGGGTAGGAAAGGTGAGGCCCAGAGACGCCTTCCAGGCTGCCCGCCGTTTGTCAGTGAGGCACAGACACCCCTGCAGGGGCCTGGCGCCGGTTCCCCGGCACCCACGACCCGTACAACCAGACACCACAGCCCAGGCCACCGCCATCACGTCAGCTAGGAATCGGTTCTCACCAGTGAGAGCTCGTCCACCTCGGGCGCCGGGGCCTGGGGCCTGTCCAGCGAGGGGCTGGGGCTGGGGGGTGCAGACGAGGGGGCAGGCGAAGCTGAAGCGCACGACGGTGCGTCTCCACCGTCCAGGGCCGGGAAGGCAGCCAGACCCACGTCATCTTCAGGGATGTCGTCCAGGGTCTTGGTGAGCGCTGCCAGGAGGGCCTCATTCTCACTGTCGATGATCTGAAGTGAGGCGCGCGGGTGGCGCAGAGAGGGACACGGTTAGTCAGTACCCTGGGCTCGGCCGTCTTCATGTCTTCGTGGCGGAATGCGCTCCGCACGGGCAGCCGCACCACCACCTCCTCGCCAAATCCTCTCCCACCCTTCCCCCCGCCCTCAGATCTCTCAGGATCGCTGGGAGAGCAGATGCCCAAGAAATATGTTATCGACTCCAGGAGTCACAGAAGTGTGCGAGCGGGCAGCGGGTGAGACTGGAAAGAGCCTCGCCCCGGGAGCCCCAGTCCCGGCTCTGCTGCTCACCAGCGTGGGCAAAGGGCTGTCCGGATGAAAGACACCTGCTGTGCCCTTTACCAGGGACAGCGGCTCCACACCACAGCCTCCTGTCCTAACTCCTGGGACACAGCCCTTGAACCCCGATGCCGGGCTCTGCCTCTGGGAAGAGCATCCCACCGCAGCCTCCCAGCCCCGCTGACGCTGCGGCCCAGCAGGCAGCCTACAGACTGGAAGCTTCAGGGCTGCCCGTGACAGTGATAACCACACACTAATAAAATGGCTACCATTTCCCAGTGGGTCCCTCGGCTTCGCTCACCACTCAGGAGAGGTCAGGAGCTTGGGCTCTGGGATCTGGGGCTGCATCTCAGATCCCACACTTACCAACCATGGGTCCTTGGGCTAGTTACTCAGTTTCTCACGTGTCCCATGCAACAACAGTACCTACTTCTTAAGGTTACTGTTGAGGACTAACTTCACCTGACTTAACGTACAGGAAGATGCTTCGAGAACAAATGGTGCT
>NW_024423897.1:23091488-23122707 GCF_017311325.1 Ursus maritimus
AAAAAAAAAAAAAAAAAAAAAAAGGTGGAAGAGGAAAGTCACAAAACATATCGGTAACCATGGTTACCTCCAGGCAAGGAGAACGCAACTGTGGGATGGGCAAGGAGGTTTTGCTTTTAACCATCCACATTTCCTGCTTGAATTTCTGCGTGTGTAGTTATAACCTTTAGGAAGAGGTTTACATGCAGCTTCAAGGGCTTACCACGTAAGGAAGGTCAATCCGTGAAATCCCAAAGGACCTACGAGTGCGGGAGCAGCCTCTACGGTCAGTCCGGGTAGGAAAGGTGAGGCCCAGAGACGCCTTCCAGGCTGCCCGCCGTTTGTCAGTGAGGCACAGACACCCCTGCAGGGGCCTGGCGCCGGTTCCCCGGCACCCACGACCCGTACAACCAGACACCACAGCCCAGGCCACCGCCATCACGTCAGCTAGGAATCGGTTCTCACCAGTGAGAGCTCGTCCACCTCGGGCGCCGGGGCCTGGGGCCTGTCCAGCGAGGGGCTGGGGCTGGGGGGTGCAGACGAGGGGGCAGGCGAAGCTGAAGCGCACGACGGTGCGTCTCCACCGTCCAGGGCCGGGAAGGCAGCCAGACCCACGTCATCTTCAGGGATGTCGTCCAGGGTCTTGGTGAGCGCTGCCAGGAGGGCCTCATTCTCACTGTCGATGATCTGAAGTGAGGCGCGCGGGTGGCGCAGAGAGGGACACGGTTAGTCAGTACCCTGGGCTCGGCCGTCTTCATGTCTTCGTGGCGGAATGCGCTCCGCACGGGCCGCACGGGCAGCCGCACCACCACCTCCTCGCCAAATCCTCTCCCACCCTTCCCCCCGCCCTCAGATCTCTCAGGATCGCTGGGAGAGCAGATGCCCAAGAAATATGTTATCGACTCCAGGAGTCACAGAAGTGTGCGAGCGGGCAGCGGGTGAGACTGGAAAGAGCCTCGCCCCGGGAGCCCCAGTCCCGGCTCTGCTGCTCACCAGCGTGGGCAAAGGGCTGTCCGGATGAAAGACACCTGCTGTGCCCTTTACCAGGGACAGCGGCTCCACACCACAGCCTCCTGTCCTAACTCCTGGGACACAGCCCTTGAACCCCGATGCCGGGCTCTGCCTCTGGGAAGAGCATCCCACCGCAGCCTCCCAGCCCCGCTGACGCTGCGGCCCAGCAGGCAGCCTACAGACTGGAAGCTTCAGGGCTGCCCGTGACAGTGATAACCACACACTAATAAAATGGCTACCATTTCCCAGTGGGTCCCTCGGCTTCGCTCACCACTCAGGAGAGGTCAGGAGCTTGGGCTCTGGGATCTGGGGCTGCATCTCAGATCCCACACTTACCAACCATGGGTCCTTGGGCTAGTTACTCAGTTTCTCACGTGTCCCATGCAACAACAGTACCTACTTCTTAAGGTTACTGTTGAGGACTAACTTCACCTGACTTAACGTACAGGAAGATGCTTCGAGAACAAATGGTGCTCGGTGCAGAAGTACTCAGGACTACCACTCGCTTTACTACGATGATGCTAGTGGCGGCAGCACTGTCTCCCCCCCCCCCCCCCGCCTGCCCCGCAAACACGCATGTACTGAATGGCTACTCTGTGCCTGGCAAGGTCTGGGCATGGGTCCTACTGTGCGCCAAGACAGGCGCAGCCCCTGCCCCCATGGGGCTC
The DNA here is from genome assembly GCF_017311325.1 of Ursus maritimus. Lineage (NCBI taxonomy): Eukaryota > Metazoa > Chordata > Mammalia > Carnivora > Ursidae > Ursus > Ursus maritimus. The sequence goes on from NW_024423897.1 coordinate 23,093,147, forward strand.
CCTCTCCAGCGGAGAACAGACTTAAACAAGGGAACAAACAAGATCATTTCAGAGAATGAAAGTCTAGGAAGAAAGTAAACAGAAGCTGCTATGGAGAGAATGTGGTGAAGATTTACGGGCTAGTAAGGGCGGTCACGAACGGCTGCTCCGAGCAGCTGGAGCTTCTCCTGAGGCCTGGAAGACAAGAAGGTGCCAGGCGAAGGGGCGGGGGGCAACAGAGACTCCAGGCAGAGGGAAAAACCTAGAGCAAAAAGCCTGGGACCAAGACTGGGGCCAAGGAGAGGAGCAGAAAGGCCTTGTGAATCCTGCCTTGGAGAAGCCTCACAACGACCTCTACGACGGGAGCTCTACTCTAACCTTCACTTCGCAGTTGGGGAAACTGAGGCTCATGGAGGCTGAACAAGGTACCCAGGGTCACAGAGCAAATCCAGGACAGAGGAGGACTTCCACCCAGTCCACCACGGCACAGATGAGCCAAGACTCGAGNACAAAGACCTGTAATGAAGAGGGCCAGCACGTACATGGCCTGCCCCCTCCTCCCATAACAGCCCACTGGTCCCGTGCCCAGAGGCCCTGGAGCGTGGCCACCACACCACTCCCAGGTGAGGCACGGAGCACCTCGCTCAGTAAGCTGCCTACGGGGCCTGTTCTAGCAGGAGGCGCAGCCGTCACGTGACGCCTCCCAGCATGCTCTCCCATCCCAAGTCAGGCCGTTTATCCTTTCTTCAGGAAGTGTTTCTGAAGTACGCATCTCGTGACGGCCTCTTGGCTGCACTCAGTCCGTTCCCGGCCTTACAACCGGAGCAGGAGCTGAGTGACTCGAAGGGGGGACATGGGGCGAAGAGAACAAACGTGTTTGTCATTTTTGGAACAGAGCTAAAATAAAAGAAAGGTCAGAAGAAGGTTTTGGTTGGGCCTGACGGAGGCCCTGGGGAGTGGGGGGGGGCAACGACACACAAGGGCAGATCCGGGCCTGTGGACTCTGGCTCGAGAATGTGATGGGCTCATCTGACTGCTCCCCCTGCCCCCCAACCCCCCGGGCCAGCATCCTCTGAATTCCCAGAGTGGTCCATCCAGCCTGACAGCGAGTGAAATAAGGCCTTGGAAGCAAGGACCCAATGACCACTCTGGGTGCTGACCCCACGGGGCTCTGCCACCACGACTGCCAGCAAGTCGGTTCTCTCTTCTAAGCCTTGCTGGGTTTTGTGTAAAATGGGAAAACACGATCCCCCTCCCCCACCACCACTGACTGCTCAGGAAGGCCAGCTCTGGGTATGACACAAGGGCTCCTCTGCAGGGAGGTCCAAGACTAGCGCAGCGCCTGGGGCAGGTGGCCCCCCGGGCAGATTTGCTGAATGGAAGAACGAAGGCCACCGGGAGAGACTGAGATGAGCATCTCAAAGGAGAGATTCTAGAGGGAAGTTATTCAGAAATGATGTCAGCAGCACTGGACGGAATGAGAGCTCCCTTTCTCACAGGAACCACAGCCAGTGGCCCAGAGATACGATGAATTATCACACACATCAGAGCTGGATCCCTCAGGGATCACGTAATGACCAGGGGTGTTCAACGTGGGCCCCACATGCCACTGCCCCCCCCCCATATCATTCCCCAGCTGTGGCTCTTGTTCTTTCCACACAAGCATCTTTCTGGTTTTTTTTTAAGGGTGGGTAGGGGCAGAGGGAGAGAGAGAATTTAAGCAGGCTCCACACCCAGCGCAGAGCCCGACTCGGGGCTCGATCCCACAACCCCGAGATCACGACCTGAGCTGAAATCAAGAGTCGGACGCTTAACTGACTGCGTCACCCAGGCGCCCCTATACCAACATCTTTAACAGAGCCCTCCCGGCAATAACGCCATTCCTCATTTCCGTGTGAGGAAACCTGCCATTCTTTTCTTGGGGGGGGGGGGGGAGAGAAGGTCCAGGAAACAGACTTGTCAAGGTCACACAGCAAGTCAGGGTGGGGGTAGGATTTGCCGTGTGCCAGGCACCATGCGAAAATGAATACAAAACAGCAAAGACCGCAGGAAGCACCCCACAGGCCGGGCCAAAATGAAATGAGTAGCAGAAGACCTCCGCCCTCTCCTCAGCCCTGCCTGGGCTGCTCCAGCTCGGGAACAGCCAGCGGGGCTGGAGGCCCTGACCCTGCTGGGAAGAGAGGCCAATCTGCCCACGGCGTCCACGGCACCCGGGACAATACATCGCAGGGGCCGCGCCACCCTCTCCTCTTCCCGGGCCCATCGGCCAGGCTCTCCCTGCTCCACTTGGAAGCGGAGTGCAAATTAATGGAGAGTTAATCAGGGAAGGAAGGGATATTAATAGCCTCAGCCCCACCCCAGCCTTCCTGAGCGGCTCTCAAGCCAGAGGAAAAGGAGTCTTCAAGAAATCCCAGGGAAAATGCTTCAGTTTGAAGGCCTAGGAGGGGCCTGGATTCCTGAATGGCATGGAACAGGATTTCTGCTCCGAGGGCCAGAAGAAAACTCAGAAATCCCCCCTGTCCAGGGGGCTCAACTGGGGTCCAGAAAACCCAGGGAACCAGTTTTCTCTCTCTCTTTTTTTTTTTCCGGCAGTGAGTCCACAGATTTCATCAGAGTCTAAAAGGACCTGGTGACCCTCTCCTCAACGGATCAAGAACCACTCATTGAATCCACCACATTCCTTCCTCATTCCCCACATGGGGAAACTGAGGCCCAACTTCAGGGAGCTACTTGCCCAAGACCACACAGCACACTGACAGAACAACCAAATGTCTGCTTCCTCCCCAAAATGCTTAGTAACAGTTGTGGTCCTGTCCCGAGGACTCTGGAAAGCACAGAGACCCGGGGGGCGCCATCCCCGCCCCGGAGGAGTTGTTAACCCAGTTACAGCAGCTTGCCCTCCACGCTCCCAGTCTGTTTCCACAGCAGTGGTGCCATTTGACTGGGGGACACAGCTCTGACCCAGGCAACATGGCCCCAGGGTTCCCACTGGCCAAATGAGAAAACTGAGCGTGTGGCCAAGGCAGAACCCACGGACGCCAGCTTGAGGTTTGTGGAATGGGCCACATCTGGTCCTTGGCAGGAAAGAAAGTATTACCATCAGTTCCTTCACTCAACGCCTGTGATCGAGTCCTTATGACGTGAGAGGGCCCCAGAGACTACTCAAATGCTGTTTGTCCTCAAGGAACTCACCGTCTAAAGGACAGAGAAGACACAGGCGTGCCCGTGCGTGCGCACACACAGATGGGAGCCAGGAGAGGGAGGAACTCACCAGCTGTCGAAGGAGGCGACAGAGAGCTGAGCCTTTAAGGATTTATTCATTTGACAGCTATTTATTAAGGCCTGAGCAAGTGCCAGGCTCTGTGCAGAGCCCGGGGATATAACAGTGCACAATGCCATTGAGGCTCCCACGGTCATGGGGTATATGTGTGTGTGGCAGGGGGGCAGGCGCCGATCACATAATCATAGTCGTAGGGGTGCATCTGTGGGTAAAGGGTGGAACTGGCCTGGGCTTGGGAGGGCAGGTGGGGTGTGCAGACCATGATGGGGGGAGGGGCTGGGTGGGCAGAGGTCGGCCAGGGTCCTACCCGTCTGTGAGGTTCTGCCTTCCTCCCCGGGCCAGGAGCCCTGGGGCCACACAGGCTCACTTGTGCCCAAGACCATTTCATGCGCACAGTGGGATCTCGGCAGGGGCCTGCTGGTGGGTCTGGCCAGTCTGAGGAAGCGGGGACCTGTACAGTTCAGGTGGGGGTGGTTTCCCTGCAGTATCTAAACCTTTCTCGCTCATCAGCTCTCCATGACCTGGAAGCGTTTTCTGGAAGTTAACCCCCTCTGAGGGAGAAAGCAGCATCGCGTAGGTCTCACCCCTATTGCTCAAATAAAGAATGCAGGTCCCTGGACGTAGCCAGAAGCGGAGCCCAGCCCTGCTGCTCTGCGTAGGGTTGGCAGACGGGTGGTGCAGCACTGAGGAGTATGGCTTCCTCAGTTAGAGTCTTCCCCTGATCCTTCCTGACTGTGTGACCTGACACCCGGTTACTTAACCTGAGTTTCACTTTGCTCACCTGTAAAATGGTTATTAACTGTCTTTCTTTAGAGGTTAGAACAGACTTGGGAAAAATCCAGACTCCTTCCCATGGCCCATGAGACCCTGCATAATACCTGGCCCCTGCCTACCTCTCTGACCATCCCCTGGTAAGTTCCTCTGCCACCCGCCGGCTCTTCTGTTCCCCAACACAGCAAGCTTTCCTGCTCCCTGGCTCTGCCCTTACTGCTTGCTCTGCCTGGAAAGCTCTGTCCCCGCTCTCTGAGCTTCACACGGCTCCAACTGAAGCGTGGCCTCCTCAGAGAGGCCCTTCCTAACCACCCAGTCCTTAGACCCCCTTTTCCCACCGGGCACATTTCTTTTGTGCGCATGTCACGATGACCGCGGTTTCTGTGTTAACTGAGCTAGGGTCGGCTTTCTCTCTAGACTGTGGACAGCACAGTGCCTGACACACAGAGGGCGCTTCCATTTCTAGAAGGAGCACTACAGTCCGTTGGGACCATCTGAGACGACGCTCATGGCACACCAGCACGACATCTGACACGCAGCACGTTGTTGTTAAGACGAGATACTGCCAGACAGGCATGGGGAGCGAGGCCTTCTCCCACCAGTCTTTATGGGGGAGCAGACTTCGAGGAAAGAATAATAAATCTGATTGTACCCATCACCCGGCTTCAACACGGCAGATCTTATTTCCCATACTACCCTCCCCCCGACACCCACACCCACACCCGCACCCGCAAATGCATGCAGAGCCGGCTGTGTTTCGAAGCAAATCCCAGACATCATAGTACTCCATACTAGGGAGCTTCTTGCAGGAAATGTCGCCCATCATGGGCCCCCGAGACTGGACGCCGAGCGTGCACGGTGAAAGGCACTGATAGGCAACAGCAGTTCTCGGCACTGCCTCTTTTGAAAGAATCTCTAGACCCCAAATGAAAAATGAAGACAGCTGTACCCGCTCTAAGAGTGGTTAAGAGAATTAAATGAGTTAATAGACATAACAGGGACAGTCCTGCCACGAAGCAGTTGTTTAATACATGTGAGTCATCTCCATTATGGCATCACCGTGGTTACAAAGCCCCAGATCAGGAGGGAGGCCGACTGGGTTTGCATCCAGCTCAGCTACTGACTAGGTGAATTGCCCTAGGCACATGACTTAACTTCCTCAAGCCTCAGTCTCCTCATCTATAAAATGGGTTCATCATCATGCCTGCCTCACAGGGTAGGGATGAAAATTCAGTGAGATAATACAGAGAAGGGTTTTAAACCACCTGGGCCCACAGAGGGGCTCCTTTCTGACCGGGGGGCATAGCAAGAGCAGCTCTTCCCGGCCCTCCCTGTGCAGGGCTGGTAAGAGGCCCGGCAAGAGGGTGAGAACTGCCCAAGATCAAGGGCAGATCCACGATGAGAGGCAGGGTCCCAAGAGCTGTGGGTGGTGATGAGACTTCTTTGCATGAACAAATGCAAAAGCAGGGGGTGTGGGGCAGAGCCAGGCTTTCAGGAGCTGAGTTATCTCGAGACTCAGAGGACATACCTGGAAAAGCTCGGAGTCATCGGGGCTGTACTGGCTGGGTTCAGTCTCGGAGTTCTCCGGGCACCACTGCAGCTCCCCAAAGCAGGTGGCTGAGTCAAAGTCGCTGGCGTCCAGCTGGGAGAGGTCAAGCTCGGGAAAGTCAGCGCAGAGTTGCTCCTCCCCGGACCCCCCACCCTGAGGAGACAGGAAGGAAGAAGGCGAGTCAGAGCTGGGCTTGGCTGGAACCAGGCATGTACCCTTCTTACTTACGGTGCTGCCAGCCTGGACCTCTGGCAGAACCTTGGCCAAGGCCTGATTTTGCCATGTGACCAAGAAATGTCAAGGTAGGCCCCACCCTCTTGCAACGGTTGAATCTACCAAGAGCTAAGCCGGGCCCTGGCAATACAAATCCTACCTGCTGTTCTCTCCTCCTCCTTGGCTCTCCTACACATCCCTCAAAGCCCTTTCTCCATAGCATCTCTTTCTTCTTAGCAGAACCATTGTGTTGAAAACTTCATTAGAAGCTCTAAACAGATATTACATTATTGTCCCCACCTGAAAGGGCATTTCTGGAATGCAATATTAATAATGAAACAAAAACCAGCAATAATAATGGCTGACATTACTGAGGGATGACGATGTTCTAGAGAAATACTCATCCATGTTCTCAGGGATTTTACAGGACTATGCATAATGTCTAAAATGTGGAAGACCACCCATCCGTGGACAATCGGTAAATAAAACTATAATCACCTGAAGCATGGACTACCACGGGGCCTCTGAAAAGAATGAGGTCGTGATACGTGCTCTCCAAGACACATTAAATGGAAATAAAAACTAAATTGTAGATGTAACAGGTAGAATATTATCCCCCATGTGTAAAGAGAAAACTCTATGCAATTCTTTGTGTGTGATAAGACGTATGCAAATGTACAGGAAAGGGTCTACGAGGCTCTCAGCGCACCTGACCACGGCAGGGGGGGGAGGAGGGAGACACCACAGTAACAGCACTCAGTGAACCGGCGTGTTTCACAGTGTGGTCCCAGGACCCACGGTGCCAACACAACCTGGGAACGTGTTAGAAACAATGCAGATTCTCAGGCCAAACTCCAGCCCGACTCATCAGAAGGTGATGGCTTTCTGACCCTGGTCTCCCATAGGTAACAACGACCAACAGAAGGGCTGCCCTGCAGTTTGAGGAACAGCCCGAGCTGGGAGGCTGACCCAGAAACAGCGTACTACAGGCTTTGGGGTCTGGCAGACCTGCATCATAATCCCCACTTGCCAGCTGGGAAATCTGGGGCAAATCTCTCTGAAGCTCAACTGCGTCATCTGTAGAATGGGACGACACCCGCCTCAGAGGTAAGATTAAACAAGGCAATGTTACCGCCTGGCTCGGGAGACGCTCAAACACGGTAGCTAACAGCACTAACAACAAATCAGAAACAATAACAAGAAAAACAACAGTGTTTCACGGTGGGCAGAGAGGGTGGGACGGCCTTAGAGAACAAGAAAAGGCCTACGTGACACTTAATAGAAATAGGTTTTGCACAGGCCTTTTTCTTAATTGTTCCCACTTACCAAGCCTCATAAATTATGAACAAATGTATATTATTAGCTCGACTTGACACAGGAAAAAGGCTTTTATCCAAATTTGGGTCAAACGTCTTAATTGGCGTTTTGCAAGAATCCTGTATCCACGGGCAGCACCAGCGCCAGGTTCTCCAGTGGCGGGTCCCCTTGACTAGGGACCAGGGTGCTCAGCCAGCCTCTGTCTCCGGGGATATCCCTGGGATCGCCCCAGGCCCCGCCCAACACACCGACTACTCCTGCTCACCACCATTCAGCTGCCCTGGCCGCAGGGAATGCTCAGGGGGATTCTCAGCTCCCTTCTCCCCTCTGTCCCATCAGACTGTGGGGATGCGGCCGTCCTGCCTGTTCTAGATGGTCTGTTTCCAGTCTTCGGCTATCGTGAACAAGTCTGCAATGTGCGTGTACAAGTCTTTGTGTGGGCACACATCTTCAGTTCCTTGGGCAGACACCTGGGAGTGGAATGGCTGGGTCATACAGTAAGTGTCTGTGACTTTGTAAAAACTACAAAACTGCTTTCCAGAACTGTCGGACCACAGTGCATGCTTACCGGCTGTACTGAGAGTGCTAACTGTCCCACGCCCTCCCAGCACCTGGTGGTGTCAGGCATTTTAATTTTAGCCAAGCGGGTGAGTGTGTTCCAGCATTTATTAAATGCTAGTACGAGCCAGGCACTGAGACATGTAAGACTCACTTTATTCCCTCACGAGCTGACATCTTGGTAGGGAAGAAAACACACAAATATTTCCTTATAGGTTGTGTTAGTGCTCTGAAGGAAACAGGCCAGGTGCACTGAGGGAGGAGAACAGAGGGAAGGGAAGTCTGTGTTAGTGGGGGGCAGGAAAGGCTTCCTGGAAGAGCTGGCGTCTGAGTTGAGACTTGGAGGAGTCAGGCAGTGGGAGATGTGGGGAGGAACGTTCCAGGCAGAGGGCCCAGCAAGGCAAAGACCCAAGCGTGGGCCAAGTCTAGAGCACGAAGCATTGACCAATGGTCAGTGAGGCTGCAGCTCCGGGAGCGAGGGGGGATGGGGGAAGATGCCTTCAGAGAGGCAGGTGGAGGCCGGATCAGGGAGGGATTGTGAGGGATTTGGGTTTTACTCCAAGGGTGATGGGGGTGGGGCCAGCTTCCTCGAAGCAGGCAGATGGGTTAGGCAGGTGAAGCATCCAGGAGAGGGGCAAGTGGCGGGGCTGGAAGGCACCACTCAGCCATAGCGAAGGCCTGTGGAGCAGGAGGGAGGGCCAAAGCAGAGACACAGAGTGCTGGGCAGCTGGGGTCTCCCTGGTCAGCAAAGCCCCCAGCGAAGAGCTCTCTGGGGAGCTCTTTCCATGTCCCTGATCCCTCTCATCCCAGTAACTCAGAGAAGCCGCATCTGTAGGACTTGCTTCTTGAGGCTCAGGAACCACTTCAAAATCAGAGTCCCAGGATCCCAGACTGGCCAGGAACTAGCAGCCCTGAGAGGTTGTCCAGAGAGTCACTGCAGACAATCTGGGAGTGAGAGGCCCCTTCAAGAAGCAGACAAGAGCTACGGATAGCTTTTATGCTGCCTATAAAATACGTCTGAGCAACGCATGCGTGTGCAAGAAATTGACACGTCACCTCCACGCCTTCATAAACGCAGCTTAAGAATTCCTGGCCCGGATGGACTACCTCCTTCGCTTTGCAGACAGGGAAACTGAGGCCCAAGGAGGATAATGGATTTGCTCAGGGTCATCCAGGGAGTGTCCTTCCCATCAGAGCCATGCCTCCTCCTTTACAAAACACCATAAAATGGCCGTGACCACTGCACTTATCGATTATCCACAGCAGCTCAACATACTCGAAGTGTACCCAGGACATAAAAATAAAGAAACCTCAGCGCGCGCGGCCTTGTCGATTAGGGCTGAGGCCACTCTCTGGCTAAAAACCATTAAGCACCGCATTAATAGTGATTTCTCTGGCCTTCTCCATATTTAGAGAGGCTTTCTGAAGGGGTGCCTTGGGTGACCCAGTTCTCTTTGAAAGGTCTGACTTGAGGCCTTGTTGCTCTGCCCGCCTCCGCAGGCCCCCTGGCGGCGCTGGAGGGCACCACACAGGACTGGCAGCCACCGCCATCCCTGCGCGCTTACCAAACGTCAAGGGCCGCACGAAGGGATTCTTAAAGCCACCGTTGCGGGGCAGGTGTCACTGTCCCCATGTCACTCCTTAGGGAACTCAGAGATCCAGTCCCTTGGATCAGTCTGCCAGGCCTGCTGTAACACAGCACCACAGGCTGGGGGCCTAAAGGACAGCCATGTGCGATCTTCCGGGTCTGGGGGCTGGAGGCTAAGCTCCAGGTGTTGACAGGGGCGGCTCCTTCTGAGGCCACTCTTGCTGCCTTGTGAATGGCCTTCGCCCTGGATGTCTTCCCATCGTCTTGCCTCTGTGGGTGCCTGTCTCTGTGTCCACACTTCCCGTTTTGATAAAGAGACCAGCCATACTGGATTAAGGGTCCATGCTAATAATGACCTCACTTTACCTTGATGACCTCTGTAAAGACCCTGTCTCCAAATCAGGTCACATTCCCAGATGCTGGGGGTCAGGACTCAAAAATATCTTCTTTCAACCCCCAGCACCCAGGGTCCCAGAACAGTGAAGCTGAGATTCAAAGCCAAGTCTCTCTGCTCCCTGCAAAGCCTACGCCATCACCTGGCATCTGCTTCTGAAAGTGGAAAGGAACATTCAGACCATTTATTCCCACTTACCGATGGGAAGGTGGGGGTTTTCGGACAAGGGCTCGGAAAGATCCAAGTTCACGGCTGTGCAGGCACAGGGCTAGGGCCACACACACTGCACTGTGCACTGGCCTCCTGCAGATAGCCCCCTCTGGTCCCCACCATTGATCCATTTACACCCCTGCCATGGGATGCCGCTCTGGTTGCTGAGCCTTCTGAGCCCGTTCCTCCAGCAGCATCACACCGCTGATGGGAAAAGGCTGTGGCTGCCCTAAGCCAGGGAGATAAATGGCCCTAGCAGTGGATTAATGGTGTTTTGTACAGATTCGCGTAAGTGGCTTCATTGGAAGCCTGTGTATCTTGTTGGAAATCGATTCCCTGCTTAAGAAAGAATGCATCTTCAGGAAAAATTGGTGGCTCCACTTTCCTGACTACAATCAGCGAATCGTCAAGCTTAGTCCCTGGCCTAGAGCACACTGTCAGAGTTACTGAGCGGAAGGAAGCAGGAGGGGGAAGAAGGCGGGCTGCAGTGACAGCCTTAATGGGTTTGGGGCCCATCCACACTCACTATGTGTCTTTCACCACGCGCACACTTCACTATGTCACCTGCCCTCTCAGTTCTCACTGCCCTCTCTAGAAGAGAGAACATCCAGCAGACAGACCTTGTGGACCCCTCCTGCTCAAGCATTCGGTACAATTCTGTACTAATCTAGTTCTGAAATCCACATAGGCTTTCGGGAAACATCTAGGTAGAACTTGGCACTTAACTAATAAGTAAATGAATGAATGAATTTACCGAGGGGGAGACAAAGGTGGAGCGGGAAGGACTGTCGTGAAATGGAAAGAGGCCTAGACAAAGGTCTGAGCCCTGCCTTTGCCTTTTTTTTTTTTTTAAGATTTTATTTATTTATTTGGCAGACAGAGAGAGAGCCAGCGACAGAGGGAACACAAGCAGGGGGAGTGGGAGAGGAAGAAGCAGGCTCCCAGCAGGAGCCCGATGCGGGCCTGATCCCAGGACCCTGGGATCATGCCCTGAGCTGAAGGTAGACGCCTAACAACTGAGCCACCCAGGCGCCCCCTCGCCACTAACACTAATCCTTTCAGGACAGTATATAACTTTGGCCGCCTTGGTTTCTACTGACAAAATGGGGATAATAAAAAGAATCCTACCTCACAGGGTTCTTACAAAGATAAAACAACATAGATTGGGACCCTAGCATACACGAGATACCCCGTGAATGGTGGTCACAGATACAACCCCCACAGTAGACTTTCAAGTGACATTCACAGCCATGGTCTCATTGGTCAGCATCCCCACTTGACAGATGGAAAAACGGGGGCTCTCAGAAAGTCAATGCTTGACCTTGTCTTCTGACCCATCCCCTCAGTCCTAAGCCTACTGGCTCTTCCAACCCTGTGTTCTTCAACCTCCGCCAACCCCCTGATCCCAGTGCTATCATCATTCATGGTTTCTGTGGAAGAAATTCCCTTGCCCTGACAGCCAGACTATACTAGCTCTCTCCAGACCTGCCTGGGATGGCGGGGCGCAGGGCCCCCAGCCGGGCCTGACGGACCTCTTGACCACCATCCTGAATACTCTAGTACGGGGGGATAGTGAGGGTGGCATGCTACTGCCAGCTCAGAGCCTCCTCCACTGACAAGAAGCTGTATTTGATGGTCTGAGGCAAGTTTTCCCTTTTAAATTGCAATCAGGATTGCGCAGACCAGCCACGGGATCTGCTGGGGTGGCAGGTACCTGGCAGTCGGGTCACCTTCCCCTCCTTCCTAACCACAGTGGATGCCACTAACTGAACACAACTATACTTCCTGCTGAGCCCCAAGCCTGTGCAACATGGAGCCTTGGCAGCCACTACTGATCAGTGAGAACTGGCTGGTCTAGACCTAGGACTCTGCCCGGCACTTGCCTTTTTAGAAGGAAGTAAGGCAGATGTTCATGAGGTCCCTGCAAAGCCATTTCATTAAGCAGATGTTTCATTCTCCTCCCACCTCTGTTATCTGGCTGGCCTCCCACCCATTCCCCTTCTTAATAATGGTGGCAGCCTACTGATTTTTCTTTGGAAAGCTGCCCCTCCATACCACCCAGACGGCCCAGGTAAGTGCCGTCTGGCTAATTAAAATGCTTCATCCAGTGATCACAACAAGTACTTCACCTGGTTCAGAGGTGGATCAGAGTGAACACCAAACTCTGCTAGAGCACGTAGACAAAGGGGCTGAGCTGGCTGATTTTAATTCTGGAGAGGCTGGCAGCCATCTTTGCCACAACCTGGGAAGAGAGCCTGCCTCAGAATGAAGTGGGCATGGGGACTGCAGAGCCAAGAAGCAGACAGAGAGAGTCCCGATAAAGTAATTCGAACACCTGGACCCAGCTGTGCCTGAAGCCACTCTATTCTCTTTACTCTACAGTCAGATGAGTGAAAACGTTCCCTTTCCAGATTCCATGCCAGTTGGAGTTTCTGTCACCTATCAATGAAAAAGTTATGACTAATTCATCTCTCTTACATTTAAAAAAAAAAAATCGAATCTTCCCACTGTCTTCCAAATTAGTGCAAAACTCCTAAAGAGGCTTTCAGGAGAATAGTAAGAAGAGTAACCGATCTTAGTCCACACAGAAGTACTTACAGCAGCCACTGAAATAAGACTCAGAAGCCACATATACAAAGTAAAGCTCCAGAAGAATAAGTAGAAAAAAAATTTTCTGAAGATTGTATTTATTTATTTATTTTTTTGACAGAGAGAGAGAGAGAGAGCACAAGTAGGGGAAACAGCAGAGACAGTGGGAGAAGCAGGCTCCCCATCGAGCAGAGAGCACCATGTGGGGCTCAATCCCAGGACCCTGAGATCATGACATGAGCCGAAGGCAGACGCTTCACCAACTGAGCCACCCAGAAAATTCTCTAGGCATCCCCGAAAATTGAGGGGTCCCGAGCCTAGCCTAAAAGAACAAACACCCAGAGCTTTGATAAGCCAGGCCATTGAAAGGCTCTGCCACCAAAACACTCAAGGCTAAGCCCCTCAACCCACCCCTCCAGTGCACGCTCAGGGCTTCGTGTAAAGGTGACCCACAGGTCATCAGTTCTGGTGAGAGTGCGCTCTCCAGGCTGGAGAGCAAAATGGGTTCCAGAACTCCAAACTGGGCTACAAGGTCGGGCCAGACCCAGCTCACCAGGAAGGGTGACCAGTTACCGGTGACCTTCAGTAGGCAGGGCAACAGGATGGAGCTCTCCTAACCCGCCAGACACGTTAACCAACACTGTCCATCTCCTCCCGTGACAACAGCGTCCACCGACGCCCACAGTGCCCCAGAGCCGCAGGGGGGACTCTCCAGAGCACCCGCTGGCTGGGCTGCTTGCTTACTGGGGGTCAGCTGTGCTTCCTCCCAAACCCATGTGTTACTATAAACGCTTGATCCAACGGAATGAATCCCCGATCGGGATACAGGCGCCCTGCTGCTGTGCGTGTGGCCCGGGCAGGAGATGAGCTGGGATTTGGGCGCTGGCACCACCAACAGCCCTAGAGCAAAAGACTGGAAATAATGTGCATATCACATGGCTTCGTTATGATGTTTCATAATTTTGCACTTTCCCTGACTTCTTCCTAAGAATTCCCCGCTCCAGTCCCCACCACACCCTGCCACCCCCAGCTACTGTTCCCACTCCCATCAGATAAGATGCCTACTGTAGTTGGCTTGCGGCCTGCATGGAACAGGAAATCAATCCTTACGAAGGCCTACAAACACAGCACAGAAGGGGGGGTGCTGGAAGACTCTGCAGAGAGAACTCTAGAGACTCATCTCTTATTTTGCAGCTAAGGAAACTGAGGCAGAAAGTCTCCTGGGGTGGGTGCTATCAGACTCTGCCATCGCCTTTCTTCCTCCCTGTTGTCTTCCAGCGGCCCCTTATCCAGCAGAGATCTGCAAAGTCTCCTGCAGCTGCGGCCAGGCAAGGTCACCTGGGCTGGAGCGGCTCTTAGATGCTCCGGCAGGTGGCCACGTGGGGCCCCGGTGCCCCTCCCTTGGCAGCTATGCCCCGGCCCCCCTGCGTCCCTGCTGGCACCTGTCAGGCTGCCTTTCAGAAGGCACAGGCTGCCCCCGGGGCCCAGGAAGGTGGTGTGCACTGCATTTTTTATTTTATTTTATTTTATTTTTTTTAAAGATTTTATTTATTTATTCGACAGAGATAGAGACAGCCAGCGAGAGAGGGAACACAAGCAGGGGGAGTGGGAGAGGAAGAAGCAGGCTCCCAGCAGAGGAGCCTGATGTGGGGCTCGATCCCATAACGCCGGGATCACGCCCTGAGCCAAAGGCAGACGCTTAACCGATGTGCCACCCAGGCGCCCCCATGCATTTTTTTTATTTTAAAACAGGAAAAGGCTGAAGTATATCCTGCCCCTTGCGTGAGCGAGGGAGCGAGCGAAGGTGTTTTGGGGACAGCTGATCCGCGCATTGTGCCAGCCTGCAGTTGCAGTCCGTCTTACGCACTTGAGTTCAAGGGCTCCTGAATTCAAAGGAGAGTGGCAGGAAAAGTGCCGGGTCAACTGCAGGGCGCGTGCAGGTATCCGTTGTGAAGCTTCGTGGAGGCAGAGGCGGCTCTGGCTCGTCACCTGCTAGTTGCCGGGCGTCACCTAGCCTCTTGGCATCTCCTGAGACCAGCCTCCTCCAGGGAACTGTTGCAGGGTTTGAGTTTCCAGCCTGGGGCCTCTGCGCTGCCGCTGCCTCCACCTGGACTGCCTCCTCTCCCTTGCACCTTCCCTGGCTGGGCGCTGCTGACCTGGGCGATTAGCGTCTCTCCCAGGTGGGCCTTCCTGACCACCGGAACATCGCCCCGCTGCCATGCCCTCAGGCAGCACTTTCTGTTCCCTGATGTCCTCTCCTCCCCCTTTTATTTTGCAGAATTTAAAAAAATCGTGGTAAAATATAGAGAACATAAAATTAATCTTTGTAGCCATTTTTAAGTGCACAGTGCGGAGCCACTGAGTACGGTGACGCTGTCGTGCGGCCGTCCCCACCAGCCCTCTCCAGAGCTCGTCCCCAGTTTTCACGCACCCACCTCTGCACTGTCTTGCACCCACACCCCTGACTCGAAGCTCCCCGCGAGCAAGGCCTATGTCTGTCTTGGTCCCTGCTGTTTCCCCAGTCCCGAGCGGATACTCAGCACATAGTAGGTGCTCAATAAACAAAATGAGATCGAAGTGGCTGTGCCTTGTGAATTGGGCCTGAAAGTAAGAAGGCCGCATGGGTATTTTTTTCCCATACAGCCCCAAGATGAGGCCAAAATGCCCGGTAGCCTCTGTGACCAGACCATGATTTCAAGTTTTTTTCCAACTTGGTGGGGGCAAAACCGCCAAGAGCTCCTTTTCTTTCCTGGTTCCAGGCCCCTTTTCGAGGTCAAGAATGAAGATATCCGATCACACAAACCACCTGACATGAACACTCACCATTTCAACACATCAGCTCGACCCAGAGCAACATTTTATCAGTCGCTGAAGGGCAAGCACAAAAATAGACTACAGAGAGCAAATGCCACTCTCAGCAGTGGTGGAAAGGCTCTGGCACGCGGCGACCCACGGCCTGGGGACCCTCTGTCACACTCGTACACAGAAATCGCAAGGTGGAATCAGAGCCAGGATTAGGGTGGGGGAAGGGAGGCAACCCCCCTTGGGCACCAAAACACTCCGTAATCAAGACAGATTGTATCTAATGCAACACTCTGAAAAAATTCAAAAATTAATGCAAAAACCCCATGATGAGCAAAACATCAAAATTCTAAATAAAAACAGGCCAGTAGTATGGATTCTTCCTTTCGCTTCCGGCCCCTACGTGACTCTGTATGGCACTCTTCCTGCTCCTTCCTTTAGATAAAGATTCGGCGTGTGCTCTGCATGGACAGGTAGGTGCCGGCTCATTCTTCTTCAACGTTGCATTGAAATACGATTTCTCTTGATAACTGACTTTTTCTGGCATCTCCTTAAATTTTGTGCCTGAGCCCTGCGTCTCCCTCGCCTCACCCTCAGGCCAGCCTGGATGAAACGGTCAGTTACTGTATGTGCGGAGGACCGAAGGGAGATCAGTCACCACCAAGATCAAGTCACTCCGGCCTCCCTTTCCACATCTCTACAAGGGACCCGGGACCCTCTGGTGGCTGTGGAATGATCCCAGGCCTGTCCAGAGTGGTGTGTCAGAAGGAAAGGTGTGCTGTCTGTGAGGAACTGTTGTTATAAACTTTTCTCAAAGGTAGTGAATGGTCCAAGCGAGCGGGAAGCCGCATTCAGTACCGAGGTGAGCTGCGGAACACCTGCCCTATTTATCACGAAAGGAGTGAGGTTTGCTAAATGAATAGACTTTGCTTAAGAAGAGAAAGAGCTGGGGTGTCTGGGTGGCTCAGTCGGTTAAGCGTCTGTCTTCAGCTCAGGTCACGATCCCATGGGCCTGGGATCGAGTTCCACATCAGGCTCCCTGCTCAGCGGGGAGTCTGCTTCTCCCTCTGCCCCTTCCCCCTGCTCATGTACTCGTTCTCTCTCTCTCTCTCAAAAATTAATTAATTAATTAAATAAAATAAAGAAGAGAAAGAGGTAAGGGGAGCCTGGGTGGCACAGTCAGTTAAATTTCAGACTCTTGATTTCGGCTCAGGTCATGATCTCAGGGTTGTAAGATTGAGCCCCACCTCGGGCTCCATGCTGGGTGCAGAGTCTGCTTGGGACGCTCCCTCTCCCCCAACCCTGTGCACGCATGCACGTGTACTCTCTCTTTCTAAAATAAGTAAATACATTTTTTTTTTTTTAAAAAGAGAGAGGAAGAGATTAGAGCAGATTCACGGTTCTCCCTGCAACCAGGACACCCCCCTCCCATCCTGATCCCCTTCCTGAATGGGAAGAAAGGCAGAGGGTTTCAGCTCGCCCTGGGAAACGGGCCCACTCCATACTGCCGACATTTTAATCAAGTTGTGGCAATCCTGAGCTGGCTGGCGCTTTCCTTCCTCGTCCCATTTTGTGGGGGTTTCCTCAAAATGTGAATTTCCTTGTGGGGGGTGTCTGGCACATACCAGCCATCCTCATACGTGAGCTGGATAAACAGCCCCTGGCTTTGGGATGACAGAAAAGTTCTGGAAATAGATGGTAGTGATATTTGTATGACATTGTGAATGTGCTGAATGGCCCTGAACTAGACCCTTAAAAAATGCTCAATTTTATGTGATGTACAGCTTACCACAACAAAATAAAAATAAATATTAAAAAGTCCCAGAGACCTTAAAAAAAAAAGGAGCCGGCGCACTCCATCTGGAGGTATTCGCTGGGGTCCCACAGTGTCCATGTTCTTCGGTTCTATTTCTGTGTCTCTTACCCGGCAGCCAGGCCAGACGCAGACAGCTGGGCCAGGGCTCGGCTGAGAAGCCCTTTTGCCTGTTAGCACCTTTATAAATAACCCACGAGGCAGAAAGGGGGTCCTGGCAGGGGAGTGAAGGTCAGGCAGCCCCTTTGTGGCATTTGAGGAAATGTCACGCGCAACAGGCCAGCAAGGGCCCAGCTCCCATCTCCAGACCGGTGCTGCCCGTGCTGACTGCAACTCTGCCCCCGTGCCAGGGAGCCTCGGGGCGGCACTGCCACCAGCACAGGCAGCGCTAAGGTGGCTGGCTCCCGGGGGTTCCCAGCGGCACCCCTGGGCGGGTGGAGGGGTAGTGGATAGCTGAGGGTCCCCCCCCAGCCTGGCTGAAGTCAGCTCCCCAAGCGCCCAGGCCAGGGCTCGGCCACCGGCACACCAGCCTCAGCTCCTCAGCCAACACACAGGACCCGCTGAGGGAGAGATGACTCAGCAACGCTCAAGCCGCCCAAGCCGCCACCGCCCCTGCTGGGGCTGCTGCACAGCGTGGGAGCGGGAGGGGCCTCACGGCCCATCTGGCCCTGCGGTTCCCACGCTGGGCTCCCTGGGGAACCCCCTGCATCATCTCTCCCACAGCCCACCAGGGCCCTGGGCTTTGAAGTGGGAGAGATTATAAGGGAGTTAATTAATGAGTTTTTTCCATTTTTATTAACTAAAAACCATACGGTGGCAACCAGCACACACCTATTGAACCTGAGTGAATTCCACATTACGAGCTTGGCAAAACGCAAATACATAAAAAGCCAAACTTCTATTTCTTTCTTACATATCAGAAAGATGGTGACATTATACTTTGCACATGAATTCTAGATTCCCCCATACCCACACACTCATACAGACTTATTATTCACACACACTATTTCGTGGGCCACGGAAGGGCTTTCGGAGGTTCATTTGAATCCTCGGCCTAAAAAGCCAGTCCCCAAGTAGGTGGTACTCACCACTCAGAGCACCTGAGGGGCACGTGACAGCCCAGCAAAGGGGCACTCCCCCATTCTGCAGATGAAAACGTAAGGCTCAGGGAGGTAGCAGGACTGTGCTAGGCAGAATGTGAATCCAGACCCAGCTACCGATCTCTCTGCGGCTACACCCTCCTCCCCCCCCCCGCCCCCCGCCCAGGCTGACCACAGCTGTCAGTAACACTGTGGGGGGTGGGGAGCTCTTTTCCCTGCTCTGTGCAAGTTTATCTACTAGACTTTGAAATAACGGGGAGGGGAAAACGTTCTCAAAGCCCTGCTAGTACCTTGGAGATTCTTTCTGGGTTCAGGAAGCCCGGGTTGCAAGCTGCTGGTGTAGACCAACAGAGGAGGGAGCCAAGGCCCCACCCGAGAGGGCAGGGGCTTTTCCCACCACCACCAGGGAGCAGGGGGCAGAGCTGAGACTAGGGTCAGTCACTCACTCTCCTATTTAAAAGCCTTCGCTGACTTCTCACTACCCTGGCCAAACACCCGAAGTACTCACCAGGCTATGAGGCCCAGTGCGGCCTGGCCTGCCCCCTCCCCCACCGTCAGGTGGACTTGCCCACCCTCCCCATGCTACAGACACGGTGGCCACTTTCTCCCTGCAACAAAACCCTCTTGGCTTGGGCTTCCCACCTGGTACACTTCCCCAGGTCCCTGGCCATGCTGCCAGCATTCAGTCTCGGTGAGAGAGGCCTTTCTTTCCCTAACACTCAACTCACCCGGTCACAGTGAAATGTTATCCACAGCACAAACCCAGGGGCTGTCTGTCTCCCCTCCAGAATGTACGCTGCACCAGGGTAAGGGACTGGGCTTGGCCCCTGTCGAATCCCAGTGCCTGGAACAGTGTCTGGCACAGAGTAGGGATGCACTAAACCTCTGTGGGGTGGGTGAGGCAGATGGGGGGTTGGGGTAGAGCCCCCATTTCCCAGGGCAGTTTTGACATCTCTGCTTCATATTATTATGATCCCTGCAAAGTCTCCCTCACACTCACCCCCTGCCTCTCCTGGGGGTGGGGAGGGGGTGGTTTCCTTCCATATCCATTTATTCCCTTATGGAAACTCCTGCCTTTCCTTTTCCAGTGGGTCAGATGATGAGAAACCCAGACCCATGGGCTCCCAGATAAAGCTGGTGGGAAACAGATTCTCTATGGCCCCAGCAGGCCCTCCCCCATCACGTGGTCAGTGAGAGCCAGAGGAGAAGGGCGGCCAAGAAGGCCTGTTTAGCAGACCCCCTCTCCCTCGTGTCCCCGATCCCTGAGGCGCAGTCCCCTCCCAGCCACAGGTGGACCTGCCTTATGCAGAAGGGTGTTCACTGGGAACAGAAAACAGAGTAGCGTCCAGACAAATCCCCCATTTCCATTCCCTTCTTCTGCTGTGTCCCACGAGGTGGTACCATCACAGGCTTTCCGGCCAGGGCAGGGCTGCTTTAGCAAGCACTAATGGTGGAGGAACAGGCCCCTAAACTATGAACTGGAAACCATGTGACAATGCTTGACTATCCCCGAAACCTGATGGGAAATAGGCAGGAAGTGAGGAGCTCTCAAACACAGAACAGTGAGGTCTCTCCGGGAGTTCCCGCCATCCCCGCATTGTCAGGGCCATATGAACCTGCTTTTTCTGTCAGGTGAGCTTTCCCTCACCCCACTGGGATTGGAGGTCTCAGGACTCCTAAGAATCCTTTATGCTGTAAACTAGACCTTCTCCCATCTGATCCTCACAACAAGACAAAAGTTAAGCCATTTTTCCATTGGGGGAAGCAAAAATTCAGAGAGGGGAAATAATTTGCCTAAAGTCACACAGAAAGCTGAAGCCAGGGGCGCCTGGGTGGCTCAGTTGGTTAAGTGTCTGCCTTCGGCTCAGGTCATGATCTCAGGGTCCTGGGATCGAGCCCTCCATTGGGCTCCCTGCTCAGTGGGGAGCCTGCTGCTCCCTCCCCCTCCCCCTACTCATGCTTTGTCTCTCTCTCTCTCTTTCTCTCTCAAATAAATAAATAAAATCTTTAAAAACAAAAACAAGAAAGAAAGCAAGCAAGCTAAAGAGAGAAGCAGGACTCGCAACCCCAAGACGGCTGACTCCTAGTTGAAGCAGTAACAGAGAACACTGACTGGGGGTCACAACCCCAAATTCTCTGCACTACTGGCATGCAATACTTGAATGAGTCCCTCTACTTCTCTGAGCCTCAGTTTCCCTATGTTCCAACACTGGCCAGCATCAGAGACCGTGGTCAGTCAACTGGGGCTTTGGGACGTGCAGGCCCAGCCCATCATGCGCTGGGCATGGTGGGAAAGCCTCGGATGCCCCTTCAGCAGCCGCTAACAAGGGGGAGAGAGGGTACAAACAGTGGTGGCCACTGAGGAATGGAGCTCGTGGTGGCATGTGGTTGCATGGGCATCACAGGAGGGCATGCGCAAGATCTGCGAGCTCCGAACTACGCTATTCAAAGCGTGGTCCGTGGACCAGCAGCATCGGCTTCAGCTGGAGCTTACTAAATTCTGCAGACTGTCATGCTGAATCCAGACCTCCTGAATCAGAACGTGCATGGGAACAAGATCCCCGGATGATTCATAAGCACGTTCAAGGTCGGGATGCAAATATTTTTAAATGACTAGTCAGGTTGTAGCATGTGATCTTGGGCTCAGCACCTCGATCCTTTGAGCCCCAGCATCCCTGTCTGCAGAGGACAGACAGTGACATGCACCCCTCGAGGGACGGCTGTGAGGGTTACGTAAGAACCTGCCCGGTGTCTGCCCAGTGCCCAGCAGGTAACACGCCCGAACTGCTGGTTCCTTTCCTTCCTGGAAGGCCTCTCCTTCCATTCCGAGTCCTGCCTGCACATCTGGGAGACGAGGAAAAGACCCCCACGGGGCAGCAACAGATGGGGCCAGGGTGGGAGCAGAGGGAAAGGAAGACAGAAGAGGAAATAAAGCAGCAAAAAAAGCAAACAGAAAACAAGCAGCAGAGACCATCTGAATCCCCAAGAGGGAGGCGACATGTGAAACCCAGAGACACGGCCGTTTCAGCTCACGTCCTGCACCACCCGGGCTATCAAGCACCGTTAGAAGCCACCAGGCCGGGAGGGACAGAGGAGCAAGAGCCACACACTGTGTCCCCTCGGGCCAACATGTGGAAGCGCCTTTCCAGGTCCGCTGTGCACCGGTCCTGTGGCCAGGGTGGAAACGACGCCAACAGTCACTGGAGCAACCAGACGGAAGCCAGGGGTTCGGGGCGAACCCTGAGAAGGGTCACACTTGACTGGAGGACACAGATCCAGGGACCATGCGGGACCGTGGGGCGCTGAGCTATGTGATTTTTTTTTTTTTTTAAGATTTTATTTATTTGACAGAGACAGCCAGCGAGAGAGAGAACACAAGCAGGGGGAGTGGGAGAGGAAGAAGCAGGCTCCTAGCAGAAGAGCCTGATGTGGGGCTCGATCCCAGAACACTGGGATCACGCCCTGAGCCGAAGGCAGACGCTTAACGACTGCGCCACCCAGATGCCCCTGAGCTATGTGATCTTAGAGGAGTGATGTGACCCCTCTGGGGCTCAGGAAAACAGAGGATGATATTCTTACGACGGTTTAAGGAGAAGGGCTTTGTGGAGCGTCTGGTGCAGAGTAAGTACTCAAAAGACCACGACCATTAGTGAGACTATGGTTACAGAGAGTCCTGAAGCAACTGCTGGCACGGCTGCAGCCTCTCTGGGCTGCTGGTGCTTCCTCAGCACCCAGTCACTGGGTTAAGCCTTCACTGACCCAGTCCACACTGCCATCACTCACACCTCAAAGGCAGCCACTCTACACCCCTCCAAGCCTCTGGACGCGAGCCGCCAGAGCCGTCTTGTCAAGATGCAGATCTGATCCCCCTGCGCTCTGTTTAATACCCAGCCTGCCCCTGATTCCTCCCAGGTGAAGGCCCAAACCCTTCCTGAGGCCTGGAAGGCCCCGTGCGATCTGGCTCCCGCCTACCTGTCCCAGTATTAACCTACCCCTACCTCCACTTTTGGCCTTCTTCTCACCCCAGCGCTTGCCAGAGTCTTCTCCTTCACAGGGTCTCTGCGTGTGCTGTTCTCTCTGCTTGCCACGTCGCCCCCACCCATGGACCTGCTGTGCCCAGTTCTCTCTCCCACCTGTCCTTCACTCTTACTTCCCAGGGGAAGCTTTCCTTGAGCCCCGGAGACCACCTGAGGAGCCCTGCTGCACCCTCTCGCGGCCTTCTCCAGGTCCTGAGCCTGCGAGGGCTTATCACAGTAATTAAGCATTTTTTTGAATGGGCATTTTATTAATGCTCACCGCTATATCCCTGGCACCCGGCACACAGTAAGTGCTTAATAAATCCTTGGTGGTGAATGAATAACCCCATTCTTGGGCAGCCACCTCCCGCCCTCACCCCTCTTACCTCATCCCCTCGGCCTTAACTTTCCACACACATGGAACAAACCCCAAAGCTGCCTGATCTTCAACCTACATCCATGACCCGCTGGCCCGGTGCCAGAGATCCAAACGTTTCTAGATCTGATTTTCTTGAAAGCAGCTTTGGGACATGGCCAGGGGAGGCGCGCGCCGCCGGCCTCGGCAGTAAACGCTGATGAAGCTGTCTGGACCAGCTGAGCTGAGATCAGGAAATGCCAAGATTTAAAAGCATCCGGAACCCATTTATTTCTTGTTGTTCTTGCACTTCCAGGCTATTTTAAGCTTCAGATCGATCTGTTGGCCCTCCTCTTTTCCAATGTCGCTCAGAAACACCCCACATACACCTGGCCCTACCTGTCAGGGCTCCACTGCCGCTGCCCTATATGACACATGACAGCAACAGCCACAAAAAACGGGTGGCTGTTCTTGTTTGTCAGGTGCCTCTGTGAGCCCTAAGTGCTCTCACTGAAAGTCCCTGACACTCTCAAAGGGAAGCGTTATTAGCTCCATTCAAAAGATGGGGACATCGAAACTCAGAGAGGTGAAGAAACTTGCCTGGGGTCACACAGCTGGAAAGTGCCAGACCTGGGATTCAACCCCAGCTCTCCCGAACGCAAAAGTCAGGCTCGGTTCCCCACCACTTGGCAATATTGCTCCCCGCAGGCCTGCACCAAAGCTCCTCGCACACACTGTGAGTTTTCTCATCCTGCCTGTGCCCTCCCAGCCACGTGCAAGGACCACATGGCCCATCGAAGCAAGCTGCCCCCACGTGTACTGCCATGAGAAGATGGCCAAGACGGGCTGCTAAGTGAAAAGGGGAAGTTAACATTCTATGATCCTGTTTGTGCCTTTAATAAAAAATGATGGATGGATGGAAAAATAGATTCATAGTTCACATACTATGAATATATGAACTATAGATTGTCGCTACAAAGACACAAGAGAAATGGGAACAAGGAGTTGGTTGGGGACGGGGAGGTCAGAGAATATTTATTTTCTATTTTAAGTCCTTCTTTACTCTTTGAAGGTTTTATTTTTATTTGGTCATATACATGCTTCAACCCATCCTCCAAGGTCCAAGCCATATGCCTCTTCCCCTGTGAAGCTTGCTCTGACTGTCCCAGCTTGTCCCTCCTCTTAATCCCTACCGTATTCTGCCTGCATCTCTCAAGCACATGGGTCACTGAGCCTGTATCCTCCAGTGCATATGGATAGGGGAGCCCCCAGTCAGGCAGGAGCCCCAGGGCCTGACTCAGTGTCTTGGGCCTCCACGGTCTCCCCCACTCTGAGCCTGAGCCTCCACTGAGGCAGGGGGATGGAAAGCCTCAGTGAATGAATAACTATTTCATTTTCTATCTTGGTCCACGGCCTCCCAAAGCCCATGATGTTGGAAACTCAAAAATGGAGCTTGGGGGCAGGGAGGCGAAGAGGAAAGCAGAAAATCGGGGAAGGTAAATTCAGCTTCTGGAAACCTGCCCAGCGCTCATCCCTGGGAAATGACTCAAGCACCGCTTCTGCCAGCAGACAGTCCATTTGGGCCCTGAGGTCACCAAATCTCGTCATGGTCCTGCTTATTAAATATAGAGGCGCGTGAAATAAAGCCACCACGTCTGGTGCTGGGGCTCTGAGGAAGGGACAGAGAGACAAAGATGAGAGGCAGGGAGTCTGTCCCCTGTCAGCCAGTCCTGACTGCTCACCTAGGAAGCCCTGGGTGGTAGCTGAGACGGGACCCACACGTCAGATGTGGCTCCCGGCCTTGGCGGGAGCTTGGTGACGATCTTCTCTCACCTCTTCGGCAGCAAGGGGGTCCCTGCCCTCCTCTGTACCCAGCCCCTGCCTGAGGACCTCTGAGAACACACTTTACAGACATCTCATTGATACTGTAAAGGCAGACAGTCACCCTGGCCAGCCCATTTTACAGATGAGGAAACGGAGTCCTAGGAACGGTAAGTAAGGTGCTAGAGATCACACAGCTCAGTTAGTAATACTGAAACTGGACCAAGGTTGCAGCGAGGGGAAAAGTGGGAACTAAAACTCCATTGGCTGGGGCTCTGTGACTACAAGCAGGCCACCCAATGGCCCGAGGCCTCACTTTTCTCCTTTGTTCAGTAAGCTAGGCAGCTCCCTGCAGGCAGCATGAAAGTCTACTGGGCTGGGGTCACGATGCTTCTCTGTTTCTGATCACACACCCACTGGGGATGCAGTGGAAGGCTGAGAAATAGTCAAATGCACAGGACAGGCCTGGGGCCTCTTCTCAGACCTCCACCCCCTCCCCTCATCCCACTCCCCAAGATCTGGCACAATGAAAAGCTGGATCATTTCACTGGCAAGGAAAACTTTCTTCTATTACAAAAAAACAAAGGTGTACTAGGGACTGGAATGCAAAAGCTATATTAATCTTTTCATATAAAATATGAATGGTTTCTGTGCTGCGGATTCTGTTTAAATCCGTCGTCGGTTTAACTGACAGGGCTACTTTGGAGGCAGCAATGGGCCTGTTAAGAACACGGACTTTGGAATCAGAAAGGTCTGCATTCATTTCAGCTCACTCACTCAACCAGCGGCGTGACCCTGGCCAAGACACTCACCCTCTCTGAGACTTAGCTTCTCTATCTATAAAATGAGAATGGTAAGATCGTGCTTGTAAAGCAGGAATTGATCTCTTTTGAGTCATCGGGTCCCACTGGCAATCTGGTGAGGCCTACAAACTTCTCAGAATGTTTATGAATGCATAAAACAAGTACAATGTTTTAAAAGTGCATAAAATAAAATAGTATTATAAAGGAAAGCAATAATATCAAAATACATTTATAAAATATTAAAAGGAATAAGTCTGTGTTATGGTAATAGAACACGCTTCCTTATTACAAGGTTAAATAATAAGTTCTAGCAGTAAGTATAATAACTACCTGTAATTTCCCTTTTTCTTTTTTTTCTTTAGAGAGGGAGGGGGAGAGGGGCCGAAGGAAAAGGAGAGAGAGAAACCCAAACAGGCTCCACACCCAGCGTGGATCTCGACGCCGGGACTCAATCCCACAACCCTGAGATCATGACTCGAGCTGCAATCAAGAGTCAGACACTCAACCACCTGAGCCACCCAGGCGCCCCTATAATTACCCATAATTTCAAACTGCAATGAACATAAATATTTCCAGATAACTGAAATAACTGTAATGCGATACGTAAATATCTGTGATTTGCACTGGTGACAAAGTCACAGGTCCCACTAATATTTTCACGGTTTTACATCTATGTTCATAATGAATGGAAATTCTAAATTTCATTTAGAGGTTAGCAAAAAAAATCCACTTAGAGGTTAGATGTTTTTTCTATCCAAATTCCCAGATGCCCCTAAATTCTAACCCCTGGGGTTGGTGGACATGAAGGTTAAGAAGCTCAGTTAGAAAACATTTCACACAGTGCCTGCGGCTGGCTCCAGCTGTCTTGGGCTCCGCCCCACATACAACAGAACCCAAGGTTCCACCTGTGCGCCATCCGGAGAGGAGGCAGGAGTCGCCAGGGGAGTGGCTGGAGCAGCCCCGAGCCCACGAAGGGCCGGGGGAGGGATGTGGGTCATGCAAGGCTATCGAGTGAGTAAGGGAGGTCCTTAAGGCTCATCCAGAAGCTTAGGGATGGGAGAGGGTTAAGCCCCCATTAGATGTGCACTTGGGCTGTGTCAGCTCAAAACAACTGGTTCCTTTCCTACATTAGCCGTGTCCTCAGCTACTCCGGCAAATGAGCCCTTTCAAATCTTGTCCCTTGACATCTCCCCTTGGTTGGTTTCTTGGCACCTCAACCTACTGGCACCTCAACCTTATGTTCAAATGGAGTTTTATTTCCACCCAAGCCAGCTCTCCTTCAAGTAAGTCTTCCTCGTGCCAGTAAGCGGCAAAACCCTCACCCAACTGCTTAGAAGCAACACTTGGCATACCTCTCTTTCCCTCACACTCAATCCATCAGCCGTCCTGTCCACTCTCTCCATCTCCGCTGTCACTATACTAGCCATGCTACCGACACCTCTTACCTAGACTCCAACAGGGCCGCCTAGCAGGTTATCCACTTCCATACTTACCCATCCCACCCCAAATTGGTCTCTCCCACAGTAGCAAAAATCATCTTTAGAAAATGGAAATCAGACCCTGTTACCCCACTCTCTACTCAAAACTCTACAAAGACTCTCTTATTGCACTTAGGATGGAATTCAAACACTCATGGCTGATAAGGCCCTCACCTACATTGCCAGCATCCTCTCTGGCCACTTCTGACTCACTCGCCGTGCCCCCCTTATCTTGCCACTCTTCTATACATTACAACTCAAAAGTCGGTAACTGCCCCAGGGCCTCTGCACAAGCCATTTTTGCATAGCAGGCTCCTTCCTGAGACTGAGACCAGATGCCACATCTTCAAAGAGGCCTTCTCTGACCACTCACTCTAGAACGTGGCCACTCTTCCCCCACTTCAGCACACTGTCCGTTACACGGCTCTGTCTTGTTTTCCTCATGATCCTCATCACTGTCTGAAATGATCTTGTCCGTTCTGTTCATGCGGGTGTGTTATCTGTCCACCCTCACTAGACTGGAAGCTCCCGATTGCTAGAAAATAGTCTGGCTTGTTTTCCACTATATCTTGGCGCAAAACAGGCACTCCTCAGATTTTACGGATTGAGCTTATTTTGTGCAGGAATATGGGCTGAGCTGACACACATTCTGTCATTTAATCCTCACAGCTGCTATTATTTCTATTTTCCAGGAGGAAGCTGAGGAGGCCCAGTGAGGTTCCCTAGCTGGCTGAGGGCCATCCGACTCCAAAGCCAGGTTCTTAATCACTGTATTATACTGCTAAAAAAAAAAAAAAAAAAGAGACTCCTTCCTTCTCCTATATCCCCTCCAAAAATCATCCCCAAACAGAAGACAAGAAGGATGATCGTGCAGAAAAATGCAGAGGGGTGGGGCTGTCGGGATGGTATCCCAGGCCTCATGATGCGGCGACCTCCTCCTGCTCAGAGGCCGTGCCCCTCCTGGACCGCTGCGCCCCAGGGAGCTGGCTGGCAGGGATGTGGCAGCCACACCCGGACGCACATTTGCCTGCAGTGCCCTGGAAACTCCCCACAGCTCCCTTCTCCTCAACTGCCTTTTCCGGGCCTCTAATCTCCCGATCAGGTTTCCAGAGCTGTGGAGTGTCCTCTGCTTGGAAATTCCCCAGTCCACAATGGGAAAGTGGGGACACCTGCCTGAGAGGCTGGAGCTGGAATCAGACCCACAGTACCCCGGGCAGGAAAAGACCTTGACAGCCATTAGTCCAACCACCCCCCTATGCCTTAACCAAACAAGAGCTGCGGGTACCTCATGGGGGAGGTTCCCTTTTTATCCCCATTTTACAGATGAGAAAAGTGGAAGCCCAGAGAGTTTGCTGACTTCCGCTGGAGACACCCAGCTAAGTAAGTCACTGAGCAGGGATGGGAACCCAGCAACCTGAACCCCTCAGCCATACTACCTCACCTCTGTGCTAGAATCAGAACAAAGCTCTTTTGGTTTCAGAGCCTCTCCACGGGAGGCACAGGTGCCAGACTTCCAGATCAACAGACGGAAAAGAATCCTTGGGCAGAACTGCCTCTGAACCTCCTACTGGCCACAGGGGGAAACAGGTTCAGAGAGGGCAAAGTCTCTGGCTGACCCTCCGCCTGCATCGAGCTGCCTCTGGGGAACTCCCCGTGGCCCTGGACACAAGGCAGGGTGCACAGGTGGCACGCAGCTGGGGGGACCGACCCCACAAAGGGCCCATTTCAGGACTGCGGCCCCCAGTGCCTGCATTCCAATCTGGTTCCGGCAGGAAGGGCAGGTGCTCGCAGACAGTGCTCCACCCGCAGCAGGCGGGAGGCAGCTGTGAGGCAGGAGCTTGCCTTAAACAGAGCTCCCTGTTTCCATTTTAGCCCTGTTGCCATGGGATGGGCCTGGCGGGGACAACAGCCTCCTTATATAGGGCAAAGCAGGAATCCCGGCCCCGCTTCTCCAAACGCTCAGGCAATGGACAAGGAAGAGACAAAAGAAGCAACTGCCCTTTAGAGGCGAACACCTCTCTGCCGTTTTGCTGTTCAGAGTTTCGCTTGTGCGCATGTGTGAGCACACACGTGCCGTAAACAGCAAGCCGAAGCAAGTGCTCTGGCCTCCATCTGAGACTGACAGCGGCCACTGTATGCTCCTAGGCAAGTCCCTTGCCTCCCCGGGCCTCAGTTTCCCCATATGGATATGAAAGAGTCAAACTGGATACCGTCCAACATCCGTCTTCGCCTTAAGGTTTGATAATTCTGTGAAATCCAGGTGATCGGAACGATCAGTATGGCTCTTTCCCACTCATTAAATAAAGCACCAACACACGAGTGACACCACCTTCGGCCAGTCTGTCTGGGAGGCCTTTTCCAAGAAACTTCCCACCTCCTGGTCTTGCTCTAACAGAGGCTGAATTTTAACCCTTCCTTCACAGCTCAAATCATCAGATGCTGTCAAGCGTTTTCCGTAAAAGGCCGGATAGACGTATTTGAGACTTCTGGGGCACCTGGGTGCCTCAGTCGTTAAGCGTCTGCCTTCGGCTCAGGGCGTGATCCTAGGGTCCTGGGATGGAGCCCCACATCAGGCTCCTCCGCTGGGAGCCTGCTTCTTCCTCTCCCACTCCCCCTGCCTGTGTTCCCTCTCTCACTGGCTGTCTCTCTCTGTCAAATAAATAAATAACATCTTTAAAAAAAAAAAAGTAGTAGTAGCATTTGAGACTTTTGAGCCATTAAGGCGCGAAAGTCAACTGCTCAGCTCTGCAGCTGGAGTGTAAAAGCAGCCACAAGCAACCCAATGGGTGTGGCTGGGTTCCAATAAAACTTTATTTACAAAAACAGAGCTGATTGGACTTGGCCCTCAGGGCCTTAGTTTGCTCACCCCTGGAGCCATCATCTTTACCGCTGCCCCCTCAAAGCGGCCCTCTGACACAGTGCACC
>NW_024423897.1:23122717-23286597 GCF_017311325.1 Ursus maritimus
CCCCCCCCCCCCCCCCCCCCCCCCCGCCAGCCAGGATTCAGGGTCTTTGGAACCGCCCATCTCTGCCTCTGCCGTCCACCCTCAGCTCCTTTGTGCAGCAGGAGTCGCAGCTTCTCCGTCTTCCCCAAATCCACTCCTCTCTGCTTAGGTACCATTTCGAATCCGCAGCGGACTGGTCAAGCCGATCTCCAAGCTGAAGGCTACATCTGAAACCTGAACAAGGGGAGCCTGGGTGGCTCAATTAAGAATCTGCCTTCAGCTCAGGTCATGATCTCAGGGTCCTGGGATTGAGCCCCGTGATGGGCTCCCTGCTCAGTGGGGACCTGCTTCTCCCTCTCACGCTGCTGCTCCCCCTGCTTGTACTCTCTCTCTCTCTCGAATAACTAAAATCTTTAAAAAATAATAATAATAAAACCAGAACAAGTGAGCTCTATAGGAAAATTGTTTGGATAGCAACAGCGCCTGGCCTCTGTCATAACGGTTTTGGCTTCCACAGGCTCCGCACGAGATTCCAAAAGGCAGAGGCTGCTGGATCAGACGTGTCTGAGGCACGAGGAACCCAGGGTATGACCTGTCCTTCCCCAACCATGCGCGGCACGGCCGCCCAATGAGGCAGTGCAGGAGCGTGCTCGTAAACAGGGGTCCACGTCTGCTATTTTTAATAGCACACTGGGATTTCTGGAAGACAGAGGATGCTCCGATGAACCAACTTCCTTCCGTCTTTCCCCTGGGAGTTGTGATATAACCACGTCTCCCTTCTCACAGGAAAACATCTCCTATGAGTCAGGGGCTCCTCCTGGCAGGCAGAAACCACTCCCTTGCCGAAGAAGAGCTTCCCTACGGCCTCCACCCCGTTCTCAGGAAGGCCAAGGGGAAAGAGCAGGCAACAGCAGCTCTCCCCACAGGATGCTTGTGAGGGCGTCCCCAGACCAGCAGCCCTGAGGCCAGGAGGTCCAGAGGGATGGAGGCACACCCAGCACCAAACTCAGGGACCTGGCTCCACGGTGCCCTTGACTGGATAAAGCAGATGAGGATGTCTGGTCCCAAGGCTGTGGCCACTGTCACCGCACATCTCTGAAGGTGTTCGAGGAAAAGACACAGCAACTTCTTTTGTGGGGCTCCAAGGGCAGATCCCAGATACCAATGGGTGGAAGTCACATTTTTTCCCATACAAGGAAGAATGCTCTAATGAAGGCGGTGACTTCCTCTGTGCTGGGATTTATACAGAGGCTGTCAATGCACACCCCACACAGGGGACTCCCACACCCAAGAATGCAGACAGCTTTCATGGATCAATGACTATGTGTCCAGTCTGTGATCTCGTCTGTTTCATCAGCATATCCTTCAGACCTCACCACAATCCTCAAGGTAGAAGCTACTATCATCCCACCCTGCAGATGGGAACACTTGAGGCTCAGAAAGGTTGTAACAGAGGCAGAAGCAATGCGGCCAGCCAGGAGTAGAGCCCAGCTTCCTAGTGCCAGGGTCTCCATAAAATCGCATTCCTGAAATGACACTCAGAATCCCAGTCCCATCCTCAATGGGGAATGAGTTCTTTTTGGGAGAATGTCTTGGCCTGTGAGCCCTCCCACCGCTGGGGAGCTGCTGTGACCAGTGAGGGACTCCATATCTTTTTTTTTTTTTTTTTAAAGATTTTATTTATTTATTCGACAGAGATAGAGACAGCCAGCGAGAGAGGGAACACAAGCAGGGGGAGTGGGAGAGGAAGAAGCAGGCTCATAGCAGAAGAGCCTGACGTGGGGCTCGATCCCAGAACGCCGGGATCACGCCCTGAGCCAAAGGCAGACGCTTAACCGCTGTGCCACCCAGGCACCCCAGGGACTCCATATCTTAAAGAGGCCCCAAGGAGGAAGACTTCTGCCTCCCTTCTTCCCCGAAGGATCGAAGTCTCCCTCAGGAGACCTGGAAGAGCTCTGCAGGCTCCCAAAAGGACTCTCCATGCAGGGCCTACTTGCTCCTGCCATTTTATGACCTCCTGCCCTGCCCCTATCCACCCCTTTCTCCAAACACCCTGAATGGTCCCACCTCTGCACTTCCGTACACAGTGTTCCACCTTCCACCACTCCACCCTGCTTCCACCCAGCCTTCCCTGCTAGGCCACTTTGTTCCCTGTGCCATGTCCTCCAGGTGCTGCCCTCCCAAGTTTTGCCTGAGAACGCCCTCTGCTCTACTTACACCCTCTACGGCTTTAGCATCACTTCCCTGCGGGGGGGCTCCGAACCCAAGGCCAGGGGATTATGGGGCGTTTCCTAGGGTCCCTGGGGCCCGCAGGTGCTCCTTCACCCCACCTTTGTTGAATGAAACTCTTATAGATGTCTCCTTTTATATTTACACAGAAAAACCATGAGCACTGAGACCTAGGCCCTCAGTACCATCATCTGGAGAAGCCTGCGGAAAGGGGAAGGGGGCTGCTGGCCGCCAGTCCCATCGGAGCCAGCTCAGCTTGTCTCCTCCACTCAGCGAGCCTGTAGGTAAGGTTCTGCCTGCAGAGGGGAGAAAAGGAGGCCTCGGGTGAACAACTGCCTTCCAGCTCTGATACTCTCTCATCGTCCTCCATTCTGCAAATGGACTCCTGCTATAAAAGACGAGCCTCTCCAGGCAATGAGATCACAGGATCACAGCACCAAGGGGGACTCTGCTCTTGGTTGGCCCACCGGCCCCAATCCGGAGCAAGCATGCTCAGGAGCTCCTTGCACACCTCCAGAGATGAGGAGCTCACACACAAGCAGAGGCTCATCTCTACAAACTCTTAAAGCAGGAGCTCTGGGAAGCTGGCAGGGTCTTTCAGCTGCTCCGAGAGTTGGAGGTGGGGGCGGCTCAGAGAGGAGAGCCCAGGAAAAATCTAGGAGGACCAAGGATATTCTTAAGAAGAGATTCAATATTCCCAAGGTCGGGTTCAATAACCAGCTGCTGCAGAATCTCCTGGGGAAACTGGTAAAAACGCAATTTCCTGGGCCCTACGAAAGGCCCTGAATCCATCTCTGGGAGCAACGTACATTTGAAACAAGCCCCCAAGTGATGAAGCAGCCACTACTGTCCACTGTCCGGAATCCTCCCCCAGCCTAGGAATCTAGATATTTCACACATTCCCCCTAGATTGCCAGGTCCCATTTCACAATGGGGTTACTAAGCCCCACTGCCAACAAAGGGGACGTACGTACTCAGACTGAATGACGGGAAAGCAAGTCATCAATGAGCTTGTCAATTACTTCTTTGCTTATTTCATCTAGCCCAAGCACAAGGGCACTTGCACACACTCTCAGACGCCTCACCCTACTATCAGAATCGCTTCTGACGGTGCTCCTTTTATTGTAATTGTTTAAGCCTCAAAGGTCCCCAGGAAGTGCAGGCTGCAGACTAGCTCACTCTGGATTTGGCTGGTTTGGGGCTGTGGCAGCATGGACCAGGGGTGCGGCAGCTGTCTGCAGTGGGAGAGCCTGTGAGAGCAGAGGCACACTCCAGAAGGTTAGCGAGCCCCGTATCTGGGAGCTGGGGGTGGAGGGTGCTAGCTTCCATCTAGGAGGGGGGAAATCTGCTCAGAGCTCTCCAGGGCAGCATCCTAAATGATGCTGCAGAAAACCCCCGGTCCTTGGCCCAGTCCTGGGAAGGGCAGCCCAGGCCCACCATTTCAGGTCCCTTTAACCTCTGCACCCACACTCCTACCCCCACCCCCATGACCCATACTGAGTATTTAATGTATTACCCAGGTACCTCTCTGATGTTATCCTATTTACTCCCCACAATTATCCCACATGGCAGATATGATCATCTCCATTTACAGATGAGAAAACCAAGGCTCAGAGCAATTAGGTAACTTGCCCGAGGTCACCCAGCTAGGGAGTGCTAGAACCAGGAGGTAAACCCAAGCGGTTTGACTGAGAATCAGGGGCTGACCCCTAGGTTTGCACTGCTTTCCCTTCCTGACTGCCTGCGAGGTCTTGGAGAAGTGTCATCGAGCCCTCAAAGGTCGATACACAGACCAGAGCAGACCGATTTCACCTCTGTGGATGTTAACGAGGGAGTGGATTAGTGGGACATTTCCCGAGCAAGAAAGGAATTAGAGGGGCTGCTTCTTTCTTTCCCTTTCAGGTGCATCACGTTTACACAGTTTACAGTGAGAAGCACCACAACGAAGGGATGCAGCACAGTGCCGCCAGATCCAGGCTGCCTGGGTTCGAAGCCTGCTGTGTGGATACGTGACTTAATGTCCGAGCCTAGTGGCATCTTCTTTAAAATGAGGATTAACAATAGCAACCACTTCATCGGGTTGTTTTGGGGATGAAATGTGGATAAGTAAAGCACTTTAGAACAGTGCCTGGAACAGAAAGTGTCACTTAACACTTGCTGTTATAATTCTAAGTAAGACGGAATGATTTCACATGTCTCACTTCATCTGATCCTCGTAACAATCCGGCTTGGTTCACAGGACTGGATCATCTGTCCCATTTGCAGATGAGAAGGAGTGAACATCAACAGGGAAAATGACTTCCACGACGACACACAGCCAACGGTATGGGTCTCTGAATTCTCAAGTTAACTCCCAGGCAAGCCCACATTTACATTTGTTTCTCAGGATGTGGCCTGATGTTGCCCTCATCTGTTCTGTTGATTCACATCTACAATGAGAAAGCTAAAAAATAAAAATAAAGAGTACAGCCATGGCTCCTATGACGGACAGCACCACTTCACTGCCTCTGCCCGTGGCAGACACTGCTAATCAATCCCAGGCTTCCTTCCTGCTGAGCCAGAGCACAGCTCCGGACTCTCCAAAACAGCACTCTTGACAGTCACTACCAATTGATCACAGATGATGGATAATCAAACCCAACCCTTCCATTGTACAGAGAGAATCCTCTATCCAAACTTGTGCTATTTCCAAACCAATTTACGCCTGGGAGACAGGGGTGCCCACCACCATCACACGACTACACGTTAACCTCCCTGCAGATCCTTGTCATAGATCATAGCGTCCCTGTGGGTAGAATGGGGTCACAGCAGCACCCATCTTTCCCCACACCCAAGAGACTGCTCAACACAGACGTCTTGCATAGAATTGACCCCAAAGCCTCGCCTATGTGACCGGCAGTCATGTTGGCTCGTGGGGGAAGCAGATGCTCTTAGCATTCCACATCGGCAGGTCTCTGTGTGGCGAAGGGCACAGGTGAAAGGTGTGGTAGATAATTAGTTATTACCACATTTAAAAATCCCAATTTGGAGGACGATTTGGTTTTTAATGTAAAGAGGAGCTGTTCAGTGGGCACAAGGAGTTTTCATCCCTCTACCATCTCTCTGGAGAACAAGACCTTCCCATTCTAGGTCTCATAGGTCAGTAATGCTGAACCCACATACACGCTCTTGCTCCACAAGCACCATGCCCTAGTCCTGGGCAATCCGAGGCCCCCGTTTCCCAGCCATCATAATCGGCTCAGAGCTGAACATGCGCCCCCCAATCCAGACAACCAGAGTCAGTCCCACAATAAGCTGCCCTGATGCTACTGGAAAAGAAATGCTCTTCTCCTATTGTGGTTGCTAAGCTGAAGCCTTGGAGCCATTCTTCCCATTGGCTGGGAAGAACCCGTATGAAAGGGAAGTGGTACCCCCTCCCCCACAAAGGAAAGTAGAGTTGAGAGATGGAGCTCCTTGGGGCGCCTGGGTGGCTCAGTCGTTAAGCGTCTGCCTTAGGCTCAGGGCGTGATCCCGGATTCCTGGGATCGAGCCCCAGATCAGGCTCCTCTGCTGGAAGCCTGCTTCTTCCTCTCCCACTCCCCCTGCTTGTGTTCCATCTCTCGCTGGCTGTCTCTGTCAAATAAATAAAATCTTAAAAAAAGAGAGAGAGAGAGAGAGAGAGAGAGAGTTGGAGCTCCTAGATCCAACTGAACCTGAACCCCACATTTTCACTTATGTGACCAAATAAATTCCTCTACTAGGAAGTGACTCTGAGTCAGCACTCTGTCTCCTATAACCAGAACAATCCTGATAGTTAAATACTCAGTATGGGTAAGAAACAAATCTGGCAAGCGTATGGCCTCTGCAGCTTCTCCTAGCCATGCCATAGCTGGTAACCTGGGCATACACGGGGAGCAAGCCTGGGCTCCCCAACATGCATGCTGGAAACACGATGTGGAAAGTCTGAGAATCACTGAGCTTAACCTTATGGCTTCCTTCTGATTTTTTCTCTACTCTAGCCACCTAATAAAATTGATAAGGCTTGAGCCAAGGGGGTTAAGGCTGTGCTTCTGAGGCCTGGCAAAGGTTTCTGCTTCTAAAGGCAGGGAGATTATACTCTCATTCATTCATTTGTTCACTCGTGCCTTTATTCATTTTGCGGACATTCACGGCCGTTGGATGGTCCCCATTCCAACCCTCTGAATTGTGCTTCACCTTTTCTACTATCTAAGACCTTCCCCGACTGCCTCCACATCCCGTTTCTGCAGTCCGCACAGGCAAGCAGCTGTGGTCGAACACAAGGCCACCCCTGTGATGGGGTGTCTGGAAAGCATCTGCACGGATACCTGCCTCTGTCTGGCTCTTGGCTCCTGCGCCTCGGGCATCTTCCCATTTAGAACGGGTGTCACAGGGGCACCTGGGTGGCTCACTCGGTTATGCGTCTGCCTCCGTCTCAGGTCATGATCCCGAAGTCCTAGGATCAAGCCCCAAGCCGGGCTCCCTTGTCAGCGGGGAGTCTACTTCTCCCTCTCCCTCTGCCCCTCACCCCTGCTCGTGTTCTCTAAAAAATAAATAAAATCTTAAAAAAAAAAAAAAAAAAAAAGGAATGGCGGTCAGGCTCAGCCCTCCCTCGGCTTACCTTCACTCTGGGCCAAGCCTGGCCCAGACCCGTGGGCAGCCAACCTCGTAGATGTGGAGAGAGGTTAGCGGACAGTTCTGTTCTCCGGCCCTCATTTAGTGCCCGCCTGGGGTGGGGGGACCCCGCTGCCGAGAGTCACACCTCTAACCTCCAGAGACATACCTGGACCAGTCACGTGGCACTACCAGGAAACCAACAATTCTCTGCCCTGCGTACAGAGCAGGGGGACCGGGATCTCAGGAGAGGCAGAGCAGAGGGCAAGACCAGGAGACCAGCAGCCTCTCTACAAATACTCAACACTACAAGATAAGGAGGGAAAAAGAATTTTTCTTAATGAGTTATTTGAACTGCCACGTTTCACTGTCAGATTGTAAACTAAAAAGGAAGGGGCCCCCACTTACTATGTGTGCACTAAGTGTCAGGCACTGACATTCGAGACAGCAGAAATGTTTATCACCATCCCCTTCACAGACGAAGAAACCAAGGTTCAATGAGGCCTAAGATCACCGGGCCAACAAATGATAAAAGTCAAGATTTGAACCCGGGTCTGTCTCGCTGCAACGTCCATGACAGCAGCCTCAGCCTTTCTTCTGTCCTACCATTAGAACTAAAAAGGCCCTTAGATGAGGGAATCTGGTCTAATCCTTTGTTGTACAGATGGGAGACTGAGGCCTCAGAGGAACAGGCCTGTTCGGGACCCGGGCTTCCTGCTGCTCTGGGTGAGGCTTCTTTCCAGACCTCCGGACCCTGGATATCAGTATGGAGAACTCCCCGTTGCCCAGAGAGTATATAATATAAACACCTTCCTTTTTCCTGAACAGTTATTTCAATGCTAACCTGCATCATGCACCTGGGAATACAGTGGCGATAGAAAGATGGGGTCCCCGCCATCTAGTGAGATGGGGGAGCGCCCAGAGCTAGGCCCAGGCGATCAGAACACAAAGAGAGGGAACTGAGAGAGGCTCCGCCGGCTGGAGTGCGGGTCTGGGGAGACCAGGAGGGATGAGAGGGAAGTACTCGGGGCCAGACCTTGACCAGACTTCTAACCACTGTGTCAAGGTTGTCCTTTGCCCTGAGATCATGGGGCTCCACGGAGGGGGGTTTCTGCAGGACAGTGACAAAATGGATTTGTGTTCTGGCTGCCACGTGGAGATAGGGACAAAATGGCAGCAGGAGGCCCAATGAGTGGCTGTCCCATAGGCCAACGTGACATAGTGGCCTCTGGGCAGAAGGAAGTAAAATTAAGAGGAGCAAATGGATTTGACCTATTGTGATCTAAGTTCTGATGAACAGACTCAGTGAGAGCTGGGCTGGGGGAGTAAGGAAGAAGGGAAAATCGAGGCACGC
This sequence comes from Ursus maritimus, assembly GCF_017311325.1. Taxonomy (NCBI): domain Eukaryota; kingdom Metazoa; phylum Chordata; class Mammalia; order Carnivora; family Ursidae; genus Ursus; species Ursus maritimus. The sequence goes on from NW_024423897.1 coordinate 23,130,891, forward strand.
TCCCTGGTTCAGGGCTGGGGGTACGGAGTGAAAGGTAAAAGGAGGTCCACTTTGGACATGCTGAGTTTGGGGTACCCAAAAGCAGGGGGGCAGTGCAGCCGGCCTCAGGCAGGGAGGTCAGGGAGTCTCTCACACCCACCCTGCCCAGGTAAGCCAGTACCTGAGGGCACATGTGCACAGGGATGCATGGGCGGAAGGTGGGAACATGACTGCTACCATCCTCCTGTTTGTATCATGTTACGGAGCAGATCCGCACACTCTCTTATCTGGTCCTTAGAGCATCCTGGCGAGTTCTGCCCATTTTCATAGATGAGGAGCCTATGACCCAAAAAGGTTGGATGAGTTCCCCTAGGTCATGACTCCAGCCCATGTTTTCTTTCTTCCAGGCTATGCAGTCCTTATTAAGGTCCCTGACCCTCCTTACCCTGACATGCTGCTCTCTTTATGAAAAACTCTGCACGGCCTTAACTGAGTTTCCAACAGAGCAAAAAGGGTGCAGATGTGCTGATTGGTCAAGACAAGTTCCCCAATCCTGTTGGTGGCTGTGCGTCTCAGTGGAAATTAACTAACTAGCCTCTGAGGTGCTGAGCATTGTAGGAGGGGAAAAGATGTGTCCAAAGGATGAGGAAGGCCTGAGTAGGCCAATGGTCTCTCTCTTTGTCTCTCATTCCAGTGTGACACTCATACCGGGACCCATGAGTCCTAGTACCCATTCTGGGACCTTTGCCCTTAGCACCCTGACTTTCTCTCAACCCTGCAAGTTCGGAACCGTCGGCTGGGACGGCCCCACCAGCTGCCTTCACACAAGCCCTTTCTTTCCTTCTGTTCTGCCCTGCTCCCCACCTCGATCCCAGCCGGCATTTGGCAGCCCCCCAGAGGCCTGCTGGGAGTCAGGAGGGAATGTGGAGCATCTGGCCAGAGCCCAGGCCAGCCTTGTGGGTTCACATTAGGACACCTGCTAATGTGCAGGACCCTGGGGCCAGCCGCCCTGTGACTGGCTGGCAAAGCCAGGCATCAGGCCATCCCAGCACCCAGGACCGCGTGACCCTAAATCCCAGCTATAAATAGACGAGAACCTGTCAGCCCCCCTGCCCATACCCAGCCTCCCCTCCCTCTTGGCCGAGAATGAAAGGGCGCCTTGAAATGATGCCGAGGCCCAGATACCCAGCTCAGCTGCTCCGGACCCAAACCTGCTGCTGACCTCAGGGAAAATGCTCCAGCCTCTGGAAATCCAGGGATCTGTCGAGCCCAAGCCCCACTCAGCCCACATCCTGCTTCTTTCCGCAGTAGCTATCCTGGTGTACTTACTGTTTCCAGCCCCCAGATTTCTGAGTCATTTGGATCACACTTTAATATGCTGCCACCAACAAGGCATTCATTAGGAACCCACTGCTTGGGGAGAAGGGTGTCTGTGTGTGTGTGCGTGCGTGTGTGTGTGCGTGCGTGTGTGTGAGGGATGCAGGAATGTTTTTTAGAGCTTCTTAACAGCTTGAAGGATATGAGACGAACACACGCTCCATACCTTACACAAACGGAATGGGCCTTACCTAGGGCCACAAAGTGAAAGGGTGGCAGATCAGTGACCAGACTCGCAGCCCACCACCACTAGTAGGGTTTCTGCTGACACAGGACCAATGGCCTGGAACGCCCCTGCTGCTTCTCTCTTCTTCTCTTACTCTCGCCGCTCCTGGACTTAGCCCACTACCACCTCCACCAAGAAGCCATCCCAGCCTAATTTAATTTAGCTCACGGCTGTCCCAATCCCTACTCCCTGCCAGCACATACACTCCCCTTAATGCATTTACTGAGTCACCTGCTTGGCGCTGACCAAAAATGGCATTAATGATTATTTTCCTTTATTTAGAGGTAGCAAATAGAGCTTCTCATAGGCCAGATCCTAACAGTTAGTACCAGCCGTCATCATGTCTGTAAGGATTATGAGGTCATATCCAAAATCAGTAGGACGAATGCGGTGATTGATTGGTGCTGTCTGTCTCAGCTCGTGCTGGTGTGAACACTCACACCAGCTTTTACTATCTTGTTTCAGCATTTACTCTTCACTCTGTCGCCCCCAAAGACTAGATTCCTAAAGGCAAAAAGCTAGCTATATAGATCAGTCAGCCTGAGCTGAGAGAGAGGGGTTCCTCCCTCCCAGCCCCCCACCCAACTGCCAGCACGGTGGCAAGCAGACAATGCAGAGGGGAAGAAATGATACTCATCTCTTGCTCACATCTGTGGTGGCCCCACACAGGACACTCCACAGCCATCACCGCAACTGATCTGGACAACAAGCCCGAGGGGCACACAGGTATTCTCTCTCCTGTCACATAAGTAAACTGAGGCAGGCGAGGTTGAGTGACTATCCCAGGGTCATGCTCCAGGAGTCGGCCGGCTGGGACCTGAACCCAGCTCACAGAAGGGCAACCATCCAGAACCAGCAGGAATCATCCAGTCCAGTTCTCCAAAGGACAAAGGACAGCCAGCCTGCCAGGTGACTGTCCACCTGCTCTCTCGTATCTCCCATGACAGGAAACACCCTACCATCCAAGGCAGGCCAGCTCATTCCATCTGGGGGCAGTTCCGGACCTTTGGGAAGCTCCTCCCTAGCCTGAGCTGGAACCTCTCCTTATGACCTCCTCTCACCAGCACCACCCTCTCCAATGCCAAATATTTACAGGTAAATCTCATGCCCTCCCTGGAATCCTGCTTCCTCTGGGTGGCACACTGCTACGGGCCCTGCCATTTGGAAGAACACATGGTTAAAGTCATGTTGCTTTTTGTTCCTCTTTCTCTGAGAGCCTATCTGTTTGCCTGCTGTGGTGACAAAACCATCTCCTCCCTAGTTCTAGACCCCAGACATCTATTAATACATCCAAATGTTCAGAACTATCAATAAGTTTTTGAGATTCATTATGCTTCATACTGTATACACTCTCTCCCCAAAAACCTCTCCTCTGCCAACGTCCTGCAAAACTAGAATAAACCAGAATTACAAGCTGTCAGAGCAGGAAGGCGCTTAGTGACCCCTGGTTTAAGCCTCTCATGTACAGATGAGGGAGAAGGGTCCTATCAGCTGCAGTGGCAAGATGGTAGAGAGCCAGACCGGGACCCTCATATCCTCCTCCCAGTCCTGGACTCTGCCCACCAAACACCAGGTAATGTTTGACTTGAAATCTTGCACCCAATTCAAGGTCAGGCGAGCGAACCTGGGTCATACTGAGAACTGCTGACAGGCCAGGATGAGAATGTGAACCCCGTAGGCCTGGGGCCAGGCCTCGGGCCACACTTGGCTCAGGCTGCTCTCCACACAGAGCTCATCCCCGTATTAGAATCTGTGCTCGGGGCTTCACCCTCCTGGGTGTGTGGGCTGCCAAAGTTCCAACCTCACATGGTTCTGCTCCCCAACTCCCGCCCACCCCTGAACTCTGCAGCAGGCCCAGGCTTTCCACCTGCAGGCCCAGGCAGGCCACTCACTGTAGGTTCCTTCCCTCCACCCCACCAGGACACAAGGCCCTTCACCCAGATTTCCTCTCAGCTTGGGGACAGGAAAACAGTCACTCCTTTGCTGCCAGCCAGAGGGTGTTAGTAAACGCCAATGGAAATGGGACAGCTCGAACGCAGAGGGCCTGGGAGTGGGCTAGCTACACTTTATCAAACATCAGAGAGCACCAATGAACCAGGACACAGCAACAAAGGGGGGCTCAGTGCATGCCCTGACCGCTCGCTTGCCCCCATGCTGTCTCCTCATTTGTTTCCTCATTTTTGGGCCTTGAGAGAGCTCGTGAATGCATCACTGTACCCTCAGCCTCCGGTATACAGCAGATGCTCAATAAAACCTGAAGGCGTGAGTGTTGTTTGGTGCCTGAGGTGATCCTGAGACACTCTGGGGAAAGGGGGTACCAAAATTGGACCTTGAGGGCAGAAGAGGCTGCCCCTCTCCCAGGAACACCTGTTGGCTTTCCGGTTTCTGGGCACTTAAGATGCACCTGGTACTTGCATTCATCCCATGGAATCTGAGCAACCCTGACCCCTATCTAAACGTTGGGGAGACTCGACCACTGAGGTCAGAGAGGCTTCCTGATCTGTCTGTGGTGTGCAGCCGAGAGGTAGCTGAGACGGGACTCAACACTCAGCACTCTCTCACGGCAGAGTCCTCAGATTCGGATCCTGGCTATGATCAGATCATGATGGGCCTTCCGTGTTGTGAGAAGGAACCCGAAACTATCTAGTAGCCAACAGAAATCTAGGGAAGACCCTTCTGATGAGGGGCCTATGAAGGCCCTTCAATCTGTGACATTCTAACACTAGGTCTTGTTGGGACTGGTCCCCAAAAGACTGGCCTGTGAGTAGATTCACTGTCAAACACAGACACTGGGCACAGGCCATCTCCCCTATGTGATGTTTCTAGAACTTTCTGGATAATCGCTTTCCATGGAATCCTAGAAAATGGGGGAGGAGAGGTTCTGGGATCACACAGTCATACTTCCCTTTTTTCAAACAAGAAAACTGAGGCCACAAATGCCAAGTTTTGTCTGAGATTAGCCAGCCGCAGCCACACAGTTACAGATTCAGGATGTCTGGCCTCAATGTGCTGGTGGGGGAGCCTGGGAGGAAGGGGAGTCTGGGAGGCAGGGGGTGTGAAGGGCTGTGACTTGCAGCGGGAGGGGTGAGCTTCACTCCACGAGGTCCCACGAAGCTGAGCCAGGGCCCAGTCTGGGAGCTGCGACTGTAGCTCCTTTATCCTAAGGAAGCCCCGGGACAGCCAGAGCTGCCCCAAGATGGTCCCAGGCAGCCTCGGAGGTAGTGAGGGCTCTGTGACGAGGGGTATGCAAACACAGCCTGCTTGGTGGGATGGCAGGAGACGCAAACACCAGCTGGCGGGTGGACTTGATGAGACGGCCTTGAAAAACCCCTCGCCCCTGAGAGCCCGCAGCCCTGCTCTGAGCCTCTTCCCGCTGCCGTCAGGGTTCTTTCTGGCGACTGGAGGTCCAGGTGGAGTCTTCGCCTCCCGCCAACTTGTAGGCTGGGATAAGAGAGAGGCGAAAGTCTTCTTGCCAGGAACACGGGCCTCCTCACCTCTCTCTGTCCAGGGGCTGTCTCCCTACGTGCCGAGAGCCCGTGGATGCTGGTCCGTGCATATGAGCAGCTAGACGCTGTGTGTTTTCAGAAGCGAGTTTTCAATCCCTACTTCCAAGTGTTCCCCTGTTGGGAAGCTAGAGCTCTGGCAGGGGGTGGGGCGGTGCAGCCTCACGGGGAGAGAGGACCAAAGAAGGCAAAAATTGAGGATGGAGAGGGAGGGGGGCCCACAGGCAGTTTCCTGAGGAGACCCAGGCTGTAAAAGGAGTGAAGAGGCCTCCGTGATCCATGAGGGACGAGGCAGCCTCTTAACTCTTCCCTCCTAGCGTGGGAGGGTAGCGTGGGACGGCGGTGGAATTTCCCAACACATTCCTGGGCACAGAGCCCAGCACGCCCCCTCCCACTCCTGGCTGTCAGCACGACTCAGGCCAGCCCTTACTACTGAGCGTGGCCCGGCAATGGCCTGGGGGTGGGGGGCTTTGGGAAGGGGCTAGGAGGAGTATGGAGGGCATGGGGGGAGGCTCTAGAAAAAGAGGAAGTGGCCTTGGATCCTGGCTATGCCCACTTGGGCGGCCTTGGCATGCATTTTGGGACCTCCACATCTGTAAAGCGGGCAGTGTGTGTGTGTGTGTGTGTGTGTGTGTGTGTGTGTGTGTGAGATGACTGGGAAAATCACTCTAGAGCCCTGGGCACATGCTAAATGCTCGATAACTAGGAGACGAAAACAAACCACAAACTGCCTTGGCGATAATGACAAGAAAAATGAACTCGGACCGAGTCCTAGCCCTGACCTGGCTGCTTCATTAGGACGAATCCCATCACCTTTCTGAGCCTTAGGTCCTACACCTGCACACGGGGTGAAGAGCCTCCCTCTTGGCCAACTCAACAGGGCAGCACGCCGGAAACCGCTGTTGCTGGCGTAGAGGGGCTGGGCAGTAGGTGGGTTCGGAGTCAGGGGCAGGAACGAGGCAGGGGCACGAGGGCGTGTGCACTCACGTGCATGCAAAGCACAGGCAGCCCAGAGCGCCTCACCCCACATCTGCTGCCCAAGGGAAAAGGTTACTTCCATCCTCACCTAAGAACCACACAGTCTTGTTCAAACTTGTTGGATGACGTAGGGCGTGTAAGTGGCTAAATGCAGATCCCAGCACTGAAGCCACCATCCCCCTGTGACTCTCCAGTCTGGCCTCTGGGAGGACGATTCCCAGGGCCCCTGGGTGAATTCAATGCATCCAGCATCCACCTCAGACATGATCTCAAGACCCCCTGGTCTATGGAGGCCAAGCAGGGGGCATTTGGGAGTTCCAGGTCGGCACGATGATTGGGGGCCCTGGGATGCCACATGTCCTGAATGCACGGGCAGTCCTGTGCAGTGAAAAACTGTCCTGCCTAAAAAGCTTTTGACACCCCTTTTGGGAAACAATGAACAAAAGCAAACTTTTTTATAGTGCAGATGGGGAAACTAAGCCCACAGAGGGGCAGGGATTTGCCGTGGTCACACAGTAAGCTAGCAGTGGGAATGAGGCGATAGTCGGCCCCTCTGGCTCCCGGTCTAGTGCCCCTTTGTGGCCTTCATCACCTATGCTCTGCTGTCTTTTCTATGATACCTGTCAGAGTTAGGAGAAGTGTAGAAGGAGTCAAAAAGGAAGCCAACATCGAAGATGGAGGTGAAGTGGTGGGGGTCACGGCTTGTCAGGGAAGAAAGGGAGTGGTGGAGAGCCGTGGTGCAGTCAGTGCCCTCTCACTGCTGACCACTAGGGGGCAATGTTGGCCTCAGGCAGCTTGGTTGTGTTGGAAGACCACTAAGGGAAGGCCAGGGAGAGAAAGAAAGGAGGCCTCCATTTATTAACTGATTTCTGTCTCACTTGACTTACTTTCCTCATAGACCATCCACTGCACCTAGCACCACAACTCCCTTCAGTGCCAACTGTGGAGAGAGGTACAGGGGAGGAGAAAGGGGGAAGGGAAGAAAGGGGTCCGAAGACAGATGCAGACCAGAAAGCCACAGCGACCCAGGGCCCTGATACTTCCTGGCTCCCATCCTAGGACAGGAAGAAAAGTAGGGTATCATTAGCCGAAGCCTTCAACACAAGGTAGGCCCAGCTGCAGACTCAGCATCCCCTTCTAGATCTCTTAGAAAATGTCTCAAGTGCCAGCTCCAATTGATTGGGAAGACTGCCTAAAGCCCCGTTTTGGCAAAGGAATCTGTCCAGATTCAGAGGACAGAGAGTGGTGATTGATTAGTTCTGTCTGCCCCCAGCGCTGCAGGGGAGTTTCCCCTTGTGTTACATCTCAGACATGATTTTCTCCCTTCCAGGAAGCCTCTGCAGGCCTCACTCTACTGTATCCTCCAAGCAACCTAGGCAGTGGGCAGGCCACGGATGATTGAGCCCCTTCGAAGATAAGGAATTGAAGCCTGGGAAACTGTCTGAGGTTACAGAATGAGTCAATGGATGATAAGGGAGGTGAGACCTAAGACTCCATCTGTCCTCCATTTGCTGCCATGCCCCTGCCCCTGCCCCACAGAAGTGCATTCTCAGCTGCCTCCGTGCCGGGAGCCACCCCTACACACCCTTACACACCCCTCACACACCCTTCGCTGGGCACAAACACACCCCACCAGAGGAGGAGGGAGGCCAGTCCAGGGGAAGCTGTGCAAACAGTCTCATTGCCCGTGCCCACCCCACAGCTGCCAACACCAGCCGCAGCTCACCCTGCTCTCTGACCTGGGGAACAGATCACTCGGCTGGGCCACAGTCCCAAGTCTGACAGGAGCGAAGGTAGAGGAACCACCTCAAAGGCTATGCTGGACAGTGAGGAGCACTGGATCTGGAGTCCTCAAGTCTTAGATTGAGGTTTCAGCTCTGCCTGGAGCCTTGGCCAAGTCCCCACTTCCCGCCCCGGGTCTCGGGTTCCTCTCTGTTCGATGTGGATCCATGGTCTCCCAACGCCAGTCTGTGGACCAGCAGCTACACGAAAGCAACCCACATACAAGGCTTGTGAACACACACAGGCCAATCCCAATGCCGGACCAAGCAAATACCTGGGACGAGGCCTGAAATCCACACTGTGAACCAGTTCCCAGAGGACTCTGAGACCTAGCCATCGAAACCAACCCCTGGGCCAAAGGCCCTCAGCTCTCAAACCTGCAACCTCATCCTTTGAGCAGGTGCTGGAGAATGGCAGCCATTTTCTGAGCAAGCCAACAGGGTCTAGCTACAAAGGAGAGCATGCAGCACAGGGCTGGGGCAGAGGGGAGACAGGGTGAGGCTCAGACCCTGCCCAGCAGTCAGCTCACACGTGGGGCAGGCACTCAGTCATGCGTATCCCTGAACACCTGGCACCCTGAAAGGCCTGGTTTCTACGGGACGCAGCCTGCAAGCCAAATGAACGCATAAATGTCAGAGCTGGGAGTCTGAGAGATCATCCGCAGCCCCCCGTAACGCTCAATCTGGTAAGTATGGTCAGGCAGGTCATCATGAGACCAGATCCCTGAGGGAGGACAGGAGCAGCAAATCCTTCCTGAGCCCTTACTCAGGGCCAGGCCCGCTGCTGAGTACTTTCCCAGTGTCATCACCCGTAAGCTTCGTAAGAAGTGTGTTCCCCCCAACAAGTATGTAATATCTTTAACCCCATTTTGTAGGTGGGGTGCTACACAGTACCACCAAACCCTGGACTTCCCACTGGGGCTCAGATGGGGCACATTGTCCTTGCCTCGACACAAAGAGCATCGGGTCAGAGCTGAAAGGGGAACCCGGGACAAAGGCCTCGATTGCTCTCCTAACTGGTGCGAAACTGGCCAAAGCAGGCAGAGCTCAGGCTAGGACCCTGAGGCACACCTGCAGACATCTTTCTGACAGACGGGCACCCTGGCTGCCGGGAGCCCCACGCAGGGCTGGGTGGGATCCTGGGGACAGAGCACCAGCATCCTAGAGAAACACCAGGAAGGGCTGGGGGGGCCTGGCACACCGGGCCCTGTCCACAGTCACCCAGTCCCAGAGACTCACCATCAAGCCAGGCAACCAGGTCGCCTCCTTCAGAAGTTCACAGCCAGCTCCCTCCCCGAAAGGCCGACCCCACTGCTCCACCGGCTTCCACCACATCACCTCCATCTCCAGCTAAGTTAAAAGCCACTCTGCCTGGGCCACCTCAGTGGACCTTCCTGGCTGTTCAGCCTCCCACCACCACATCTCAATGCACAAGGCACACTGATTTGGATACTTGATTATCATCTGTCTTCTCCCCACCTCATCCCTTTCCACGAAGGCAGGATGTCATATTGTTCACAAGGGCCAACAGAAACCCAAGTGGGCAGAGATGACTTGGGGGTGGGGAGAGAAGTCAATCAAGGAAGGTTTTCTGGAAGAGGAGTTAGGCTTTGAAGAATGACTAGGAGTTCAACAGTCATTTCAAGAGAGTGGAATCTCACAAGGCTGAGGGGGAGCTGCCCTCTGCAGAGAGGGGACCAGGAGGGGTCAGGCTGGAACAGAGCAGCCTGGCAGGGAGAGTAGAAGCTGCCTTGCCCCACCCCTGCCCACGAGCCAGAGAAAGGAGCCAGAGCAGCCTTCCCTCTGGGGGGCAGCAATGGCTGAAAAAGATCAACTGCCAGGTTCAGTCATGTACCGCCCCCCCCCCACCCCGGGAACACCGGGCAGAGTCCCTGACAGGATACCAGGGGACACGGGGCACGTCAGCCTTGGGAGGCACGCCTGGCTGTGTTTCCTCTGCAGGCTGTTTTACGAATAAAAGGCAGGAAGCTCTTACCTGGCTACACAAACCATTAGCATGGCAACCTCTGTCCCCTTCCCCCATCGAAGTCTGTGTGGTCACTGCAAACACCGAGAAGCTACGGACAGAAAGCACCCGCCCGGCCAGCGCTGGTAACCAAAAACACCAAGCGCCACAGCCCAGGAGGACAGACCAGCCGGCAAGAGCCCCACAGACGCCCCTCTACCCGAGAGGCCGGATGTCTCTGTGCTGTGACTGTCTGCATGGACGCTGCCACCACCCCTTCGCAAGGTCACAAGCACTGTCCCACTGAACGCTGCCCCCGCCCCTCCCCCCCAGTGACTGGAAACACAACAAAAGCCACGGCAGGACCATGCTTAGCAAACAGCCTGACGTCATTTGCACAAACCTCAACAGCCGGGTGATGCAGGCCCACCACTGACCCACCCCGGCACTGGCCCCGCCAAACACCCTCCGAGCGACACAGCACCCTCGCCAGGCCAGCAAGCCCACAGCACGGGCCTTCCCCACCGAAGCTGCCGAAACACACTCTAACCCGACATCGAGCCTTGCTCTTGTGCCTGCGTATCGCCGGGCACATGGCAACCCCAACCCAGACGGATGAGAGCGCCCCCGCGAAGGGCTCCCCACCCGATCACAGTGTGGGGCCGGCGTGCCCCCGATCTGGTTCTCTGCTGGTTGCTGACTCCCGCTGGACGATGTTCGCCCTGACCACACTCCACGGCCGCAGCTCAGAAGCCACAGATAGTCTGGATGTCCACCCAGGCCCCTGTGGGACCTGCCTTCTCCCCTCCTCCCCATCCCCACCCCAATTCTCGGTCACATTCTCCAGACACACCCGGCTGTCAATCACCCTGGCTGAACTCACAGAAAGTCACCAGCAGACCAGAGGGGTTAGAGTTTTTAAAAGCTCCCAGGGGCTCTGACACTGAATCCAACCCCCTGAGAATCCCTGTGGTAGACTGGGGGGAAAAACGGCCCTGCAACCCTCTGTGCCTCTGGGGCGAGATCTAGCGCCCACTGACCTTGGTGGGCTGGGAGGGAAGGCCTGACGTCTGGCAGAGGCAGCACCACTCACCAGGAAAGAGACCCGAGGGGTGACCTCAGTTTCCCTGTCTGTAGAATGGGCACAGCCATCCTGGCTTGCCAACCCCAGTCGGTCCCTGCTACGTAGATGTTCCCAGCACCTCTTGCAGGGCCAAGTCTCCTGCGAGAAAGCTGGCAGAATGAGTCAGTGGATGATAACGGGCTATGGCCCTGGGGCTTTAGGGCCGTACTATTAGAAGGGATTCGTTTGCTAGGGCGGCCATAACAAAATGCCACAGACTGGGGGCCTTAAACAACAGACGTTTATTTTCTCACAGTTCTAGGGGCCAGAAGTCCAAGACCACAGCGCCAGCAGGGCTGGTTCTGGGGAGGACTCGGCTTACGGACAGCTGCCTTGTCACTGTGTACGTGCATGGCCTCTTCCCTGGCATGTTCTCCTGTTCTCACCAGGACATCAGTCCAGCAGAGCGCCCACCTTCATGACCTCACTAAAGGCCCTGTTCCCAAATACAGTCGTACTGGGGGTTAGGGCTTGGTCTAATAACGGGAGGGACGGAATGAAGTCCACAACAGGGGGAAAGGCTCCGCAGAGCACCCACAGGTTCACAGTCTGGCAGGCCTGGGCTGGAAACCTTCACCTCTCTGGGTCTGTTTTCTGTCTGCAAATCTGGGATGATGGCACCTCTCCACAGGATTGTTTAAAGATTAAAATGAAATGTAAAGCAGAGGAAAACTGGAGCCAGTTTGGAGAAACATTCAGGGGCATCACGTCGGTAGCACGAAATTGGCCACGGTAGGGAAATTTACATCACGGAAACTGGCAGATCCTAATATTCAGGGCTCCCCAGCCCGCCCCGGAGCCGGCTGTCCCCCATTTCCCAGCACACCAGTGAATGTAAGGCAGAGTAAGCACAGGGCTGTCCATTCGGTGCTGCCACACAGGCAAACGGAAAGAACAAGGAAAAAGAAATACAGCTTGCTATGTCTTTCCATGCAAAATTGGCAGAGGAAAAGAAAACACTTTTCTTACTATAATTTATGTAGCACACGGTGCCACATAATAAGTGGTTACTCTCTGCCTTTGTCTCAGTTCTTCCCCACCCTCAAAATCTGACCTCACAGGCCCGAGGCCACACCCAGCCAGTGCCCGCCTCTATGCCGCGGCCCTCGACCCTGCCCCCTGAATAGCTCTTTAGACCAGGGCAATCAGGGCCCTTGCTCCGGGCTTTGCCTCTTAGAGGGCATCGCTCTGGCCCTCCTCCAGACCCCAAATGCCCTGCCTAAATGGCACTGAGCCTGCTTCCAAGCCCTGTGCAGGCGTCTCCCCGGGTCCTCATGCACAGGACAACTGCTCGGCACGCACGGTGGGCACAAATGCCTAGGCCCAAGGGGTGACTCAGCGGTGGTCAGCTGCAGGGAAAAAGGCAGACGGGGCTTGGACACACAGTTGGGGCACCACATGTGTGTGCACGAGCCCCNCCCCCCCACCGATACACAGCCCGGGGACCTCCATTTGTACTCCTGCCTAGGCCCCACTAAACCAGCCATCCAACTTCTTCATGTTTGAGAACACGAAATTTGGCAATGATGGTGATCTTTCAAAGCCCAGGGTCCTCATCTCTTTCAGAGCGGCCCCGTCAACCTCAACCACAGCCGGCCTTCCCGTACAATAATTCTGTGTCACATTTAATCACTAAGTCCTTATGACTGCTCTGATATTACTCAAGGATCTCATGTCATTCCAATAAACCCTTATATTTCCATAATATTTTCTGATGTTTATCTTAACGCAACCCTTGGGGGAAAAGGAAGGTGCTACTATTCCCAGTTAACAGATGGAGAAACTGAGACTTAGTAAGTCAGTTGCCAAGGTCACATGGCAAATAATGGCCTTGACTTTGCACGGGGGCCTACGTCTCCTCCTAACTGAATGAACAGCTTTTTTTGAGAGCACAGATGTCGTTATTTCTTTGCACCTCGAGGGGCTACCAGATAAGAGAAATAGGCCCCCGGAAGGGTAAGAAGGTGGTCTTTTTTTTTACTTGAGTCATAAGATATTGAACAGAATTTGACAGCTGGAGAAGGCACTTCCTGTTAGGAAGCCAGACTCTGCAAAAGGAAGGGGGTTTCTGCAACCCTGAGGAAGGAAGGAGGCTAAGGTGAAGCTGAGGGGGGGCGCTGAGCTGGCGCAGAGCTGAGGGGGCTCCAGAGAGGATGGAGTCCATCCCTACAGTAAGCAACATCCCCCAAAGACGTCCACATCCTCGTCCCCGGAAACGGTGAATGCAGTTACCTCACATGGCAAAAGGGGCTTTGCAGATAGAATCAAGCTAAGGATCTTGAGATGGGAGATTATCCTGGATTATCTGGTGGGTCTGAATTAATCACAGGGTCTTTATAAGAGGGAGGCGGGAGGGTCAGAGCCACAGAAGGTGGCGGATGATGAAAGACAAGAAATGCAGCCACAAGCCAAGGAACGTGGACAGTCTTTAGAAGGCAGAAAAGGCAAGGAGGCGGATTCTGTCCTCGAGCCTCTGGGAAGGAACACAGCCCTGCCAACAGTTCGATGCTAGCCCAGTAAGACCCCTTCTAGACTTCTGACCCCCAGAACTAGAAGAGAGTCCATGTGTATTGCGTTAGGCCATTAAGTTGACGTGAAATTGTTAGAGCAGCCGTAGAATGCTCATACGAGCCCCAATCAATGTGCAAGTACAGAAACTGAAGCCCAGGAGAAGGAAGGGGCCGGGGGTCTCTCAGCTGTGGGCAAGGACCTGAGGAGAGGCAAGGTGAATTCCTCCACCCTCGATGGGCTGCCGGGGTCCCTGTGAGAACCCACCTGCCCCGTTGTTTCTTTTAGCCCCCTCCCTGGGGGGGGGGGAGTGTGAGCTGTTATGTAGGAGAATGTGAACAAATGCTAGAAAGTTCCAGGGAGCAGAGTTCAGCTCCATGAAAGGAAGAGCTAAGCTGTCAGATGTCCAAAAGGAACAGGAGCCCCCGTGGGAACGAATGTTCTGTCCCCGGAGGCGCAGAGATGAGTGGGTACAGCATCTCCCAGGGATGCTAAGAGAAGCGTTCTCACTTTGGGAGGAATGTCAGACCAAAGGATATCCATACATTCATGATTTAAGAGGGTTCTAGATCTCTAGATGTTTTACCTTGACAACAAGGCTCTGAGTAAAATCTGACTCTCCCCTTTGATCAAGTCTGAGACCCGGTACCATCTCTCCACACGTCCTCAAAGCTCTCTGGTGTCCCATGGACTCAGAGGGAATAGCAGGAAGAAGACTCTTCCCCTGGGAGCCCTGAATAAACCATCACTTCTAAATAATTATTTTATTATCAGGGAATCTTTCCAGCCAGCCTCACCCAGACACATCTCCTGCAGCACGGGAAAAGTCTGGAGGTACAGGATTGCATCCTTGGGCTTTTGAACCTCTCTGTACAAACACCCCCTCAGGTCCCAGCCCACTGCCGTGAACTTTACACCCCAGCCCACACCCTTGCCTGCCAGCCAAGCCAGCGTGGGAAACCGGCAGAGGCGTCCAACTTTACAGAAAGAAGCCTGTTGTTGCCCAGCGTGGGGCAGACTTACTTCCTCCCCTGGCCCAGGAGGATATCCTTGCCGGGGGCCAGGGAGTTGCCAGGACAGCTCTCCACCCACTCAGTGCGGGGACGGTCCTCATCTCCGCATCAGCTATGCCAGGCTGGCACCACCAGCCACACAGACTTGGAAAGAAACACACTGGTTTGGTTTTCTCCTCACGCTCCTGACACCTCCCCGCTGACTGGGTGGGTTCCACACTCAGGTTCTCAAAAGTGCAAGCAGAAAACCTGCTTCAGTCTCCGAGGCAGCCACCTTTCCCAAGAGGCCAGCCACCTGACTTGGGGGGGTGGGGGCCGGGGGAGTGGCCAAACAGATCATTCCATCATCTTATATCTGCCTTCAGTGGGATCCAGTGACATCATGATGGGTGTTCTGTAAAGCACAGGGACAGGACTGTAGGGTTATAAACCTAGGTGCTGAAGTGACATACTGTTTCTTGAGGTCAGCTGCACACAGAAACCAAGAATACAACCCACTGACCTTTGCAGGGTCCAGGAACACAACAGATATTTGGCCTAGCCTTGGTTGAGAGACAGTAAGAAGGTTAAGATCACACATGGGCTTTGGAATCAGACTGCCTGGTTCAAACACCAGCTCTGCTATACATGGGCTGTGCACTGTCAAGCAAGTTACTAGGTTACTTCTGAGCCTCAGTTTCCCCTTTTGAAAAATGGTACTAATAATGTTGCTCTTGCCACGTAGAATGGACTACGAAGGATGTATGCAAAGTGCTAATCAAATTGCCTGGCCTATTAAGAAAGAGCTTAATAAGTGGTACTTTTAAGTATACAGATTAGTGGATCGTTAAGTCTCTGCCAGGTCTGGTATTCTGTAGTTAACCTGGTAAAGATACCTTAGCCCATCCTTCTTGGTTACCCTATAACCTTATGAATTTAGATTTTACAGCTGATCTTCTTCTTTCAGCCAACTCCTTCCAAGCCAAAAATAAAATATAATAATAACAATAACAATAATAATCACTTTTTTAAATTAAAAAAAAAAACCTGAACCTGCAATTTGGGTAAGTGGCCACAAGGTGGCAGAGCTCTCAGTGACAAGGTCTATTTTAAGGCCCAAACTTTGCCTGATTCAGAGGTAAGGTTCTGCTCATTTAGTAACACAAATTAGCAATCGTGAAATTTCTTCAAGCATTCATTAAAAAATCTGTATTAAAATAATAGCTTTAAATACATCGAGCAACTTCTTAGTAGATACTGCCAGGTGTTTAATCTCATTTAATCCTAAAAACAATCCTGTAGAAGCCGGAATTATTATTGCAACTTTTGGAAATCTTTTGGAAACAAAGAACTAAAGGCTCCGAGCGGTTCAGTGACCTGCCCAAGGCCACACCGCCTATACCTCTTCAAGAAAGGGCTTCAGGTAAGAAAAAGCACCTCTTCCCTCCCGCCCTGAGGGTTTTGCCCTCAGCTCTGGGTGGCTCCAAGCCCAAGTGCCCCAGGCAAGCAGCTTCCCTGGCCTTCGTGGTTTACCATTTACGAAACAAGATGCCAGTGGGCTGCCTCAGTGTCTTCCAGAAGGGAAGCTACACAGGCCAGGCTGATGTGAGGCCTCTGTGTCTGTCCTTCCCTAGTCCAAAGGAGGTCTTCTCTTATTTAATAGCGGTGAAAAAGCAGGCTCTTCCCTTTCTGGGCATAGGATTAGTTTGCCTTAAAAAGAAATTTTTGGATTATCTCAGGGCACGCCCTTAATACCTCCCTACCTCTTGAATCAAGATTTGACTTGGTTTCCTTCTATCAGATCCTAGAGGGGAACTCGGTCACCTGCATTCCGGCTATCAGTAACTGTGATTCCACCATTTAGCACTCCCCCCCCCAAAACCCTTCCCTCACACTTGCTCATGCCCCCTCCCCCAGCACCCCCACAAACCGCCCTTCTGGTGGGGGAGGGATAATAAGCAGTGAATGCCTAAGTGAGTCAGACACCATCCTGAAGCAGTGAAGGAGATCAGCAGGGTGATGTGGCCGCATCAGGGGTGCGCAGGGACGGCCCGGCAAGGCCTCTCTGAGGGGCGTTCGAGCCAAGTCCGAGGGAAACTGGAATCAAACTGCCTGGCCTATTAGGAAAGAGCTTAATACGTGGTACCTTTAAGTACACAGATTAGTGGAGCCTGAAGTCTCTGCCAGGTCTGGTATTCTGTAGTTAACCTGGTAAAGATATCTTAGCCCATCCTTCTTGGTCACCCTGTAACCCTGTGAATTTAGGTTTTCCAGCTCATCTCCTCCTTTCAGCCAACCCCTTTCAAGCCAAGAACAAAACAGAATAATAATAAATATTTTTTTCAATTAAAAAAACCCTGTGGGCGCCTGGGGGGCTTAGTGGGTTAAGCTTCTGCCTTCGGCACAGGTCAGGATCTCAGGATCCCAGAACCCTGAGATCCAGCCGGACTCCCTGCTAGCAGTGGGGGGAAGGGGGACTCTGCTTCTCCCCTTTCCTCTGTGCATGCGCGCGTTCTCTTTCTCTCAAATTAATAAAATCTTTTTAAAAATTAGTTAATTAATTAATCCCCTGAACCAACCAGACCACGCAGGGCAGAGCCGCTCTACCTTCCCTTGCCACCTCTCCATGGAAGCCTCAGGAGTCTGTGCCCTCCATGCCCAGACAGCGGAGACCGCCCTGAGCCCATCCCTGTACAGGCTCTAGGCAGCCCTTCCAGCCACCATATGGCACAGGTCAGCAGGGGGTGTGGCACTGTCCTTCCCATCTTCTCAGTCGCAGAGCTAGGGGCAACCTAGACTAGACCCCAGCGCCCACACCTTTGGTCGGAGCCCATTGTGCACCATCACGCTGGCAGGGGCCTCTAAGCTCAGGTCCTGGAGAAAAGCCCCTAAGTAGTCCAAACAGCCAGGTCCCTCCTTCCCTCCTGCTTCTTGGGAAGCAGCCCACCCAGAAGGAAAGGAGGGGCATGAGTGGCTTAGAGTGTACCCTCTGCCCTAAGAGGAGTCCATCCTCAGGGCTCAGGGGTCAGCCTGAGTCAAATCATTAGTGCAGTGGGGCCTAGAGTCTCTGCCCGATGCCAGCTGCCTGAATCTCACCTTATCTTTGCTCCTCGCCACGATTTCTTACCTGGTATGTCTTTAAATCCACTCATTTTTTTCCTCCTTAGATTTATCCTTAGCAATTCGTTATATGTACTAGCTGTATTTTCTCAAATGTGCACATAAGCACCTAGCTATTAAAATGAAATAACGTGATTCACTTGCCACCCCAAATCACCAAGCACACCACCCATGCCACCTTTGAGACTCTTGAGTTCACTCGTTCACATGCATATCCTGGCCTTCTGCCCTTGCTGGCCTCAGTTCCTCCCCTGGAAATTCTGAACAGCAGCATCTGAGGTCTTTCCAACCCGACGCCTGGCCTCCCTCGGTCTGGCCCCTTCCCTGGCCAAGGATCACGCCATCCTTGTAGTGGAGCCTGTCTTGATTCCACCACGAATTCACAGGTCCCACATCTCTAGCCCATTCCCACCACCACTCTCCAGCCTCCACGTTTGACCCAGCCTCCTCTGCAGGGCCTCCGTCCCTCCCGGTCCTCCTCCTCGCTCATCTCCCCACGAGCCCTGCTCTGGTGCGCATGCGCCCCGCAGGCCCTGCCTCTGGCTGAGCCCCCCACCGCCACTCTGCTCCCGATCCCCACTCTCCTGGCCCCTAGTGCTTCCCCCCACCCCGGCCCCCTCTGCCAGACTACCAATAAGTGAAAGTGTGGGGGGTTGCTTCTCTGGACTTCAGTGCCCCTGTCTGTACAATGAAGGTAGAAGGACTCAAACAGAAGCTCTTATTGCAGGCCTGTATGTGGCATTCAGGGTCCATGAAATCACATGCCAACCTTTCCACGTTTTGACTTTCTTATGTAAAGAATGAAGGGGGTCTCTGGCCAAAATATGGTCAAAGCCCCAGGCATAGATGGTCTCGGAAAGCCTTCTGGTTCTCTCTCACACCCCCCAGAATCCTCAGTCAGGACCCAGAGCACAATGGGCCTCAAGAAGAGACTTAAAGCAGCGCCCTCACCTCTCCCTGAACTCCACCCTCCACGACCCACATGCCCTGCCACAAGACAAGAGAAGCACACTAAGTGTTCTGGGCCTTCTATTCAACGTAAGAGCCAAAGCGAGTTGTCTTTAATAGGAGAAAAAAAGCAACATTCAAGAGTCACCCCAGGACCCGGGGCCACAGTGAGCTCTCAATTCCACAGTGGTTCCCCCAGGAACCCAGAATGGGCGGGAACTGCAGGACCAGGGCCAGGGAAAGGGAGAGGGAGGACCAGAGGGCAGGCCACCTCTCAGGAGGGACCCCAGGGGCTTGGGGGAGAGTCCATGCGAGACAGAGGACAAAAGAAACAGATTCAGCTCAGCACCCACCCACACATCACCAACACTGTGTGTCCCCCAAACAGAAAAGGGGTGCCCAGAGACAGTGAGCACCCCGTCCTTTCACGTGTGCAAGCAGCAGATAGAAGATCCAAGCCCTGCCTGGGAGGATGTTGGGTAAGATGCCCTCTAAAATCTCGTCCATTCCCGAGAGCCTTGGATTCTTCCTCAGGACAAAAGCAAAGACAGAGGCCTGGGAAGGCAGGGAAGCTGAGGCCGCCGAGGGTGAGTCGGGCCAAAGTCCTAAGGGAGGCACGCAGGGGCCACCACAGGGGACTCCAGACATAAGTCACCCCACCGCCCCCTGCTTGTCACTGCTCCTGCCTTTTACACCGGCGCCCCTCCTCACAGAAGTCCTCATGGGAATCCAGGGAGGACAAAGTTCTGGCCAGAGTCAGGATGAGGGGCAGACCGAGCTAGGGAAGAGAGCAGCAGGGTAGAGGCAGAAATCCTAGCTGGGAGAGCAACCCCGAGTGCTCGTGGGGACAGGCACTGAGCTCTGTTCTTTAAGCATATATGATCTCTGAGCTTCACCGCACCCTGACAAGGATGATACCACCGGCATGACTCCGCCGGGGTCCCCAGGATAACATGCACTCCCCTGGCTATGAGTGAGGACACAGGACAGTGGGGACCCACAGCTTGTCGAGTTCGTGAGCCACAGAAGCAGGACTGGACCCCGAGCGGTCCCTCCCAGGCCCACAGACCAGAGCAGTGCCGGGGACGCCCCGCCAGCATCAGTCCCTGACAAACCCACCCAGACGCCCCGTGCGGCTTTAATAACCAGAGCAGTGGGAAGTATGGCCGGCTCCAGAAGCTTTCCTGCTTCTCCCCCCCCCCCCCCCCCCGCCCCCCGGTTCAGGGCAGGAGCCTTTTCTTTCACCTTTACTTCAAGGATGGGCAGGCTCTCCTGGAATGCTCAGTGTGCACCGTGGGACCAGGTCAAATGGAATCCTCTCATTCCTCAGGGCAAATTCCCGAGATGACTCCACTCCTCGTGGCAAGGGCCAGACGGAGCAGGCCTCAGTCCCTCTCTTATTTGTATGGCAGGCACATTCGCACGCCTGCTGTCACGGCCATGCAGGACAATGGCCACGAGGCTGGAGATGATGAGCACGGCTGTGGCACATACCCTGGGTCCATTTATTATCGTTTCATTCTTACATCCTTTAGAAAACAGGGAGGAGGCTCAGAAAAGCCGAGCAACTTGCCTAAGGTCACACAGCCTGTCCATCGGCAGACTCTTCAGACCCAGCTACCCCTGGCTAGCATTCAATGTCAAGGCCCTCCCCTGGCTGCTGGGACACCGCCAGTTAGCGTACCCGAAGCTAAAGTTCCACCTCCAGCAAGTCTTCCAGGGACTGCAGCCCGGAGCCTTCTGCCATCTACACCGTGCTCTTTCCCTCACCGGGCTCATCAGCCTCCACCCGCTGGCCGGCCGCAGCTTGCTGCTCAGTGCGGTCCGCCTGCTCAGCTACGTCCGTGGAGCTGAGCACGGGACCTGGCACGGCTTCTGCTGAAGCCATGAACCAGCGGACACCCCTACCGGGTCCCTGACAGTGACTGTATCTCCAGCGTGGTGTGTGCGCCAGTTCGGCAAGGATCACACCCATTCTTTGTCCCCCCACAGCTCCTTGCATGAACAGATGTGCCATCCCAGCGGGTGAAGAAGCCTAAAACGGAAGACGTGGTGGGAAGATCCTGGGTTCAAATCCCAGCCCTGCCGCTACCATAGTGCCTGACTCAGATAGCTCAGTCTCTCTGCGCATCAATAGGCAGAGCAGGTGTGGGTGGCCCCGGGTTTGGGGGCTCCTACAGGCCAGGCCCTTTACCGATTCCCAAGGAGCAGCCTAGCAGCTGCCGCACACTGCTGCTGGAAGCACGCCTGGCAGCGGATGTGGGTTATTCTTAACCAAATGCACTTCCTCTGGTTTGTGAGGACAAGGGGAGGAGCGGACTTCCATCCTCACACTGAACTTCCCTTTCTACGCTGCTCAAGTTCAACTCCGTTCAGCAGCCGCCTGAGCAGGTGACTTCCCGCTCCGTGTCCTGCTCCTGGCCGCCAAACCCTCCTCCCTCATCGCTAGCAGCCGTGGTTACAGCACACACCAGGCACCAGGACTCGCACGCCAACCGGGACCGACAGCTGTTTCTCCCTCTGACAAAGAAATAAAGGGGCAAACAGAACGCAACCACTGGCCTGAAGTTGTGAGTAAAACCTAACTGGCTCTCTAAGAGAGAACAACCCACAAGACAGAATCTCAAGCTACATCCATGAGGAACATTACCCTGCTGTCATCAAAACGGTGAGTTAAGAAATTTAAGGCCATGGAAAACACCTTCTATAAACCTTCATAAAGATTAATAAGACCTTAATAAAAATACACTATCCAATATAATGTTAAGTAGAAACGTCATAAAGACAATAGGATCTGATTTTTTTTTTTAAAGGAAAAATGTATAGGGGAAGAAAGAAAAAGGAAATGTTCATGGTGGGCACGTCTAGACTGTGAAATTAGGTAGGGTTTCTATTTCCTTTTGGAGGGTGTGTCTATTTCTGTAATTTTCTTCAATAAGGATTTTGTTCTTTTGTAATAAAAAATGTTTACATAAATTTTTACTTTCTATTTAAAAAACAAAGCAGGAAGGGCGCCTGGGTGGCTCAGTTAAGCATCTGCCTTTGGCTCAGGTCATGATCCCAGGGTCCTGGGATCCAGTCCTGCACTGGGCCCCTGCTCATGGGGGAGCCTGCTTCTCCCTCTGCCTGCTGCTCCCCCTGCTTGTGCTCGCGCTCGCTCTCTCTCTGACAAATAAATGCGATCTTTTAAAAATTAATAAATAAATAAATAAAGCAGGAAAAGTTACCCTTATGTGAACCCAAAGGAATCCTGAATGTGTAAAATTAATGGACAATTCTTTAATTATATCTGCTTTAAAGTAAAAACTGGAAGTCAAATGCAAAAAAATGTATAATTCTTAAATATCTGGTGAATTTTTTTAAAAGCAGGACATAAACTCATCATAGAAACACAAGACACCGTTGAACCTGGAAGGAAGGCCCAAGTCCATGAGCAGAACCAGCCTGCGGTCATCTTGGACTCCCACTGCAATGAGCTCCCACGAGGCAGCACCTTCCCCGGCACAGGAACACAGGGAGATCCCACATGGATTCAGATCCCCGACCGGTGCCTTTGGAGGTATATTTCACAGCAGTAACTGACATGCATCTTCAGTAACAAGTGTAATCATAATGAGATGATGTGTGCAATGCACAGGTCTGCTGCCTTCTCATCCCCGTGGACTCTAAGCTCTAAGACAGTGGGGCATCTGTCCTGTTGAGACTGTGGCCCTCGCACCCAACCAGAGCCTGACATGGACTACGGCTCCGTAATGAATAAATAAAGGAACAAATGCACGACTGATTAGGTGATGAGCGAACGGATGAATGAATGGATGAATAAGTGAATTCTGACCTAGAACAAGGGCAGGATACCTGGCCAGAGTCCACCCACAAAGATATAGATAGGAGTTAGCCGAGTGACCTTCAGCCTTACCACGAGCTGTACCCTCATGTGGCCATCAGGCAGTAGCTTTGTCCCCAACAGGAGCTGGTGATGACCACAGATAGTTCATGCGCGGGATGGGGGTGAGGGTCATTGATGGTGTAAGGGGGCGAGAAGGAAAAGAGGTCCCCACCACCCAGGCTGTTGCTAGCAGAGATTAATCCAGGGCAGAAAATACCCCAAGCTGCCCACCTGGCCTTTTTCTAGACCATAAACTCCCAGGGCACTAGGACGCACTCCCACAGCAGTGGTATCCCTGGGGAGTCTAGAGCCTCCACCTTATTCCCTGTCACTGTAGCTCTGTTATCAGTGGCTCTGGCCAGCCCAGCCCCCAGGCTAGCGCTACTGGTTTCTCTGCATCGTGACCCTGCCCCGGGCCCAGATATTCCTACTCTAAGAACCTCCCTCTTACGAAGCAATCCAATTAGCTCCCCGATCTCAGCTCGATCTCAGCTCTCTGCGCAGCCGGGCGTTAAATCGCAGGTCCAAGAGTGGGAACTGACTTTGCCGAGGGTGGCTGTGGGAGCTGACACCATTAGGCGATGACCGGCGAGGAAGTCCTCATCTGTTAGCCCCTGCCGGGGCAGCTCTGAATCCATGAATGCCTCGATTCTGCCACTTCCGAAAGCCTTGAGGATTCTACTCATTCCGAACAAATACTGAAGCTAGAGCCACGGTCCAAAATGCACTTGCTCACTCACCGCACGCAGCCGGACGTGGTGATCCGCTCAGGCGGGGCCTGCTCTGATTTATACCGACCTCCCTGCCTGCTCTGAAAAGATGCTCAAACGCGCCGGTTCTCTTTATAGAGCCTCCCCTCGGATCCTGTCTGCGCCGGCAGTGGGTGCCCTCTGGGAGTGACAAGCCCTTGCTGTCCCCACTGCCTAGAACATCTTTTTTCCCAGAAACCTGCTCTCTTTCTGATTTCTCAGCATCAGTGTGAACGTCACTGCAGAGGGGCTTCCAGACCACTCTTTCTACCATAGCTCGCACACCCCCATCGGATGTCCTCGCCTTACTGCTTCTCTTCCCAAGGCTCATCACGAGCTGAAATCACCTCGTTTGTCTCCTGCTGCCCTATGCCAGCTCCGGGTGGGCAGGACTGAGCACGCTGCTGTGTCCCCAGACCCAAGCCCAGTGGCTGGCACACAGGAAATGGATTTAAATAAGGGTTGGATGAGAAGGAGGCTTCCCATGGCCCATCAATGAATGAAGCAAAGAGACCCAGGCTGAGGGGTCAGGAAGCCAGGTCCAGTGTTGGTGGGACGTCAGGCCACTGGACCACGGGGCTCCAGCCCCCAGCCCTTGTGAGGGGATGAGGGTGGCAGGCCGAGTCAAGTTCCCTAAAGTTATGGAAAAAGAGCATCTCACAGGAAGTCAGTCATCCTTAAGAGTCTACAGGAGCAGGGAAAATCCCTCAGAGTGTGTGTCCCAGAGCTCCCAGACAGAGGCCAGGCACAGTCTACGGACACTGACCACCCTGTGCTGCTGTTACTATGACCGAGAACAACAATTAGCATAAACAAGAATCTAGGGCATAAGCTCCCCGAGGCCAGCGACCCTGCTTCTCCGCTGCGTCACCTACATCCGGGCCAGTGCCGCTTCATCCAGGCACTTCAGTTAAGTCCTTTTTTCGTAACTGATTTATAAATGCCTCCTACGTGATAAGCACTTTGTATTCAAAGTCCACGGACTCTTCAAATCAAAGCTCTGCAGCGAGGACTCCGATGATTACCTCAGAGAGATGAAGTAAGAGGCCCGACCAGCAAGGCAGGGCAGAGCAAGGCCTTGAACCCCGGGTGGCCGGCGTCAGAGCCTGGCCCCGACTCCCCCGCCGCCACGCCTCCTGCAAAGCCAAACAAGGATAATGACACCATTTCCCAAGTCCCATCATGCGCCAGACGGGCAGGGCTCTACCACTGAGGTCTCTGTAATCCCTTCACGGCCTTCTGCCCTCCACAGAGAAGGGAACGGAGGCCCCAAAAAGGTGAAGTCACCTGGCGAAGGGGCAGCCAGCCAGCTAAGGGCTGGCAGAACCGGGGTCCAAGCTAGGTATTTTTCAGCTCTCAAGTACGGCCTCTTAGGGTTCAGCCACACTGTATTCCCACGGAAGCTGGGATCATTTGCTGTAAAAATGCGAATGCTCTTGAAGAAACCACATGTTGCCCGTGGCTCCTACTACAGCAAGACAAGCCGGGACCCCACTCCCAGTCAGGTCTGCCTCTGCCTTAAGGCGCTGGCAGGTCCATTCTCCCCGGGCCTCCCTTTTCCCACCTTTTCCCCAGATGACTTGCCCCTAAAGTTCTAGGAATCTAAACTCTTATCACTCACTTGAAACTAAGTGAGTATTAACGCAGGATTGTGTTTTTATGGCTTTCCACGGTTTACAAAACACTCTTAGACTGATTATATCATCCATCCAACAACCTTGCTGTGGAACTCACATGCTCACAGAGTGGGAAACAGTGACTCAGAGAGGTTAAGCCACTCAGTCAAGGTCACACAGCAGGAAGTAGCGGGACCAGGGTTTGCTGGTCCAACCAGGCTGCCCAAGGGAAGTTGGAGCCCAAGAAGACCCCAGGGTATTGTGAGGGAAAGTGAGGAAAAACAAGCACACCAAAATAAATCAAGAAGGAAAAAATTAACAACACAATAGGCAGTTCTTTGGAGAGGAAACACAAGTGACTCCAAAGAAACACCAGATTAGCAAAGATCAAAAAAGTTTAAAGCCCAGCGTGCTGCTGAAGGTGTGAGGAAAACAAGCATTTCTTATTAATCCCTGTGGGAACGTAAAACTGATAAAATTTCATGAAAGGGAATGTGGCAATGGCCGTCAAAATTTTAAATGCACACACCTTTTAACCGCGCAACTGCCCTTGGGAGGTATTTTTCCCACACATCCATCACACACGTGCACGATGACGCCCGCGCAAACATGCTTCCCGCAGACTAGCAGCGGCACTAAATCAGGAATCCTTTAAATGCTCCACAGAGAACTGGCTAAACCAACTACAATCAAGCCAAAAAATGAAGTCGATCTTTTTTTTAATATACTCATATGAAATGATCGTCAGGATCCATTATTAAACGGAAGAAAGCAAGCTGCCCGGCGAAACCCTACCACTGGTGCAAAAAACGAAGATAGGAAGGAAGACCCTACATATGCTGGCGTCTGCACGGTTTATCTCCTTCCGGAAGAACAGTTAGAAACTGGTAGTGGGGTTCCTAGGGGGGAGAGAACACAAAAACGGGAGTGATGACTTCCATGTGTAACTTTGACAATTTCTTCAAGGAGGCTTGCGCATTACCTTTTCAAAAGAAATACAAGAGCACGTCTATTGTCTCTTTCTCATTGAACAGTGCTGCATGTTGAAATGAAAATGAAACTTGTCAAGTACCAAATGAACTTGTCAAGTAGCGGATCTTCCCGGGGCCTGCTCCGAGTGACCCCCCCCCCAATCTCTTCCCCTTGTGTGGGCTCCAACTGCAGCCTGAATCACAAGGGGGATCAGTTAACACTTCAAACAGCTCAGCTGAGTAATAGATTCTAAATCAGGAAGGCTAGGTTGGAATACCTTTCCTACCAGCAAGGGTGTTAATCGTGCTCTGTTCATATTAACAAACGTGTATATAGAGCGCGACGCAGCACACATCGTGTGGACCAAGAGCCAAACCTCAGGAGTGATCAGATCTTGGGGTATAATAGTACTTGGTCATGTGAGATACTTGGAGGTGCTCACGTATTGTCCAAACCTGATACCGTCTGGAGTTAAAACAATAGCAGTCGCCGGGACGGCCTCTACCACTTGCAATTAGCTTTGAAATCCATGATCTGTGCATTTTCACAGCAATGCCGAGATTGTTCCCATTTATGAAAGGCTGAAAGAGGTCACATGGTGGGCGACAGTCACACCAGGCCTGGAGCTGAGGTTCTCTGCCTCTCAAGGTCACAGGCAGAAATCAGCTCACAAACGCCAGCTGAAAGGCTGGGAAAGTGTGCCCAGGGAGGGCAGCTTGGCTGGAAGTGGAACCTACAATGTTCCTTTAAAGAAAAAAAAAAAAAAAGCACTGCTTTTGACTGGTTATTTCTGGGTGCTGGGATTACTTTTTTTTTTTTCTCTTTTGCCTATTTGTAGTCTCTCAAGTTTCAATAAATTAATACCTGCCGCTTATTCAGAACAAGAAAATACAATTTATATGAAAATAAAACAGATAAATCTCGTATTTAGTGGAAAGGCATTTAAACACACCAAACTGCTAAGACTGGTTGTTTCTTAAGAGATTACAGGACAGGGGTGACCCTATTTTTTCTGACGAGTTAGTTCCAAATGTTGGGAATTTTTAAAATATTACTTTAAAAAAAGTTCTTGGTAAAAAATGTTAATGTGAAAAAAGGAATTTACGGCTGGAAGTTATCTCTTCAAAACATTCTGGGGTTAACAGCAAATTATGGAGCAATTAAACAAAAGTCTGTTATAGTAATATAAAATTGTTGCTTTAAATCTCATAATTTTTAGCTTCCTTTATTACCCGAAAAAAACGGCTTTTAAATTAACTTGCTCTGTGAGGCTCAGAGGAGAGCTTCCCCTGGATGTAGACAGATCCAGTCTCCCGGGCTGAAGCGGGCCAGGCTGCCTACGCGGGCACCCAGCGTGTGCACATGGCCCTGCCCGTCAGGCCCGCAGTCACCTAATCCATGCGGCTGCAAAATCCAGCAGCTGGTGAGGGCCTGAGGGGGTTGGGGAGCTCTGGTGTTGAATTGCCTACTGGCCACATGGTAGGGTTAGTGTGGTTGCTCTTTTTCCACTTGATGTGAGCTTTCCTTAAATAATTGCAGACCTCGTGGCAGAGCCAGTAGGAGCTCTGCGTGAGAGACACCAGGGCTCAGGGCCCAAGGACAGCCACCTGAGCCTCCGAGAGCACCCACGGCCACATCTGCAGACCCCCACAGCATCTCAGCACTCACTGGCACCTTCCCTCCCCTGCTAAAATATTTCTTAACTGAAACTAAGAGAGCTAAAAGACAGTTTTATAGATTACAAAATCATTCAAGATGGATAAAACAGAACTGTGGAAAAAAGAAAGAAATCAATTTTGGATGTAATCTATCAGGAAAGGATTCTGAATAATTTGCTACTTTAAAAAAAAAAAAAAAACCCGGCCCGAGGTTCCTTAATTTTTTGCCCAATCTTTCCACCCCCATGAGTGACTTAGCCCAATGTTCCGTGATTCACTGGGGAGGTTGGAAATCGGGGATTCTCTTGCCTAGAGTTCCTCCTCCTCCGCCTTCTCCTCCTTCCAAACCCACTCATTTAAGGCACATGATCCCATGATAGATTTCTTCCAACTTGCAGTTCAAAGAGAAGTCAGCACCTGTCACCAGGAAAGGGGACCCAACCTGGGAAGTTAAGAACATGCAACAGGCCTTGCTCCCTGGATGTAGGGAAATCATGCTGCCCACCTGAGATGTGACCGTTGCTCAGCTCCATCTGTCTCCAGGAACAAACCTTCTCCCTCTCTCTCCAGTACCTGGCAGTTCCACCCCAAGCAGAACTGGCAAGACAGCCCCCACAGTAGAAAAATAATGAGTCACAGCATGGCAGAGATGGGAGAGATGGGGAAACTCAGAGCCCGGAGAGGGGGCCAGACTTGTCCAAGTCACATAGCAAAGAGGGACAGGCAGGGATGGAACCCAGACCTTCTTCCCAGACTTCCAAGTATGAGGCTGTCACTTGATATATATATATATATATATATATATATATATATATATATATATATATATATATATATATATATATATATATATAAAATTTTTAAGTAGACTCCACACCCAGCATGGAGCCCAACGTGGGGCTTGAACTCACAACCCTGAGATCAAGACCTGAGCTGAGATCAAGAGTCAAGAGACCCTTAACCAACTGAGCCACCCACGCGCCTGGACAAACTTCTCTGAACAACTCTCTTCCCTAACTCTAACTCAGAGGAATCAATGGAAATTACACTTTTCTGGGGGAGTTGCAACTATTGCAAAACCGTACCACGGAAGGATGTTGCAACTCCAAGAAGACTGGGGATCACTGCTCCAAGGAGAATTCAAAATAATCCTGGGAACTCAGTCTAAGATAAGGCACAGACAGGAAGCGCTGAGAGGCCCTTTCCAAAACCATCCTATCTCAACCAGGTGGGTCTTGCGGTCCCCCGAGTCCACTTTCCCCCTGGGGGGACACAAGTCCCACATTCCTGCCAAATTCCTGCAATGGTGGCCTTATTGGGCAAGACATTTCAACATCCCTGATCTCAGGTTCTTAATCTGTAAAATGGAAATGAAAATCCTCCTGAGGACATGGATTACGGATGTGAAATACACTGAGAATTTCACAGTAATACGCTAAAAGGGATGACAGTAGTGGTACGAGGAGTAAGAATAATTATTACGATGGCAATACCTATCATCATCATCATTAAATCTATTCGACGTTTACTGTGTAAAGTTACCACCCTTCTCCCTGTCCAGCAAGTACCCTGTGGGTGTGTTGGGGCCTGGCCCCACCACAATAGGGACTGCTGCTTTATTGGGCAAAGGCCTCTGGCTGGGACTGCAGGTGAGGAGCTGTGTCCCAGCTTTGTGTCTCCGCTCCATGCCTAGGGCCTGCATGCCTGCACAGACCACAGGGAGATACTACGCATCCAGCCTGCCTGGGAGGCCCTAGTCACCCTCCCCAGGCCCTCCCCAAGCCCCTGAGCAGCCTCCAGCTAGTTTCCCAGGCTCGAAATCTCAGTGCTCTCGAAATCTCAGTGCTCCTACTTGTATCTGTTCCACACTCTTGGACCATCCATTATGTTCTTCACCCTCACAGGAGTCCTCTGGCCAGCTCAAATCCTCCACTCATGGGGAGGGAGTGCCTGTCTCCCCCAAGTCACTCACTGATCATTCACCAGCCGCAGGACATGCTGGCCTTATGACAGGCTGGTCTCTCCCTGGGATGCCCTTCCCCACCTTGTCAGCCAGCTCCAGCTCACCCCTCCACACTCCGTCTGCTACACAGGCTGTCTGGACACTCCCTCTGCACTGGCCACCCTCCATGGCCATCTGCAGATCAGTTCTTCCCAGGCCAGGGAGCAGGGCTTATGCAAATCTGCAATCCTAGCTTCCTACACAGAGGAAGTGATTGCTGCACGATCGAAAAACGAAGAGGCAGCAAATGATAAGCTACGGTCTGTAATTCACGGGGTCTTCCAGTTTCCTCACCCATCTGTCACCAAACCAAGCACTCACTGATTGTCACTACTATTGATAACACCACCACCCAGGCACAGCACTCTCTTCAAACATTATTACCCTCTCATTCCAACCACCCACTGAGATACTTACTTTCATCCCATTTCCCAGGTAAGGAAACTGAGGCCCAATCAGATTAAGTAACATGCTGGAAGTCACTCAGCTGCTAAAGATCCTGGCCTCAGACTCTGACTCAAAGTTGTAGTCTTAACTAACCTCTATTCAAGTCTGCCTTCTGCTGACCCTCAAAACGCAAACCCCAGGCTAAGGCTGATACTGCTCCTTCTCTCACTGTCCCGCAACTGGATCACTGAATATTTACTGTGAGGCCTTTCTCCTTCTTCTGGGGTGGATTCTAAATCTCCCTCCTCCCTCTCACGCTTTTCATTTCATCCTTGAGCCCACGCTGCTCTCGCCATGACTTGATCCACTGATCTGAGCCAAGTGTGGCTCTAGGGAGAGGAGCCTCGGGCAAGAGACCACCACTGTCCTCTAGGCCCACCTGCTACATTGCCCAGTCTGCAGACCACCCCACCCCCAACCCCAGAGGTGGGAGCCGACACATTCCTGCTGGTGGCTGGGGCACCAAGTACAAGCCAGGCGGCCACTCCCTCGGCCACTAGGACAAAGAGCAAATGCTGGAGAAGGCTGGAGGCCCAGGGCACTACGGAGCAGGTACTCACAGCTGTACCCATGCTGTTGCCCAACCCTCGGGAAAAAGTGGTGTGAGGTCACTGGGACACTGGGGCATGACTCCTAGGGGACAGGGCCCTGGTCACGCCTGTCTGCTGGGCCCCAGGGGGAACCTGATCAGCAAAGGGGCTATATCCCCCAGCCCCGCCACTCACCCTCTGAGCCTCAGGTCCCTCACCTGAAGAACAGGGCTTCATCTCCAGCGGTTGCTGGGAGACTTGAGTGAGCTTACCGGTACAAATTCATTCATTCGTTCGTTCATTCATTCATTCATTCATTCAAGAAATTCTCAGTGAGTACCAATCATGTGCTGGAGCCTGGGTTAGGTGCTGGGGATACAGTGGGAACCAGACAGGTGATGTCCACGCCTTGTGGAGGCTTCCATTCCCACAGGGGCAACAGGCCACCAACACGTATAAATTCATAAACACGAAAGTATCTCGGAGTGGCACGTGCCTTAAAGAAAAGAGAACATGGTGCTGGGATAGAAAGTAGACAGGACTGGAGCGTCAGGGAAGGCCTTTCTGAGGACATGACGTCTCAGCAGATCTGGAAGAGGAGAGGGAGCAGCAAGCCATGATGCCTGGGAAGCACATTCCTGACAGAGGGAAAAGCACGTGCGAAGGCCTCACTACACTAACTCAAAGACTACTTTTATTATCACTCGGGCCACACCCTGTTCACTCCATAGAGGCAGCACACACAGCTGCGAGGGCAGTGAACTGGGCATCAGGAGAAGTGGGTTCAAATCCCACTGCCTCTCCTAAACCATCATACGGCCTGCCTGGGACCATGACCAACACTCTCTGATCTTTAAGCATCCTGATAAATCAAATGACCCCTGATCCGAGGGTCTTACATTCCCTCAAGTGCCTTCCTTTCTCCTTCCTCCGACCCACCCACCACTCAAAGTAATCATGATTTCCTCCGGCTCCCCAATGCCACACCCCCAAGTGGCCCCATAAATGAGTAGGTAGCTGGGGATCAAGGAAGACAGATATAGGGATGAAGGCAATATTTGAAAGCTGATTTGCTGCAGGATCCTATCAAATTACTCTCCAAGGCTCCATTTCCTCATCTGTAAAATGGGAATACTCCCCACCTCTTGCCTACAACACAGAATTTGAGGTGAAGATCCAGATAAGGAAGCCACCCTGCTTTATACAGGCATCAGAAAGGGGCTTCTATCTGCTACTGGGTCGTTTGTATCCTAAGTGCTACCCTGTGGCCTGGGCCTAAGGCAGAAAGGACAGAGGGGGGAGGGAATGACAGAGTGCTGCCAGACACTCTACAAACAGTATCTGATTGCTTAGAACCAAAGCAGGGGTGTCATGAGAAGGAGCCTTCTAAAAACATAGAAGCTTAAGGATCTGCTCTCAAAGATTCTCATTTACTAAGTCTGGGACAGCCCCAGACGTATAATTATTATTTTTTTTTAATTACACAGTTGATGCTGATACGTACTCATGGTTGAGAACCACTGATTAGTTCTACCAACCCTGGAAGGTAGGATGTATTAGTGTCCCCATCTGGGAGCTGGCTAACTAGAGCACAGAGAGGCCGTCTAACTCCTGGGTCACACAGCCAAGATTTGAATCAGACAATCTGCTCTCATTACTCACAAGGCTACACAATCTTTTTCTTTAAGACGTTATTTTTAAGCACCCAATGTGGGGCTCGAACTCACGACCCCTAGATCAAGAGTTGCACGCGCCACCCACTGAACTAGCCAGGCTCCCCAAGGCTGCACAATTTCTTGAGGCCAGTCATACGTACCTCTACTACCCTGTGCAGCCCTGGAAATACGAAAAACAACATCTCACATTAAGAGATGGCATTAACTTTCAAAGAAGGTTTTATGGCTAGACCCACTCCTTATTCACCTGGCGTTATCAGGGAACAACCTATGCTCACAGTAAGCAAAGTTTGTAGGTAACTCTGGAACTTTTCCTGTTTTTCACTGACTTCCTGTTTTAGACGGTAACAGCACAATCTATTTCACTCTCCCTTGCTTCCTCCAACAGAGAACACTGAACAGAATGTACCTGTCCTTGGGGACGACACTGTCTCTATGACCCATTCGCTTTGTAACTTCATACAGTATTACTCAGCAACAAAGGGCCTCCTTGCCCCCCAGTGCTGCAGTCCACGTGTTTCTGCCTCTGGTAGAACTGCCTCCCCCACCCCTGCCCCTTCCCATGCCCGCCTGGACACACACCAACAGAACTGGCTTACTGCTACTGAAGTCATGAGGTGTGGACAGGACCGCCAAGCCTGTAAGAACTGTGTGTAAACCAAGAGTGAGTTGGCCCTAAGTAGGAAGGGTAACAGGTGATATTATGTGGAACAGGGTCTTGAGTGGTTTCTGAGCAAGGTGAGGTTGATATGACCTCGAGTTGATCCTCCTGGGCTACAGAATGTGGTCACTGGTCCCTGAGTGCTCCCTCTGTCCTTTCCCTCCCTGCATGCCGTCCTTTCCTCCTCCAGAGTGGAGGCCAGCCACCCCAGTCCCGCCGGAATAAGGAGATGTGCAATGGACGTAAGGCCCAGGGTAAGGAGCTGGTTTCAGTCTCCTTGGATGGTGTGGAAATATTTGACCAGACACCTCCCTGCAGATACTGAGACTCCTAAAGCTCCGAGCCCCTCCCCAGTTGGACCAGGGCAATGACCCACAACAGACTGGATTCCTAACAGTAGTTTCACATTCTACAAAGACCTGTCCGCGGGAGGCATGTTCTGATAGGGGGTTCTGGAGGCTCCAAAAAATGTTTGTCTTTGATTTCTTTGTGTGCAAGGCTTATCTTGGAGACAAGGGCAGCAGGCCCCTTGTGGGGACTGGTACAACCCTCCCCCCAACTCCCCTCACCCACATGTCCTAGCACAGTTCCAAGCAGAGAAAAGGCCTCTGGAGTCAAGCAAACGGTTGGTGAACTTCCTGAAAGATCAAACAGCATTTGTTCGGTCATTCAGTCGACAAATATTTCCGGGGGGCCTACAGTGTACCTGCAACCATTAAGGCACTGGGGGGTCTGACGGTGAACCAGCCAGATGAGGTCAGAAGAGAGAACAGTAAAGCATAAACCCATCATCAAAGGTTATCACAAGCTGGGGACAGAGTTTTACATTTAACAAGGCTCTGGGCAAGGCCAGGGGTGGGGACAAACTGGCACACAGTGGACCCTGAATGAATGGATGTCTACTCCTCACATGAATCCTCCCCCAAAGCGACTCCTCTTCCGCACCCCTATCTCAACTCTAGGGGTGCTGCGGAGCCCCCTGCACTCTGTGCCTCCTCTCTCCCATCCCACTCGCTACCACCCAGCCCCCAGCTGAAGCCAAGTGCAGATGTCACCCATCCCCCCACTCCAGTCCTTGCTATGTGCTCAGCCTAATTAGCCACACTGCAGCGGTTCAAACGGAGTGCTCTGAAGCCAGGCAGACCGAGGTTCAAGTCCCAGCCTCGCCACTACCTGCCTGAGGGATTGGGCCACGTCACTGCTTTTTGGTTTGTCATAGTTCCAACCTCACCGGATGGCCGCGGATCCAACCAGATAACGCACGTGCAGGGCGCAGCCGAGGATCTGGCCCGTACCAAGGGGTCATCAAACGAGAGCTGTTTTCTACGACTACTGTAATTAATAACAGTATTCATGAGGACCTTTCCTGCGTCCTCACCGCCTGCCGAGTGCAAAGTCCCGACCGGGACGGTCAAAGCTCTCCCCTTCAGCCAGCTTCCCTGTCTGTTTGGTCTGGGGGGTGCTGGAGGGCGGGTATAAACTCAGCGGGGGCCAGAGTCCACAGAGAGGGAGGGCCCACGAGGATCTCTAACAACTGCAGGGTCGCAGAGCAGAAAGGGCCCGCTTGCGAGAGGGGGACGGTGAAGAGGCGGCGCTCGCGCGCGGCCCTGAAGGATGCAGCTGGGGACGGGCAGAGGGGAAAGATACCTCCCGGGGGAGTCCTAGTGGCCGCCTGGTACAAGGAAGGAACTGCAGAGGGGCACCGCAGCACGAACTCCGGAGTCGGCCTCAACCCACTCACCCGCAAAATGGAGAGAAGAGTGGGGACTACCTCATGGGGTTCCTCGGAGAGGACATGGGGCTGTGAATAATTTATGTGAATAACTTAGCACAGGGCCTGACAAAGTAACTGGAGCCAGACTCTCCTAAGATTATTCTATTGTTCTGTTCCTGCACCAGTGGCTACAGGGTTGCACGGTGTCCCACTAGTTGAGGAACAGACTGATCGATGGCTGGACAGGCATTTGAGGCCTTGAATGCCATACCCAGCAGCTCACCTCAGCCAGGTTGTGCCGGGTGGGCCTGCAGATGTTTTCAGCTGGGGCTGCTGTAGCCTGGGATCGCTAGCAGCAGGGAGACCGGGTCATCCCCGGTGTCAAGGAGCCAAGACAGGGCCCTCCCCCAGTGTCCCGGGTACCACACTTACCGCGAGGAGGTTGGGACCAGACATAAAGGCTCCAGCAGCCACGTTGCCAAGGCTGTTTGCCATGGCAACCTCAGGGAGCCACTCGTGGGCCGGCTGCCGCAACGGCTCAGGGCCTGGTTTCTAACGTCTCCTCGCTCTCCCTCTGCTAAATGGCTGTGTTCTGCTAGGCAAGCACAGGGAAAAACACGGCTGCAGGGCTGCTGGGGAACATCCGTCTCAGATGAGCAGGGCTCGCCCGGCTGAGCTCCCAGACAGCGGGTCCCAGACAGCGGAGTGTCTGCCATCCAGAGCGAGCCCTGCCCACGCAGACAGGAGCTAGGAGTCCAGTCCTGTGCCTCTGCTAGGTGATCTGAAGCCAACCCTGCTCTGCTCCCGGCCTGCTTCCTCGCTTCAAGGTAAGGGCACCGAGTCAGATGGTCTGTAAGGCACGCCCAACTCCCTGAAAGCTCAGTCTTACATCGGTGTTTACATGCTCGTCATTGTCATCACCGTAGCGGCTACTATTTATTGAGTGCTTACTCTAGGTCAGGCAACGCTCCAAGCGGCATCGAGCCTCTGTTCTAGCTATCCAAAGAGCACATCTTATCCCCAATATTGTATGTGAGGCCTTGAATGCCATGCCCAGGAGCTCGCTTCTCCAACTGGGGTCAGAGAGGTTAAGACACTTGCTCAAGGTCACACAGCTAGTAAGTGGTAGGCCCCTGGATTTAAACCCTTGGCAGTTAGACTCCAAAGGTGAGAGCCCTTAACCACTTTCTGGTACTTCTCTCTTCAAGTAGCATCTAACTGGATTTGGTTTTCTAAAAGTCAACATCGCAGTCCTTGTTAAGGCTGGATGGGATTCCTCTTCAGCTCCCTCAGAAGTACGAGGGGAAAGAAAACATAATACTCTGAAAGAGAAAACTCAGGGCCTCAACAGGATCAAGGACCTAGAGCTCAGTGGAAAGATAACGACAGGCTCTACATGGCATCTGTCTATTTTCTTACTAACAATGGCCCTACTGACTGAACATTCCTAAGCACTTTACAGGCATCATCTCAACCAGCCCTAAAACCCTCTAAACTCCGCGCTACTATGAGTCCCATTTCCCAGGACAAGCACCCCAGACACAAGAAGCCTTGTGCCAAGGCCACAGGGCTGCCTCAAGCAGAGCCCGACCCCAAGGCTCAAAGCCCTCTCAGCCACCTAAACAAATAATTAGAGCAAATGTTTGTTTTCTTACCTAAAAGACAGAGGAGTAATTACAGGCCTTTGGGGATAATTAATCAATGACTTTACCCTCCCATTTATAAAAGTCTCTCTGGTCTCCTACCCTACCCCTGGGCAGCAAATCAGTCTCTGCCCAGAAGAACAGGCAGGGTGGGGAAAATTTTTAAAAGAAAGGGCAGGGTGGGGGGCCCTGGAGTCTAGCTGCCATCCTGGGCCTACAGACCCTGTGCCCAGCCCAGCTGTGCGCTTCAGGTCACACAGCTCCTCTGGCCCTGTGAAGCCAGGCTTCTGACCCCACAGCCCCCTGACTCGCTCACTGGGTAATCCCAATGACAGCAACTAAGGAAGAAACCCGCTGTGAACTGCAAGGGGAGTGGGGGGCCTTTGGGGTTCAGGAGCTGTGAGAGCAGGAGGCAAATGCAGCCCGCCTGGTGGCGGTGGTGGAATGCATCCCAGGGCCCCACGGCCACTACAAAGCCCAGCCACCTGGGCAACAGTGTCTCTCTGTGGACTATCCACCCGCCCATCCCCCAAAGCACAGATTACCCTCCCCACACATCAAGTCCTGATCCTGGGAAAGAAAGGGTCTGAGAGTCAGGCACCCAGGCCTCCTCCAGCTAGGTGGCTTCTCCATTTGTGCCTCAGTGCCCCTCTTCTGGAAAAGGTAGGGGGAGAGTGGATCCTCTCCAACAAGCCTCCCAAGCGTGGCAGGAGAGGAAGCAGCTCCAGGGCCAACATCCCAGGTTAGACCCTCATGTTCTGCAAGACCCCACATGATAACCTTATCCCTGTGCGCTTACAAAATGGGGACAACAGAACCAAGCTCCCAGTTATCAGGAGAAACCATGCGCTGGTCCTAGAAAGTCTCTTCGCAAATACACACTGAA
This sequence comes from Ursus maritimus, assembly GCF_017311325.1. NCBI lineage: Eukaryota > Metazoa > Chordata > Mammalia > Carnivora > Ursidae > Ursus > Ursus maritimus. The sequence continues at coordinate 23,167,832 of NW_024423897.1, forward strand.
ACAGTCCCGGGTGACATGATGTGGTGTGTGGGCTGGATGAACAGGAGCTCATCCACACACTTACTAGCTGTGTGACCAGATGAACGGCCACGCATCCAAAATGGCGGAAGCGGGGTGATGGAAGCATGGGGATTCGCTGCACCATTTCACCACTGGCTCCTTTTGTACGTGTTGGGCATCTGCCATGGTGAAATGTTTAAAATACAAACTCTCCTTCAGAGAACCTGACACCTCATCATATAAAACATTCTCCTGTTCAAAAAATCATCTACTTAATGGGTAACCACAAAGCTAGCTCGGGATAAAAAATTCTGTTTCTTGCCCTCCCAGAGCTGTCAACCTAGTGGTAGGGGAAACGCACAGAAAAAGCACGCAGACCCCAGGGGGACAGTAAGCAGCACCCTCCACATGAGGGGCAGAGGCAGAAGAATGGGTGTAAAAGGCTCTCCCTAAGGGACAGGTGTGGGGATGGGGATGGGGGCGGGGCTTGAAGGGCAGGTGGGCTACCGATGCCTTTACATGGCAGGGGTGGAGTTGTGGGGAGCATATTCCAGGCCATTCCACAAGCATTTATCCTGTCCCTTCTCAGGAACACAGAGACTAAAGAGAACAAAAGGAGGAGCAGTGTCCGCCCTGAAGAGGCTCTCCGTGGAGCACACCCACTCAATCAGGGAGGACTCAGAATGGCTCAGTTCTGGGCACTTGTCTATTCGCTGTGAGGAAAAAATGGAGAATGAAACAGACAAAAATCCTTGCCCTCGTGGCGGCTGACAACCCGGAGTGATTTCCTAAATGATTCAACTTCATGGGACCTCGATTAGGAAAAACAGCTATTATTTGGTGCTTCTTCCATGACACGCACTGTGTCAGGCGCTTTAAATCCATTTGCCATTTGGTTTTCTTTGACTTCTCGCAACAGTTTTAAATAATGGAAGCGCAGAGAGGTGATGTGACCCACCAAAGGTCTCACAGCCAGCAAACGGCAAACCCAGATAGGCTGCCTTCAAAGGGAGTGCAGCGGCCTCGCAAGGGACAGAGCGGCTGTGCCTGCAGGGCAGGGAGAAGGAGGCAGCCCGACAATAGCATGGCAGCTGGGTCTGCAAAGATGAGCGATGGAAATGGAAGAAACAGTGGCAAAGGAGACAGAAAACCGCAGGAGGAGCCTACACTTCCAGGAAGAATATTCATGACCCCCCTGAGGTGGACACACCCCAAAGAGAAAGCAGACAAATCAGGATACAGTCAAGGACCAAACTCTCCCAGCTTCAAGAAGGCCCTTGAACATCAGGGTTAAACTTTAGGCTTTAATGTAAAAGTACTGGGGAGCCACGGGTGATGTGTGAGCAAGGCAGTGACATCAGACACACACTGTAGTAACTGCAGGATTCCCATAGTCTGAAAGGACAAAGACCTGGACCAGAAGAGGGGGAGAGGAACCGAAAGGGCAATCCAATCCAATTGATTCTGCATCAGTGAGTGTCCCTTGAGTACCTTGGAAGAGAAATAGGAAATGGCCCAGCTCATTCTCTTCCAAATGACTTTATCTGGGTTTCCTTCACCTTCACATAATAAGAATTATGCTTCTCGTTTTTACATAAAAAAGATGGCATGGAATTATGCTTCCCTTTTTTTGCATAAAAAAGACTGCATGAAGGGGGGTTTGCATTATACTTAATCCTGCCCTTCGAAAGGGCTTTCAAAGAGAATTTCAAGTTTCCTCAGCAGCAGGGTGCTACTCATTTTCCCTCCGTGACTTCAGTCTCGACCCTGACAGTTACGGCTTCCGATCCCCATTTCCGAGACTGAGAAACTGAGGCCTCGAGAAGCAGATGGCCTTATGAGTTGTCTTCTCCCTATGCAATGTGCCTGCCTTTGCTCGAGGCGCTAGAAATATGATGAACAAAAGAGAGTAGTCCCTGCCTTATGCACTTGGAGTCACGTGGTCTGCGAACCTGGCCTCTGATCCTGGCTCTTCTACTCACTCCAAGCAGTGTTGTAGGTAGATATGTTCAGCCAGCCAGTGAGTTAGTTCCCTGCAACTGTTAAGATCCTCAGCTGTAAAACGGTAATAATAATGGCACCTACACTTTGTGGAATCTGTACAAGGATAAAATGGAACGATGCAAGAAGAAGGCTTGGCAGTGTGCATGGCATCTGAAGGCTGCTCTAATGAATGCTGTGGACGATGCAGGAGGAGCTTGCTGTTAACACTGCAGTGCTCGTGTTATGACCTCACTTCGAAGCCCAAGCCCCCATTTGCAAGGCTGCTTCTGACTCAAACCAGTATTCCTTTTATTATTTCAGAGAGAGAGGGAAAAGGGTGACTCATCCCCTGGCAATGGTGGAGCTTCTGGCTGGCCTGCACCAGCTGGGGAGAGGAGAGCCCCAAGGTGAAGGGGAAATATGAGCCCCCAGGGCCCCACTGCTGGGCCATCGCCTCTCCTGGTTCCACAGGCAGCCTGATCATTAGTACCAGCCAGGGAGCCCCAGTGAACGCAGAGCCCCCGCCTCTGGTAAACGAAGCAAGCAAACCTGTCCTCTTCTGAGCTCAGGTGAAGAAGTTACTCCCCCTGCTCTCACGCAGGTGAAGGGTGGGCAAAGGCACCCAGCCAAGGCTGCACTTCAACCTGCCCCTCCAGAGTCCTGAAACTTTGGCTCAGAAAGAAAGTTAGCCCTGGTTCCAGGGGCTGTGGGAGGGAGCAGCACTGCAGACCTAGGAACTGAACACTCGATATTCGAGCCATTTTCCCGAATCTCTGGGTGATGGGGCCCCTTCTGAGTACTCAGATCCAGTTTTAGAACAATGGGGGGACAGGATACCAATGGAGAAATGGGCCAAATTCACAAACATGACACTTCACAGAACAAAACCAAAACTGGCCCGTAACCATGGGGGGTGAGAGGAGAAGCGGCACAAGTGCCCAAAGAAATGCACATTAAAACCGAAGGGTAAAAGAATTTATTGATGAGCAGACTGGCAAAAATGAAAACCAATTAAAATACCAAGAGTTATTTGGCTATGGGGAACCAGGCATTCCCACACAATGCTGGTTAAGTGTGTAAATTAGCACAATCCTTCTAGAAGGCAATCCAGAAATGTGTTTACCAAACGCCTGCATAGTTCCTTTGACAGAGTAATTTCACTTCTAGGAATTTAAATGAAGGAAAGAAGACATATGCAGAGATATTCATTTCAGCGTGGCTTACAAGAACAACAAAAATTATAAACAAATTAAATGACTAACAACAAAGGGCTGATTAAATACATTGTGGTTCAACCCTCAATGAAATACTATATAACCATTCAGATATTAAGACATGAAGCAGAATATTTATTGATGTGGAAAGACAATCACAGCATATTGTTTGGAGAAGAAAAAAAAGCAAATTACAGCAGTATGAGTCCAAGTTACAACGAATATATAATGAACGACTCCATTTTTGGCAACCGATATAATCCATAGGAATTGATAGGAAAGAAGTGTCTGGAAATATATATAAAAATAAGTGGTGGTTACCTCTGGGTAGGATTACATATTTTCAATTTTTTCTTTATGCTTGCCAGGATTTTCTAACAATTCTACTCTTAAATATTTTTCAGTGATAAGAGATTGGACCACATGATTTATAAACTTGCTGTCAACTCTGACATTTGGGGCATCTATGACTGATGTCCCAAGTGACTTCAAACAACCCATATTTAGTGCGGGCTTACTGTGTAGCCTTTGGAGCCAAAGTCATGGCCCACAGCTGTAGCCTTCTGCATTCCTCTCTACCCATACTCACTGCCCAGCTGTCTCAGGGGCAGCCTGCGAGCTTCCCGTCTGTAATTCACATGCCTAGCCAAGGGCTGAGCAAAGGAACTGGGCATGGTGGCAGGTGGGCACAAAGAGATAAAAGGCACAACTCTAGTTCCAGAATCCTACTGCGCCATAGGACTCACACACAAAAAGTGCCTGGTTGTATAACACAGACTAAGAAAACCAGAAGGGAGAGAAAGCAGGGCAAGCCGGGAAAGGAAGGCCTGCTCGAGAAGGCCATGCAGGAACGGTGGGTGAGGGCACTGGAGGCAAGGGGTACAGGCTGGGCAAAGGTGAAGTTAACCCAAAGTCTTCTGAGAAACATGCCCCAAACCTGTCCAAGAAACTTTCACAATCCTTGGTCTGCAGAATTTCTGAACTTTGGCCTGAATGGGTAAAAGTTAAGTCTGCTGAACAGAAGTCCTCCCTCTATCTGACTCCGGATTAGCCACCAAAGACAAGTCTTTCAGATAAAGACCATAAATTACCTTTTTATTCACTTTCCCCACCCCTTCCACAGGGGGAGATGGAGGGGAGGGTCAGGGAGGAGCTGGAGGAGGAGAGGGAGTCACAGAACAACGAGACATCTCACATGCAAGCAGTGCTCACCCCCACCACCTCGACCTTGTCTTCTCTTGCCGGCAACACCAGCCCCATTTGACAGATGGAGGAAAGGAGGCTCGGAGAGTTAAAATGGCTTGCTCTGGGGTCACCCAGCCAGAGAGTGGGGAAGGCGACTCCACTCAGGCCTTCTGACTCCAAGTCCAGTGCTATTTCGAGGTAACACACAGGACCTGGAGTCAGGAGCCCTGGGTGGCTCTGTCACCCACTGGCTGCGTGGTCCTGTACAAGCCGCTCACCCCTCGCAGCCTCTATCCCCAACTGTAAAATGAGGAGGCACACGATGGCCCGCCCAGGTCCTCTGCCGGCTAGGCTCTGTATGAACCTTCTAGGGGTGGCTGCAAAGCTCCCCTATCAATTACATTTCCCAAGTTGGGCCGGCAAAGATCACCAGAGGAGCCTCAGCCCGTCACGTGGTTAAATAAAAAAAGCAAACGTCCCAGATTAACTTTCACTGCACTGCCTCTGCTGACACCTGATTACCCAATTTTCTAGTTTCCTTGGGTGAAAAATCCCTGGCAGGGTAAACCCGCTGGGCGGCTAAAAGGACAAATAAGTAATTCTTGGTGAGAACACCAAAGATGGGGTTAAAACCAGGGTCCAGAACGGACAGTTCTAGCTAGGGGTCCCTGAACGAGTCTCTGGCGATTTTAGGCCTCCTTCACCCGAGTCACAGTCGAGAGGTTTGGAGGCACCCCCAGACAAGTGCGATGGCTGAGGACAGAACTTTCCCAGGGGCAACTCGGTCCCACCCGCACCCAGTCCCTCTAGCCCCAGGCTGCCGGGCCGGGGCGGGGGGCGGCGGGGGGGACGGGCGGGGAGGGCAGGGAGGTGGACGGGGGAGCGGGGCCGTGGCGGGGCCGGGGCTGGGATCTGTCATCCGAGCAGACGTGGGCGCGGGGCCGGCGACGGCGCCCGGTGACCGCCGCGGGAGCTCCACTGCAGTTTCGTCAGAGGTAAAGGTACGCGCCTGGCGCGCGCGGCGTGTGCACACAAACACACACACCCGCGCGCGCAGACCGCTCATCGCACACTACCCCCCCGGCCAGAAGAATGCGCGATCACACGCCACCACCCCTTCGGCCCCCGCCCCGAAACCACCCCAGCACGCCCGCCACCGACCACGAGGCCCCGCGGCTCCCTGACTCATGGATGTCTGCAGCAAGCGAGGGCCAGCCCTTCTCCGGCGCGTGGCGGGCTTCCTCTCCGCGACACCCCGCCACGCCGTGCCGTCCCAGCCGCCAGCCGGGAGTCGCCGCCCGGAGCTGAACGTCTTGGCTTGCTGCATCCCCTCCAAGTCGCGTCTCACGGCTAGCAGTCAGCTTGCAAGCCTCTCTCCGCCCACCCGGTCCCATGACAGCTGCTGCCGCCCAAAGACAGGCAGATTATAACAAGAAGCAAAGTTTCCCTCTCTCTCCTCCCACCGCCCGCCCCCCCCCCGCCTTCCCCCTCCCTTCCAGTGTTATGCAAAACGAGCCGGCACCGGCGCTCGGACTCCAGGTACCAAACCAGCCCTCGCGAGCCGCGCCCGGTTCCGCCCGGCGGCCCCTCTCGGCGCCCAGCCGTGCGCCCGCATCCGGGGTCTCCTTCTCGCCTCCGCCGCATCCCCAACCTCCCAGCTACTCGCAGCCAGGCGCCCAGAGAAAAAGCCCTAACTATGGGGCCAAACTTTATGCCTGCAACAGGCATGGGGTGGGGAAAACCAAGTAAGGGGTGGGGGGCGCGCACGCCTAGTGCAGGCATTTTCGGTGGCGGCTTGTCCCAGCAGCACCCCCACCCCGTCTCCAAGTCACCAGCTCCCTCGCAACCCCCCCCCCGCCCCGGCACACCAGAGCACCCTCTCCTGTCACGCGCGTGTCGCCGGTGGGGCTCCCAGGCGCAGCCAGAGCCCGGGACGCCGCCTCGCGTTCCCTTCCCCCAGCACTGCCGAGCGCGCACCGGGGCCGCGCGCCGCAGGGGGGACCCAGGCGCCCCCAGACAGTCTTTCCACCCCCATCCTGCCGTGCTTTTCTGCCGGGGGGCTCCGCCGGTAGCGAAACCAGGAAGGTTCTATCTCCGCCGGCATGTCCACGTGCCCCGCAGCCTCCTAAGCCCTTAGCCGGCAACTGGCAGGAAACTCCGCGCTGCGGGCGCCGACGGGGAGCCGCGGGGGGCCAGCAGCAGCACGCGGGGCACAGGAGACCGGAGGACCTGGGCACTCCGGGGACGGAAGCAGGCGCCGGAGCCGGGGCCACAAGTCCACGTGAAAGTACGGCAGCAAGTGCCGGGAGTCTGAGGGCGCGCCTCCGGCACCCAGGGCCAGCCTGAGAGTCCCCCACACCTTGGCGCTGCTCCACCTCCTCAAGGAAACGCGGTACCCCCCACCTCTGCCGGCGGGGGAAGCGGACTCCAAGCGACCGAGGCCAGACCCTCCCCGGCGGCCGTAGCGCCCCCACGCTCCGGCTTGCGCGGGGGGGTCGCCTCCCGCTCCCTGCCTCCGTAACAGAGAGCATCGCAGGGCGCATAGAAGGGGGGGGCTCTGCAGCCGGGAACCCCCGTTCCCCCCAACGCGCCCACCGCTGCCTCCCGGCCTCCGCGGCTGCGGCGGCAGCCCCCGCAGCTCAGCACCCCTGGCCCCGGGCCCGCGGCCCCTGCTGGCCGTACCTGCGTGTCGGCGAGATAGTTGAGGAAGAAGGAGGAGAGCTCTTCGTCCAGCAGCGCGCCGCAGTCGTTCCCCGCCATCTTCCAGCCGCGGCTGCAGCGTGCGGCGGAGTCAGCGCCGAGCCGGCCGGGAGGAGGGAGCGAGCGAGCAAGCGAGGGAGGCGGGAGGAGGGAGCGAGGCCGGCGGGAGGCGGAGGGCGGAGCTCGGGCCCGGGCTGCCGCAGGGCCGCTGGCTGCGGGGGCGGGGCCGCGCTGTGCCCGCGCAAGCCGGGGGTCGCGCCCCCACTTTCCTGCGCCACGTCTGGCTCCGCTGTCCTCGCCCGCAGCCCGCGGCCGGGAGGAAAGCGCCGGCAGCCGGCAGACGATGCCCCAGCCAGCAGCCCGATGCCTGCGCAGCAATGCGGGCAGCCCCCTGCTCCTGCCAGAGCGAATCACGTTGCGTTAGCGCTGGGCGGGTCCTTTGAGACAACCTGCTTCGGCACAGCTGGGGAAACTGAGGCCCGAGAAGGCAGAGGACTTCGTTTGAAGTCACGGTGCATTTCAATAGCAGGAAGACACAGTGCCTTTCAATAGCAGGAAGACAAAGCTCAGGTCTGACTGACCCAGAGGTTCCAGTTTCTCTACCTGAGCTGCAGGGCCAGAGAGGGAGGACTACCGCAGGTCAAAGGTGGAGGAATAGGGAAGGCTCAAAGAGGGGGTGGCATTTTTTTTCTTTTCCTTGAAGGATGCGTTGACCAATATTCTGTTAAGTTTGACCGTCTCCCTCAAGTTTTTCTTCACTCCGCTAGCCGCCCCCCACCAAACTTCAGTGACTTCTTTTACCGTGGCCCACAATGCCTTGAGGTGGCCAGGCTCGTGTGGGCTTCCCCAGGCCCCCTCGCCTCCCCGTTCCTTTTGATGAACCGTCTCACAACGGGCTTCCACACACAGTGCTGTCCCCTGCCCCTCAGCCATTCACCTAGTAACCACATCTTCAGCGCATCCTTCCCCACTGGCACTCGGACTGTCAGCCCATTCCTTCTCCCCACACCCCTGCTGTCATGGGCTCCCTTAGCTTTGCGGGGACCCTTAAAACACTGGTCACGGCTGCCATTTTCCATTTGTTCCAATGAAGATTTGATCTTCCTGTCTCTCCTTACTAGACTCTAAGACCCATGAAAGCAGGGACGGAATCTGCTTCTGCATTTGCTGTGTCTCCAGCGCCTGGCAACATAGTAGGTGCTTAATAAGTGATGTGCTAACTATAAAGCACAGAGGATTCGGATTCCCCACCGCCACCACCACACATTGAACAGATCAGAAAACTGCCCAGAGTCAATGGTGCTAGAAACAGAACTCAGGCCTCCTGACTGCAACCTTGAACTCTCGCCATCATGCTCTGCTGTTTGTTTGCCAGGCAGCAGATGAGGGCACCGCCTGAATAAAGGCATAAAGGTGTAAAGGCGGGAAGATTTAGGCCTGTTTCATTGGGCCCGCCTGCCTCCTGCTCTCCCCACCCCCTCCCCGCACTCAGGAGGGCTGCCCCACCCGGCCCACCCTGCGTGGGCTCCCTCCCAGCCAGAGGAGGGAACAGGGAGAGTCCTCAGTCCACCTGCTCAGACTTGAACACCAGAGCAAGAGCTTCCTTCTTCTCCAGTCTGAGGTTCCCAGAACCGCAGGGCGTGATTTCACTCTTTGGGCTTTAGGCCAGCGCGCTTTTAAGGAACAATGAATCCCAACAGAGAGCCTACACCTAGCATTGGAGCACCAGCCTGTGAGCCCGGAGTCCTGGGTCTCGGTCCAGCTCTGCTACATCTTGTCTCGGTATTGGGCAACTCAAGAAGTCAAGAGCATGGGCCCCCTGCTCAGACGGCCCAATTTTGAACCCCTGCAAGTCATCTCGTGTCAGGCCTCGATTTCCTCATCTGCATCAGTGGAGATCATAGACTGACTTACTTCATAGGGATGTTACGATGATTGAAGAGGTAATATATGTAAAGTGCTTGGCACGGTGCCTGACGTCACGGGAAAAATAGCTCGACTCTGGTCCTCTGTTTCCTCATCTGTAAAAACGAGGATGACATGCATGTCCCTTGAAGGAGCTGGCCAGTGTTGCTTTCCTTTCTTCCAACACTCACAGGCTGCTGGCTGCCTTGGACTCCAGTAGATCCGGATTTGAATCTTGGTGCTTATTAGCAATGTGCCCTTAGTCATTTACTTAAATTCTCTGGGCCACAGTTTCCTCCCTGTAGGGTTTTTGTGAGGGTGGCAGGAATCCGTGCACGTAAGACAAATGGCTGGGCCCCGCACCTGGCGGATGGGAGGGTCCCCCCCATCATCAAGGTCATCACCATCATCAAGGTCATCACCTCAGTAGCACGACGGGCTTTGCTGCCGCTGCCCATGGACCCCCATCAGAGCCCTGCAGGACAGTTTCCCGAGATGTCCCTATCAAATCCAGCATGGCCTGTGACTGGTGTTGAGCCCCTTGTAGCTGAGAGGCCAGACCTGGAGAGTCCCCAGGGCCAGCCATCTCCGGCCTTGGCCCTTACAGAGCTTCGGTACCAGACAGGGCCCCCCAGGGAAGGCCTCAACGGCGCTCCCCCAGAGCAGCTTTTGTCTTTAAAACTCGGTGTTGAAGGAGGAGCCGCCAATGGACCAACTTCAAGGGCTTTCTCACCAATCACTGTCCTCAGAACGGGCTTCTGACTGGTAAGCAACCCAGGTGAGAGCGCACCTCACCTGAGATAATGTCGCTTTCTCTCCAAAAGCACATTTCAAAATGCTTTCATCACAGGGCACTGCAGAACTCAGCCTCTTCACCCTCTCTGGTCCTTGGAGGAATTCAAAGTTCTTCATTGACAATGGAAGCCATCCAGAAACCTAAGGTGCTAGGTATGATCTTGTGCCGTTCGCTTGCCCTCTGTCCGGCTGTTTCCCGTTAAACAAAGGAGCCGAGCTAAATGGGCCTCTGCTGAACCCTCCAGCCCAAACGTGATGGCAGTTTATAGGTATCGCCCAAACCGGGCTTTTCTGCACCACACAAGGACCAGATACACCCCTGAGTGTGTATCACCTCAGAGTGTCTCCAACAGCCCTGAGGAGTCCACATTCTCATGTCCAGCTGACGACGGAGGAAACTAAAGCTTACGAGGGATTGAAGTGATCAACCCAAGACCAAGCCGTGAGGGACACAGCTGAGATTTGAACCCAAGCCCGTATCTGGTCCAAACCACAGACCCTTGAAGGGAATTGAGAAAAAGCCCACACCAGCTAACCACTCCCAAGAAGCTGGAACGGTGGCACATTTCTTATTTTATGACTTCCAAGGGAAGGGCGATAATAATGCCAAACTTGGACTTCATGTGGCTCACTCCTATCTGCTCTGCCTTTTTATTGGCCCTGCCTCTCCCGAGATTAGTGAAAGTTTGCCTTGCACATACACCAGGCAAAGCCCAGACTCCTCCAGGCTCCGTGGAAATGGCTCCAGCAAAATGAACCTTTTTCACTTGAATATTATAGTCTCTACTGACAAATGCTCGAAATTAAAAACACCAGCATTTTCTCCCTTCTGATAATAGAAGAATGTTTTATTCAGACACTGTAACCATGTCTCAAATTCTGGAGGGCATGACGGTCTCCTGGGCTCTGTCACCAAAGATTACAATTCAGTAGGTCTGCAGTGGACCCAGGAATCTACATTTAAGAGGCTCCCCTCGACGACTCTCCTGCAAGAAACTACCCATCATCCAGCCGCTGTTTAATGAGCACCTACCATGTGCTAGCCACTGTGCTAGGTGCCGTGGATAAATCAGTGAACACAATAGCTGCCGTCTGGCTATATTCTGTTCACGATCAGTGCGTAGTGAATTTTTGTTGAAAGAGTGAGGGAGCTAGGACATGGCTCTTGATAATCACTGAGGTTTCCTGCCAGCCACCCACAACTCCGTGATTCTCTGAGCCAGGCCAGGGAGTCAGAAACACACCTATTTCCCAGTTTCTGTCCAGGAGGCAGAAACTCGAGCCAACAGGAACTAAAAAGGCACCTGCTTTGTGTTGTTAATTCTGACAGCCATCCCCACCTTTCTTTGAACACAGAGAGAACTGCGGTGGGGCAGTGGAGAGCGTGTTATCCACCTGCTTCACTGTACAGGTAGGAGAACGTGGCCGAGGCCACACAGCCCTTCAGTGACAGAGCCAGGACTGGAAGCCAGGGCTGAGCACTGTGTGTGTTGTGCCTGGGGGGCTTCTCCACAGGGTTTGGAAAGACCTCACCCAGATGGTGTCAATCTCGGGTCTCAGAGCTGGGGGTGGGGGTCTTTGGCGCTTGAAAATCCATCATGAGCAAGGCATTTGCGGTGTTAGTCAATGCCCTTTTTTTCCTGGAGGGGTTAGCCCATGAACTCACCAGGACATTTTGGGGGCTACATTCAGCAGACGTCTCTTTCGTATGCTACAACTATTTAAGGACTTCCAGGTCAGCCAGTGAAGGGCATTAAACAGCCAAGGTATTGTCAGCTACTGCTGCCATGTGCAAGGGCTGTCTTTCGTTCACTCCTCAGTCTCATAAATGACTGTGCACAGAGCCTGGGAACGGTGGATCAGGGGAGGAGTAGAAACGCGCTTCCTCCTCATCTGCCCACAGAGCAAAAAGATCCTTACGCCCATTTGATAGATGTTGAAACAAAGGCTCATAGATGCACCGGTTACTTTGTTTTGTTTTGCTTTTACAGAGATGTAAATTCCACCGGCTTGTTATATGTGTACCAGAACAGCAACATTTAAAGAGACAGCCACCCAACACTAAAGGCCCCATCTAAATGTAGTATTCCTATCAAATAAGGCAAGCAGATGGCAAGACCCAAGGACCTGTTCTTTACACTCTGTCACTTACTGGCTTTGGGACCTTGTGAAAATGACTCCTTGGCAAGGATCATCCTATCTATCCTAACTGACCTAGAATTTTGTGTGGCTCAAGTTCACTTACAAAGGACTTTGTAAGTCGTCAATAATGGTCCTTCTGGGAATTTATCCTAGGGGTCTGATTCAAAAGGTGGGAAAAACTACTGCACGATGTTTACATATACTTTGATTCAACAAATATTTTTAGAAGCTGCCGGGTGCCAGGCACTGTGTTACCGGCCCACAAATGGGAACCATGATACAGTCTTTGCTCTTGTGTAACTCACTGCTCTGATCTCCACAACGCGCAGGGGAGAGAAGTCAACATGCAGTTCGCCAGGGTATAACAGGTTCTTTAACGAATAGGGAGGCTGGAGACTGGAGGGGCTGGGAGAGGAGCCCAGGGGAGAGCTAGGACCCTGAGCCAAGACAATGAAAGTAGCAAGAGGGATATGAAGGAGTGGATGGGTTAAGGCCATATTTTAGACTGAGAATCAGTAGGCTTTGGTCATAGGTAGGAAATGACGGGACAATTACAGGATACCCAGTTTCTGGCTTCAATGGGTGATGGTTCTCAGAGGAGAGGCAACTCAGAGGGAAGTCTTCGAAGGGGAGTTTTGGGGGTCTGTGGGGCATCCAAGTGGAGACATGTAAAGGGAGCACATTGATGCCAAGCAAAAAACTGGAAATAAACTCAACATGTAGTAAGACAGAGCAGTTCATTTCACATAGCCTCACCAAAAGTAGACAAAAGCTCATGCATGGAGAGCTGGGTCCCAGGATGCTCCCTGCAGCTTTGGTAATTACGGTAAAAAGAGAAGGCCTCTAAAAAAACGAACGGTGTTGAGATCACATAATGGAGCATTAGACGATAGTGAAAATCAGTAACATCTTCATGAACCCACCCAGATTAATCACAAAAACAATAAGGGAGGGGCGCCTGGGTAGCGCAGTCGTTAAGCGTCTGCCTTGGGCTCAGGGCGTGATCCTGGCGTTTCGGGATCGAGCCCCACATCAGGCTCCTCGGCTGGGAGCCTGCTTCTTCCTCTCCCTCTCCCCTGTTGTGTTCCCTCTCTCGCTGGCTGTCTCTATGTCACATAAATAAATAAAATCTTAAAAAAACAATAAGGGAGACAAGCCGCCTAAGGATATAGTCTTATGCCACTTACATAGTATTTTGAAATATGTAAAATAATACTCCATAATGTTGGTCAATACATGTATATGAACTAAGAGCATAAACATGGGACAGCAAAGACACAGATCACTGTTAGGAAAGTGACAGGAGAGGTGGCATCGGGGCTGGCTTCGGGAGGGTGCAACACGGGCAGTCTCACTGGGCCGCTCGCTTAGAGAGACCCCGTGCTCGGTTGACTGCTCAGCTGTCTCTGTCTTGAAATTCATCATGATTTTTGAATAAAAGTCCCTGCATTTTCACTTTGCAGGGGGCCTTGCAAGTTATGTAACTTGTCTTGGGAGATTAGAGTCCATGGTACAGAAGAGAGCTCCAACTATACCTGTAATGATTTATTTTCTTTAAAAAAATCTCGAAAATATTTTTAAAGTGTCAGTGTTGGTTAAACCTGTGTAGCGTATTATTCCTATACTTTTCTGAATGTTTGAAATATTTTGTAAGAACAGTGGAGATGTACTTATGTAAACACAGTTTACTCACTTGATGAAATACTCTGCAGAAGGCAGAAGAAGGCCACGTGGAAAATGTATGGGGAAAATGTATAATATTGAGTGAAACAAGGTTATAAAAATGTTTATGAAATGATTATAGCTCTATGCATAAATGCACATGTAAAGTCTGTATGTTAGAGTGACATAAGAAATCTGAACACATGAAACAGAATTAGGTTGGCAGAAATCATTTATTTTAATATTTTCATTTCTGCTGTTGCAATTTTGTTTTTACAATAAATAAAATGTAACTAGCTATCTGCTTTCTATACTAAAAACCCAGCTCCTCTGGGAAACTAGGTTGCCGAGTGCTGAATGTGTGCTTTAAGTACCAGATCTGCATTGTGACAGGGACATTTTGGACGAGATCTCTACCTAAAGGAGAGCTATGACGGTGGAACTTTTGGCACGCTCCCTAAACTGAGCTCTGAACTGGGAGGCAGGTCAGTCTCACTCTGGCACTAAACTCATATTTGGACAAATCTCTTCCCCACTCGAAGACTCAAACTCCCATTCTGCACAACGGGTGTAGACTGATTGGCCATCCCAAACATTCATTGGATGGGCATCTCCCCCGGGGGCCTCTGCCCTGACTGTGAGATGCTCTGATTCCCTCTCGCATTTGCGGGAGAAATCATCTGGGCCGTGTGTAGTTTGGCAGCAAAGGCAGTTGGAGTCAGGATACTGAGAAGAGAATCCAGGTCAGTAGGCCACCCCAGGAGGGTTTTATGTGGGGTGGAATCTCCTTGGCTCTTGGAGCAGCCAGAACTACAGAGGTCCAGGGAAAGGGCATGGCCTCACGAATATGGCAAGGTAGAGAGGGTACAGTATGGCATCATGGCCACAACATCATGGGCACATCAGAGCATCATGGGCACGACGTCGTGGGCACAGCAGAGCATCATGGGAACGGCATCATGGGCGCAGCAGGGCGTCATGGGCTCAGCAGAGCATCATGGGCCCAGGCCTGCTATCTTCAGTTTCCTGGAGAATACTGACAGACACCTCAGGGGAGAAAAACAGATTAAAAGGGATATTCCACCTTCTGTCAGAGTTGTTTTATTATTTTTTCTTATAAGTTGTTATTATTTTAATTTTTTAATATTTAGGGAGGGAGGAGGGGAAGGGCGGAGGGAAAGGGAGCGAGAGGATCTTTTTTTTTTTTTTTAAAGATTTTATTTATTTATTCGACAGAGATAGAGACAGCCAGCGAGAGAGGGAACACAAGCAGGGGGAGTGGGAGAGAAAGAAGCAGGCTCATAGCGGAAGAGCCTGATGTGGGGCTCGATCCCGTAACGCCGGGATCACGCCCTGAGCCGAAGGCAGACGCTTAACCGCTGTGCCACCCAGGTGCCCCAAGGATCTTAAGCAGACTCCAAGCTGAGAGCCAGCCCGACACAGGGCCCAATCCCACGACCCTGAGCCAAAATCAAGAGTCAGAAGCTTAACCAACTGAGCCACCCAGGAGCCCCTATGTTAAATTACACAACTGACCCGTAATTATTTTATCCTTGTATAAAAAAATGGAAACAACAGGGAGAAAGGACATTTCTGGGACCATCCCCACCCAAAATCACCCCCTCCCCAGAGGTGCCCACTGTTAGTGTTGCATGAGTGGCCTTCCAGACTTTCTTCTTTGATTTATGCACTCATTATGTTGACAGAGAAACCAAAGTTTTGTTTGGGCAAATGGAATGTTTTTAATGAAAATGGAACCTTACTGTAATTACTGTTTTGTAATTTCCTTCTTAATGTGTCTGGAGGTGCTTCTGTATCAGCATATATCGATCTGACTTATTCCTTTATATCAGTGCACGGTACTCCCCAGGGGGAGTGGGCCGCAGACTTGATCTGTAACTGTGGTCCACCATGACCGTAGACTTGTGTTCTCCTGGTGGTTATATGGTCCTGGTTATGTCACTGAAGAATAGGCAAAGCGAAAAATAGAAAGTAATGGCAATGGATGAGTTCTTTTATTCATTCGGCCAACAAAAGCCTATGGAATGCTTACTTTAAGTATACCCTTCATCTTTTAATACAAAATCAAGCCCGATCTGTATAGATGAATTTAGCAAATAATATTAATCATGTTGCCACATTGTTTGAAATTCACTCATCATTCCTTCATGAGCAACCTACTTTGTGCCAGGCACTCTGCTAAGCTTTATGGGACTGTTATCAGTTATGACTGCTTTGATTTCAATGAACAGAAAACCCTACTCAAACCAGCTTCAACAGATAATGTATTGGCTTCCATAATTAACACATTAAAAGGAGGAATGTTGCCAGGAAGTCACAAATGTTCATTTCTCAGCTCTGCTTTCCTCTGTACTGGCTTCATTCTGAGGGATGTTCTCCCAACGAAGGCAAGGTGTGTATGATCCAGGCCTGAACCCAATCCTCTTTAGCAAATCCAACAGAAAGAACTGTCCCCGTTGTCCAGCACAGGTCCAGGATTCACTCTCATTCTATCAGTTTGGCTTAAATGCCTATGGCTAAGCCAGTCTCTGCTCTGATTGGCCGGTACTGGGTTACATGCTTACCTCTGAGCCCGGGAGTCAAGCAGTTTCTAAACAAAGATTTCTTAACAAGGGACCATTAATTTGCATAGGAAAAAAATGTATCTTTCTTTTCACTAACCTCTCAATGAAATTTAGCCTTTCCTTCTGTTTTGAAGGTAGCAAACAAATCACGGTAGCATTAAAACCATCTATAACTTTGTCACCAACCAAAATCACAGGCATTCATACCACATCACAGTTGTGATTAGTATCTCCAAGTTTCATTTATGCTCATCACTATTTGAGATATGGTAGGTATCAGACCAACTACACCAAGGACAGATATCCACTCCAAAAACCTACAAAGATGGATCAGATATGAGCCTGCCCTCTAAGCCATTTAGAGTAGAAGAGCCCCAGAGATGCTATGGGTTCAGCCTCATCATTTTATCAATAAGAAACAACAGGGGCGCCTGGCTGGCTCAGTTGGTAGACCATGCAACTCTTGATCTCAGGGTTGTGAGTTTGAGCCTGACATTGGGTGTAAAGAGTACTTAAAAAATAAAGTCTTCAACAAAACAAAACAACTAAAACCCAAGAGGGACAGGGACTTAGCCAAGGTCACTTAGCAAGTGGCAGTATCCGGACCCAGCAAAGGCTTCCCGACTCCAGACCTGGTTATTTTGTTCCGGCCCCTTCAGGGTCAGTGGAGAAGGTGAGAGGGATCCCCAGACTTGAAGTTAAACAACTGTACATGAGAGAGAAGGAAATGTAAGCACTAAATGCCTGTATGAGGAAAGAAGATCTCAAATCAATAATCTAACCCTCAACTTTAAGACACTAGAAAAAGAAAAGCAAACTAAGCCTCAAGCAAGCAGAAGAAAGGAAATAATGAGATTTAGAGACAAAATTAACAACATAAAAGAAAAATAGAGAAAATCAACACAGCCAATAGTTGGTTCTCTGAAAAGACAAACAAAATTGACAAACCTTTAGCTAAATGGACCTAGGAAAAAAGAAAGAAGATTGAAATTATTAAAATAAGATATGGAAGAGGGAACATTACTACCTTACAGACATAAAAGGGGTTATAAATTAATGCTATGAACAAAATAGATAACTCAGGTGAAATGATCAAATTCCAGGAAAGACACAAACTCTTAAAACTAATTTAAGAAGAAATAAAACATCTGACCAGACCTGAAACAAGTAAACAGGTGGAATGAGCAATAGAAAAACTACCCACATAGAGAAGCCCAGGCCCGGATGGTTTCACTGGTGAATTCTACCAAACGTTTAAAGAAGAATGCCTACCAATTCCTCACAACCTCTTCCAAAAAATAGAAAAGGAAGGAACACTCCTCAACTCGTTCTATGTTACCAAGACCAGACAAAGACATCACAAGAAAGCTACAGACCAGTACTCTTACGAATACAGATGCAAAAGCAGTACGCCTAAGGACTTAACCACAGAATTAAATATCATAATGGGAAGAGATTTATAAAGATGTCTCTAGTTCCCAGAAGATTCCCATCATCAAAAGCAATAAGACATAACGGTGATACATGAAATTAAATTTAAGCATAAAAGTATAGAGGGACCATTTTGTGAAAATACGCAAAGATAATTCATGAGAATATTTTGTTTCGTAAAGCAGGAGTTATAATACTTTCCTGCCCCACCTCTCCAACATTTTTGGAATCATTTTGAGGATGACTTAAGGATCATAATGATGTTGAGAATATTTTAAAGCCCTCCAGGGTAAAATAATTACTGTTGGGACTCTTCACAGTTTCTAGAACATGACCCTACTCATGAGCTCCATTTTATTCCTCGTAATGAGTTCTCTCCTGACTGCGGACCTTTGCATTTGCCGGTCCCTTGACCTGGAATGCCCCAACCTCACATCCCCTTATGCTCTGCTCCCATTCTTCATGCCCTGGCCCAAATATCACCTTCTTAGAGAAGCCCTCCCTGACCATCTCATCTAAATTCAACCTCTGAAAAGCAGGACAGGAGAGCAGGAACAGTGTCTTGATCCCCACGGTGTCCCCCAGAGCCTAGGACAGCTCCCGCCACATGGAGGACGCAGTTAAATGAAGGGTGACCCCATCTCTGAAACTGATAGCCAGGCCTGTTGTACAGGTAAGGAAGTCGAGGCTCGGAGAGGAGAAATGACTTGCTCCAGTTTCTGCGGCAGGTAGGGTATGCATAAAATTTATTGTCCAAATTGGAAGGTTCGGGCCCTGGACAAATGCTAAACTGGACAGAATATGGGGCAACGTGTAAACTGAGACAGCAAACAAAGACGCATGGGTTGCACTTCAGAAGGGGGACTAAACTCTGGCGAGTGTAAGCCATGTTCTTTCTGTCACATCCCAAGTTCTGTGAAAAGTCAAGGTCAGCAAATTAACTTCCCCCAAGGGCCCTGCCCCACAGGGAACACTATCCCGCGTGGCTCAGGAGCAGCTGATGGGCACAACTCCTTGCTAACTTCGTGGTTGCCCAGAAGTCCTGAGGGGGTTCTCCATAGCGGAACCCAGACTTCCTCCGTCAAAGTACATGCAACAACAGAATGAACAAAATGAAACCTGGATCTCCTTTGCGAAGAGAAGGGGGGAGGGGGGCTTGAGCCATATGCGTAAAGAGAAGCTCCTGAGATCCCTTTGTTCTGCAGGTGCTGACTTGTCTCAACGTAGAACCCGACAATGTGCCGGATCTCCCCATTCCTAGGAATTCAACCTAAAATTGAGTGACCGTAAGATAAAGAGCTAGTGAGGCAAAAACATTCATTGAGGTAGAATGGGGATGGGGCGGCTGAGTTTGGAGCCCAGAGTCAGGCAGGCCTGTATTTGAAGCTCTGCTCTATAGCTATCAAGATGGCCGTCAACAGCCCCCCCCCATCCCCATGCATGGGACTCCTCCAAGCACGATGGGCAGGAGAGGGCTCTGTTCTTTCCCTTGATTCTGGACTCGCATTGTGACTTGTCTTGACCAAAAGAATGCAGCAGAGAGGGTGCTGTGCCAGTTCCCGCCTGGACGTAAGACACGTTGGAGCTTAGCTTTCAGTCTTTAGGAAGCCACACACCCATAAAGAAGTCCAGACAACCTGCCAGACAGACAGTGTGGAAACAAAGAGGCCCTGGAGGACGACCGACCGCCAAGAGAGAAACCAGCTTGCCCACCCCCACCCCACCCCCATTTCCACCTCCCCTGCAGAGACATCAGGCATCTGAAGAAACCCATCTTGGATGAAGTTGCCTCAGTCAGTACCACGTGGAGCAGAGATGAGCCAACCTCACCAAGCGCTGACCACATTGCAGAATCATGAACAAAAAAGCTGCTGTCATTGCCTTCGCCCATTTGGGGGCAATTTGTTACACAGCAATAGATTACTGAAACACTAGCTGTACGAATTTTGGCACATTATTAAAATTATATGAACCTCAGTTTCCTCATCCATAAAGTGGGGTAATTTTAATGCTTACAGGTATAGGGCTGTGGTGATGCTCAAACGTTACATAGTGCAGAGTGATTTTGTGGAATATATTAAGATTTGACAATATGATACAATTTCCCACGGGAGTGAGATTCTGTAGGTTAGTAGATGAACTCTACTGGGTAGAATCATACGGAACCATTAGAAATCACCAGCATAAAGTTCATGAACAGCTTTATTTATTAAATAATTTGAAGCAAACATTAAGTAATAAAATGCCTTCAAAAAAGAGTGACACAAAGAGAGCCATTCTGATTCCAACAAAGTAAAAATATTCTGAATAAAAGTTGGAAGGCAATGTGAAGAAATGAGAAGTGTTACTGTTTTGAGTCGTGGGTTTTATATAAAAATGCACCGTTAGGATTTCCTTTTTGCTGTTGTCAGGTTCTTAAGAATAAATCACTTTAATGCAATTTCCAAATGGGAATAAAGGTTTGAGGAAAACACGGAGAAATGAAACAGTGTATTTGAATTTTGATTTTAGTGAAAATGTTCTCTACTAAAATTTCCTTTGATTCAATCTTCATAAAAAATAATTTCAGTGCAATTATTAAATAGAAAAGCTGGCCATTGTGTAATTTATCCAGTGCTGTTCTGAGCTCAGCAGGGAGCTAAGTGCTTGTATTCCTTCACTTATTCAACAAATAGTAAAATCCAGAGCTCAAAGGGAGGGCTTTCCATGCATTTGCAGTTTGATGCCTCTCTGCAACTCTCTAAAGTCAGTGCTGTTATTATTCCCATTTCACAGATGAGGAAACCGAGACTCAGAGAGTTCCTTGCCAGAGTCATTCAGCTTGGAAGTGGCAGAGCTGAGGTTTGCACCCAGGTCTCTTGAGGCTTTCTCCCCACCCTCCCTCACCCTCTGCCCACAGCAGCGCAGACTGCTTTAAATGTTTATGGACTAAATAAACAGAGACTGGGGTGCCTGGGTGGCTCAGTCGGTTAAGCGTCTGCCTACGGCTCAGGTCATGATCCCAGGGTCTTGGGATGGAGCCCCACATCGGGCTCCCAGCTCAGCGGGGAGCCTACTTCTCCTTCTGTCCCTCCCCCTACTCATGCTGTCTCTCTCTCTCAAATAAATAAATACATAAAATCTTTAAAAATAAATATATAAAATAAACAGAGACTGACCAAGCAAATAAGTGAGCATCGAGAGGCTGCAGCTTCACGGAACAACAGCGTGGAGTCAGGAGACCTGCACTTGGGTTCTGACTCACTCTGGGGCCGTTCCCTCTGGACCTCTGTGGCCTCACAGGCTAAATGAGGGATTTAGGCAGATATTTAGAACATTTTGGAAAATAACCCAGACCATAAGCCTTTGGACTTTAATTTTAACTGGTTATGGTTAGTATGTTAGTCCTAAAAGTGTACTAAAAATATGCCAATGGAACTCAGACACTATTCAAAGCAGTTTTCTGGACTTAGAGTCCCAAGATTTGAGTTCAAAGACTGGCTCTACTTTTGAGTGACTTTGGGCCAGTTTTCTAGCTCTCTGATTCTCAAAGACAGTAGCAATCCTAACCTCCCTCGACGATCAAGTGGAATCCCCCCCCAAAAGGCAATCCATGTGAAAGAACCAAATATTTAATAAGTACATACATCTCAAATGAAAGACACCTTAATGAGACATCAACATAAAATTATATAATATTTACAATTAGCATAAATCTACTTGTTTTGATGTTTCCTAATCACTCGGCAATTCTTTGACAAGTAGATACATATTTTTGATATAAGCCGCCATGAGGAAAGGAAGTGAATGTGTTGTCCTGACTCTAAGACCCATGAGACAGGGACCATGTCTGTCTGGTTCATGGCCATCCCCTGAGCTAGCACAGCGTGGGATCCACAGTAGGTGGTCAATAAGCGTGTGATGGATGAATGACAGCATGTCCTTATCTCTGTGAAGGCAGAGTTCAGAGCCGAGATGGAAGTTCTCCCACGTTCCCTACCTCATCTATTTCCCACGTAGGGCAAACAAGCCCCTGGGAAGATGCTCAGTATCATCAGTTATCAGGGAACCACAAATGGCAATCACAAGGCAAAACCACCCCACATTCCCCACGGTGACTACAACTTTAGAAACTGACCACACCAAGTGTTTGCCACCATGTGGAGCAACTGGAACCCTCACGATATTAGCAGGAGTGCAAAACGATACAAATGCAAGATACTGCTTTGGAAAATACTTCAGCAGTTTTTTTACAAGTTAAATATACACCCCTCATGGGACCCGGAAATCACATTCTAGGTATTTATACAAGAGAAATTTTAAAAAATATGCCCACATAAGGATGCACATGTGAATTTTCATAGAAGCTTTGTTAACAATAACCAAAAGCTGGAAAAACAAACAAACAAACAAACAATAACCAAAAGCTGGAAACAACCTAAATGGTGGGTTGAATAAACCCATTGAATGAAAAAACAAACAAATCGTGGTAACATCCATTCAAAGGAATAGCATTCAGCAATAAAAAGGGACAAACAACACAGATGAATCTCAGATGCATCATGCTAAGTGAAATACACCAAACTCAAACAACTGAGCAGCGTGGGCAGTTGTCGCTTGGACAATGCAGGGGTTAGGGACAGCAATTCTTGGTGTGGTTGAAAATCTGAGGGACGCCTGGGTGGCTCAGTCGGTTAAGTGGCTGCCCTCGGCTCAGGTCATGATCCCAGGGTCCTGGGATCAGAGTCCTGCATCGGGTTCCTTGCTCAGCAGGGAGTCTGCTTCTCCCTAGGGGCACCTGGGTGGCTCAGCAGGTTAATCCTCTGCCTTCCACTCGGGTCGTGATCCCAGGGTCCTGGGATCGAGCCCCACATCGGGCTCCCTGCTCAGTGGGGAGTCTGCTTCTCCCTCTCCCTCTGCCTGCCTGTTCTCTCTCTCTCTCTCTGTCAAATAAAACAATGAAATATTTATTTAAAAAATCTGCATATAAATTTGGACTTCCCTGAAACTTAACTACTACTAACTTTTTGTTGATCAGAAGCCTTACTAATACCATGAAGAGTCAATTAACACATTTTTTGTGTATTACATGTATCCTATACCATAGTCTTACAAAAAGTAAGCTAGAGAAAAGAAAGCTGTTAAGAAAATCATACATAGGAGAAAATTCGTTTACAGTGCTGTGCTGTACTGTATTTATCGAAAAAGACAATCTGCAAAAAAGTGAACCCTCACAGCTTAAACCCATGTTGTTCAAGGGTCAACTGTAATTTCTTTTAAATGAAATTCTAGAAAAGGCAAAAATGTAGTGACAGGAAGTCAAGACCAGGGGTGGGGAGAGCAGAATGGCCACAAAAGAAGACAGGCAAACTTTGGCATGATAGAAATATTCTAAACGGCCTTGTGGTGGTTGTTACATAACTGTGTGTGTTTGTCAAACTCATTGAATTTTATCCTGAAGTTGGTGCACTTTATTTTGCATGAATTATATTCAATATAGCTGATTTTTAAACTACTATTTGGTTGGTTGGTTGTTAATATGGATTGCTTTTTGAAGCAGTGAGTGTCTTGTCCCTGGAGAATTCCAAAGACAGGCCAAATGGATATCTGTCAGGCATGTGGTAGAGGGGATTCCTGAGTTGGGTGCAAGCCCAGAATAGATGGCCTTGGAGTACTTTGGGTTATAGAATTTAGGCTTAAGGTCAGTATTGCCTAATGCGTAGTAGGAAGAACAACGGTCCAGGAGTCAAGAGCCATTCATTCATTCATTCAGTCAGTCATCCATTCATCATTTACTGAAGACCTACCATGTGCCTGACACTGCTCGACAGTGCTGGGCTTGAGCCTGTTCAAGTCAGGTTTCTGTGCAATCACTCCTAAAAGAGTCCTAACAAACAGAAGCCCGTAACTAGGTATTACATTGGCTGATACTCACTACAAATGCAGAAGGAGGAGATCAGTGAGGGCTCGAAGGCCTCAGGGAGACCACCGATTCTTCTCCGTCTCCATTGCCCAGCCTTGGCCCAGGCTGCCCTGCTTCTCACTGGGAACAATCACAGCAGCTCCCTGAGCCCACTCTAGCTTCTGTGGACCCATTCTGTCCGCGACAGTCAGAGGGTTTCGGTGGCCTCCTGAGATCCAGATCTGACCCCACTGCTCTTCCAACTAAAGATCCTTCCAGGCTGTCTCATTGACCCAGATTAACATGCAAATCCCCCAACACGGTTCGTAGGGCCCCCGGTGACATGGCCATAGGTCGAAGGAAGATTCGCTAGGGAGGAGCTGTGGCATGCCTGTGCCCTGGGGTGGGAAGCAGGGACAGCAAAGGACGGCATGGAGAGATGTTCAGGAAGCAACCCCAGCTGGTTCTGGCCGTGGCGGTGCTGCTGGCCTGTGCAACCCAGGCCTCAGTTTCCCAGATCATGAAACAAGGAGACACGTGATCTGGAAGGGTCCTTTCAGTCCCAGAGTTTTAAGTCTAGGCATGTTGCCTTGCTGCCCCTCTGTCTCTGTTTCTCTGTGTGTCCCTCTCACTCTACAGACACCTTCCTAGAAAATTGTTATCTGCAGATATGAGTCACAGATTATTACTGGCTCAATCTGCGGGAGGCTTCCCAGCCCGTCCTGCTGACATGATTCTCTGCCCAGAAGAGCTCGAGGGTCATGTTACTGACCTGAAGTGTGGAAGAAAACCTGGTGAGCAGACTTTGAAATGGGAGAAAGAATGCACTTATAGCCACTGACACTCTCCAGACAATGATCGGTCCCTGGAATCCAGTAAAAGGGAGTGAGTGGGAGAGAGAATGGTCCAGTCTATCAGATCTTTCAGATGCTGTGTGTCCCAAGCACTCAGTACACTACTGGGGGGGGGGGGGTTTCCTTCCTGTCAAATGGAAAGGTCACAGAACTGGCCATGAATCAATGGGCCACTCAGTCTTGGCTTGACCTTGACAGTGTCACTTCACCTCTAGCATTTCTTTATCAACCAAACACAGTAAGAACAGCTCCCCTTATCAAACATTTCACAGTATTTTAAACTTCACATACAATGCATGTTCATTAGAGAAAATATAAAGCATGAATCATTAAACGTGTGTGTGTATTCCTTGATCTCACTTTTCTTTTCTTTTAAATTTTTTAAAAGATTTTACTTATTTATTTGAGAGAGGGAAAGCACAGAGGGAGAGGGAGTAGCAGACTCCTTACTGAGCAGAAAGCCCAACACAGCGCTCGATCCCAGGACCCTGAAACCAGGACCTGAGCTAAAGGCAGACACTTAACCTACTGAGCCACCCAGGCGTCCCTTCTTAACCTCGCATTTTGACAGAATAGAAGTTTGCCTCTTTTGACCAAAACAGGATTGCAACTACACATTTCCTCCTGCACCCAATTACTTTCTTTTTAACAGTTTTCCACATCCTTAAATTTTCTTCTACGTTATGATACTCAGATGGGACTGGATACCCATGGGTATTGATTGAGACTAGTCTCTGTCTTTCATTTCACCTTCAAAAATACCTTCAATCCCCAAATCACTGCCGGCCCCGTATATTTTCCTGAAGACTTTGTGAGCCGTGGAGGGGAGCGTTACATTGTTCACCGCGCTCAGAAGTCCCACCTGATAGCCCTGCTCTCCCTGCTGTCTGGCTTTCCAGCGGCCCCTACGTAGGTACAGGGGATTTCATGCGGTCATTCTGCGGAGTG
This sequence comes from Ursus maritimus, assembly GCF_017311325.1. Taxonomy (NCBI): domain Eukaryota; kingdom Metazoa; phylum Chordata; class Mammalia; order Carnivora; family Ursidae; genus Ursus; species Ursus maritimus. The sequence goes on from NW_024423897.1 coordinate 23,193,117, forward strand.
CTGGTGGGCGGCTGGATGGTGATGGAAGGAGGCACAAGTGTGGCTTTGATCAGTCCCTCAAATCAGGGTTGAGCCTCATCTCATTCTAAGTCCTCTGTCTACCGTGTCCCCCTTCTGTGGTGTCAGAGCCGGGTGTAGACTGACGAAGTGTGGGGCTATTTCCTGTGGTGTGATGTGTGGGAGGATCAAGGGGAAGCGTCTCCTAACCCCGCTGACCCCAACCCCAGTGAACCCGGCCCAGCGTGCATGGACCTGTAATCCTCCCTCTCCCCGCCACCCCCAGCCTTGTGGGTGCTGGAGGGAGGCCGCCTGACCAACTGGCACGAACTTTGGCCCAGTGTTATCACTTTTCCTGAGAAACTCGAAAGTGGCCAAGCAAATCAAAGGTCTTTTATGACCAGGAGGACAAAAGTCCAGTCCAGCCATTAGCCATCGATTATTCCTCACCACACCTTGGGCGAGATCCCGAGATCCTTGTCCCGGTCTTACAAAGAGTCCAACTGAGGGTTAGCCTACCAGGTCCCCGTATGATGCCGAGACGTCTTATCAGACTCGCAGGCTTGTTCAGAGAGAGAAGGCTACTGAACTCACACCCACTAAAGTCGTGTGTGCTGGGGAAGGGGGAGGGCACTCCATGTCCTGTCCTGCTGAGGACAGATTCCCACTTAAAACCAAGGAGTCTGCATAACAACAACAAAATGGTAATTATGTGAGCTACAGGACGTGTTCACTAACCACGTGGTGGAAAACATTTTGCAATCGACAAGCATATCAGATCATCACCTTGCACACCTTACCCTCACACAATGTTATATGTCAACTGAATCTCAAGAAATAAATAAATAAGTAAATGAAGAGTAAATCAAACCAGGATTCTGTCTCTCCTGGCAGGAGGGTCAGTAACAATCTGTATCAGGAACTTTGAAAACGTCTTAACCCTTTGGCCCAGCAATTCCATTTGCAGGATTCTCTCCTAAGGAATTAATCCTCAACATGGACGAGGTTCCAGGCACAGAGGTGTTCATTGTAGCATTATGCGTGATCGCTGAAAAATGAAATCAACCCTGTCTATGCTAGCAATACATGAATTGCTAACATTTATTGCTTTTCCCTGTTGCCAAAGAATTTTACCTGCGTTGTCTCATTGAATCCTTGCAGAAAGTCCTGCAAAGTAAATATTGGTATTATCCCCATTTTGCAGGTAAGGAAACCGAGGCACAGGGAGATGAAATAATATACCCAAGATTACATCGCTAATAGCACAGCAGAGCCAGGATTTACAACAACCTGGAAAAAACATGCTCTGTTGAAATGGCTTGTATTAAAAAAGATCAAAGTTTTTGTATGGAATGATCGCAACTATATAAAGCAATAATAATAACTATGCTCATGACTCAGGGATTTATTTTTAAAGGCTTCGAAGAAATACTCCAAAATATTATAATGCTTCTCTTTAGGTACTGGGTGTGGGGCTATTTTGTGACTTTTGGGGGGGAGGGATCTACTTTTTTCTATTTTACGCAATTATGTATTTTTATAGTTCAGGGGAGAAAATGAACTTTTTGTTTGTTCTTGAATAAGTGTCTAGAATTGAGAATGCAAGAGGATGGTTCTCAAATGGAAGGATTTTAGGCAATGGAGGAGTTATCCGGGGTAAAAAGGACCGTGCCAGAACAGCCACCAGAGAAGCCTGGAAGTTTCTGACCGGCCCACTTTGGTCTGACCTAGCATTACCTCAGAAACGTGCAGGGAACCATTGAGCAGAGAAGCCAAGCAAGGGTAAGGCTCAGAAAACAAGTCTCAAGAGAAAACTTCCAAACCTTTGGTCCCAGACCATGGGTGCAGCCCAGGAAGATTTTTCAATGACATGTCTGGGGACAAGGAGGCTGGAGGAATCTTTGCTTCCCTCCGTCTTCTGCAGGGTGGGGATGGGCAGGCAGACATGAAGCTCTCCCCATCGTGGCCGCACCAGGGGGCTGGGGAGGACGGTCCCAGCTGGGGCCCACTTCTCGTCTCCATCAGTTCTCCCCCAATATATGCACACCCACTTTTAAAAAGTGGACACTTTTTGCTCAACCTAACATTAAAGGAGGAATAAAAAATTCTTTTGAAAACCTTGTCTATAACATACTATCAAAGTGAAAACGCTGTCTGTGCTTGTTGGACAAACACCTTCAAATCAGCCCCCACGCCCCTCCTAGAGAGGAATCTGGAAGCAACCTGGACCTCTGCCATGTCCTGGTTCCACCAGGGAGTCCTGAGGGCTAAGGAAGCCTAAGATGGGGACAGAGTGAACAGCTTGGCAGGCAGACCAGGCCATCTGAGGGCAGCAGGAGAGGCAGGGCCCAGGGTGTGGGCCAAGGAGGCTGCGGAGAGCAGGGCCAAAGGGAAAGGTCTGGGGCTGCTGGGAGGTCAAGGTCAGGCCAGCACAGCTTTGCCAACTGCCTAAAGCCAGTGGCCTTATGTTCAAGAATTTGTTTAATTACAGACCTGTTCCAAAATGAAAATAATAGCTATCACTATAGAAAATTCAGACCAAAAAAAAAAAAAAGAAGAAGAAAAGAAAAAGAAAAAAAAAGAAAAAAGAAGAAAATTTAGACAAAAAGAAAAAGAAGTAAAAAAAAAAAGACCATTTTTCTAATACATTTAAAATACATTCTATCATTAAATATACTTTCTCTTTGAAACTAAGCTAGAAGTGTTCTGTTTACTTTAAACATTTCTGTATTGTTTGAATGTTTAAAGAGTATCTGCCTTATTTATGTTAAGTAATGTCTGCTGTTAATCCGATAAACACAAAATAGGGCAGAAACAAACAAACATTTTTTTAACCTGAATATCTTTTATCTTATGTGTTAGAAACTTGTTTTGTTTTGTTTGTCAAAGATTTATTTATTTTTTAGAGAGGAGAGAGTGAGCAGGGGGGAGGGGCAAAGGAAGAGGGAGAGAGAGGTCTGCAGAGCCAGACATGGGACTCGATCTCATGACCCTGAGATCACTACCTGAACCAAGTCTGGGGCTTAACCAACTGTGCCACCCCGGCGCCCCCAAAACTTTGTTTTTATGATGCAAAGGAAGTATTCAAGAAATAAGTTTGTGTCTTTGAAAGGCCACGCCACCAAATTCAAAAGGTACAGAGATAAAAAGGTACGTACCGTGAAAAGTTAGCCCCCTCCCTCCCCACTCCCAGCCACTCAGTTCCCCTCGCTCTTTTTTCGTAATATTTTATTTGTTTATTTTCAGAGAGAGCTTGTGCAAGTGGGGGTGGGCAGAGGGTGGAAACTCAAGCAGAGTCCCCACTGAGCACAGAGCCCAGTGCAGGGCTCGATCTCACCACCCCGAGATCAAATCAAGAGTCAGCTGCCTAAGCAACTGAGCCACCCAGGCGCCCCAACCAGTTCCCCTCTAAGAGGAAGACTGGTTTTTACTGTTTTTTTTTACTCATCTTGGCAAAGAGTATCTTTGCATTTGCAAATATATGTGTTTACATTCTTTAGTGATTATGTGTGTGTGTGTGTGTGTGTTTACAGAAATTGAAGTACTATGTTCTAAACCTGGCTTCTTACACAATACATCTTGGAGATCTTTCTATAGCACATGTAAAGAGTTCTATTAGCTGTGACCTCACCCCTACTGACCTGAAGTGTCCTTCTTGGTGTCTAACCAGAAACCCTGACAAGTCTCAGCCCCTCTAGCAAGGCCTGCAGCCCCAGGTAGATGGGAGAGACAAGGAGGGGGGTGGGTCAAGGGCTCCTACCTTCTTTCCCTCCTCCCTCACTTCCTCTCTCCCTTCGTCCCTTCTTCTCTCCCTCCCTCCCCTCCTTCTCTCCCTCCCCTCCCCCCTTCTTCCCTTCCTTTTCTCCTTTCTTCCTAAAATGCAACAGTCCGTTGCGTCTTTTATTCACTCTGATTACTAATGCAAAACATGCTTAATTGTAAAATGATCAGAAAGTATAAAAAAAAAGGGAGAGTGAAAAGTCACTCACCATCGCCCAGAAATCATCACTGTGAACAATGTAGTGTCTGTTCTTCCAGGTATTTTTCAGGAATGCACACCATGTGTTTTCACCATTTTTAACCATTTTCAAGTCTATATAATTCAGCGGCACTTAGTACATTCACAGCATTGTACAACCATGACCACTACCTAGTTCCAGAACACTTTCATTGCCCCAAAAGGAAACCCTGTACCCACCAAGGAGTCGCCAGCCCCTATTCCCCTCTCCTGGTCCCTAGTGACCATTAATCTGCTTTCTGTCTCCATGGACTTGCCTATTCTAGGTATTTCATACAAATGGAATCATATCATAGATGGTCTTTTGTGTCTGGCTTCTTTCACTTAGCATAATATTTCCAAGGCTCATCCGTGTTGCAGCTTCTATCAGGACCTTCATTCCCTTTTATGGCCAAATAATATTCCACTAAATGGATATACCATCCTTTGTTGATCCATTCATCAGTTGAGGGACATTTAGGTTATATCTTCCTTTTGGCTATTGTGACTAGTGCTGCTATGAACACACACGTGTAAGTTTTTTGTTTTTTTTGTTTTTTTTTTTTTAAGATTTTATTTATTTATTTGACAGAGATAGAGACAGCCAGCGAGAGAGGGAACACAAGCAGGGGGAGTGGGAGAGGAAGAAGCAGGCTCATAGTGGAGGAGCCTGATGTGGGGCTCGATCCCAGAACGCCGGGATCACGCCCTGAGCCGAAGGCAGGCGCTTAACCGCTGTGCCACCCAGGCGCCCCACACACGTGTAAGTTTTTGTTTGAACCCCTATTTTTTATTTTTGGGGGGGTATATACTTAAAAGTAGAATTGCTGGGTTGAATGGTCATTCTATGTTTAACTTCTTGAGAAAATACCTATTTTCTACAGTGGCTGTGTTGTTTTATGTTCCTATCAGCGAGGTATGAAAATTTCAATTTCTCCACATCTTTCCCAACATTAGTTATTTTCCACTTGTTTGTTTGTTGGCTTGTTTGTTTTATACCCATCCTAGTGGATATGAGGTGGCATCTCATCGTGGTTTTGATTTACATTTCCTTAATGACTAATGACATTGAGCATCTTTTCGGTGTTTGTTGGCCATTTGCATATATTCTTTGGAGAGATAGCTATTCAATCCTTTGCCCATTTAACAAACTGGGTTGTTTGCCTTTCTGTGCTTTGCTTGGGCAACTTCTTTATATACCCTGGATACAAGGCCCTTATCACGTATATGATTTGCAAATGTTTTCTTCCATTCTGTGTGTCTCTTTTCAGTCTCTTGGTTGTATCCTTTGATGCATAAAAGATTTTTATTCTGATGAAGCCCAATTTATCTGTGTTGTTTTTCTTTTGTAGCTTGTGCTCGAGGTCATAAAGATTTACGTTTTCTTCTTGTAGTTTTAGTTCTTATATTCAGGACTTTTATATACTTTGAGTTTATTTTTTCGTATGGTGTGAGGTAAGGGTCTAACTTCATTCTTTGCATATAAGATATCCAGTTGTCCCAGCGCCATTTATTAAAGAGATTATTCTTTTCCCATTCAATGGTTTTAGCATTCTTATTGAAACCCCATTGTCAAACATATGCAGGTTTATTTCTGGACCCTTGATTCTATTCCACTGATCTATATGTAAGACTACCCTATGCAATACGGCGTTATTTTGATTACTGTAGCTGTGTAGCAAGCTTTGAAGTCAGGAAGTGTGAGTCTTCACACTTAGTCTTCTTTTTCAAGATTGTTTTGGCTATTTGGGATTTCTTGCAATTCCACATGAATTTCAGAATTGGCTTTCCCACTTCTGAAAAGTGGAATTTGTGGGGTTTTGAGATTTTCATAGGGATTGCATTAAATCCGTAATTGCTTTGGGAATTATTGTCACCTTAACAATATTTCTATTTATTTTATTTTACTTTATTTTATTTTATTTTATTTTTTTATTTTAGAGAGAGAGCATGTGCACACAAGCTGTGGGGGGGGGGAGCAGGGGGAGAAGGAGAGAGAAAGAGACTCTCAAGCAGATTCCCAGCTGAGTGCAGAGCCAGCCCTGAGATCAGGGGCTCCATCTCATGACCCTGAGATCATGACCTGAGCCAAAATCAAGATTGTACACTTAACCAACTGAGCCACCCAGGCGCCCCAACAATATTAACTCTTTTTTTTTTTTAAGATTTTATTTATTTATTTGACAGAGATAGAGACAGCCAGCGAGAGAGGGAACACAAGCAAGGGGAGTGGGAGAGGAAGAAGCAGGCTCATAGCAGAGGAGCCTGATGTGGGGCTCGATCCCATAACGCCGGGATCACGCCCTGAGCCGAAGGCAGACGCTTAACCGCTGTGCCACCCAGGCGCCCCAACAATATTAACTCTTAAGCCCATGAACATGAATGTCCACTTATTTATATCTTCTTTAATTTCCTTCAGTAACATTTTGTAGTTTTAGTAAATTGCATCTCTGTGGTTAAATTTATTCCTAAGTATTTTATTCTTTTTCAGTGCTATTGTACTCATTTTGTTCTAATTTTTTTTATTATGGTGAAATAGACATAACTGTAAAATTCACCATCTTAGCCATTTTTAAGTGTACAGTTCCGTGGCATTAAATACATTCATAATGTGCTAACACCACAGCCGTTTATCTCCAGGACTCTTTTCATCTTGTTCAACTGGAGCTCTAGGCCCATGAAACAGTAACTCGTCAGTTGCCCCTCCCACAGGCCCCGGCCACCACCGCTCCCCTTTCTGTCTTTACGATTTGATGACGGTCAGTGACTGACATAGGTGGAATCACACAGTATCTGTCTTTTTGTAACTGACTTATTTCATTGAGTGTAACGTCCTCCAGGTTCATCCATGTTGTAACACTTGTCACAATTTCCTCCCTTTTCAAGGCCGGGTAATGTTCCATTGTGTCTATATACCATGTTTGCTTATCCATTCACCTGTCAACGGATACGTGTTGTTTCCACGGTTTGTCCATCATACATAAGGCTGCTGTAAACAAGAGTATACGAGCATCTCTTTGAGGACTTGCTGACAGTTCCTTGGGTATACACCTAGAAGTGAGATCGCTGGATCACGTGGCAATTCTATTTTTAAGTTTTTAGAGATCTGCCATACTGGCTTCCACAGGGGCTATACCATTTTCTATTCCCACCAACAGTGCACAAGGGTCTAATTTCTCTGCACACAACTTTTAAACTTCACATAGGGCCGTGTTGCCATGTCTGTGGCATAGAGGGCTACCTAATCATTTTACCACATTTTATGGCTAGCCTATAATTTGTTCCGACAATCCCTTCATATTGGCTATCGCAGTTATTTCAAATGTTTAACTATCATAAATAAGGATGCATTATAATGTACATCTTTGTGCACTTATCCAATTATTTCCTTTGGATCAGTTCCCAGAAGTGGACTTATTAGGTGGAAGGAGAGCCATACTTCTAAAGCTGTGATGACCTTTGCCAAATTGTCCTCCAAAAGTATCAGACCAACACCCGCTCTGAACAGTGGTGGAAGAGGTGCTCCTCCCTCAAGCATGGTCCAGATGATTTTTCCCCTGTGTCACTCCCAGGGGGAGAGTACAAGGGCCCTGGCATGTGCCTTCACTGGCCAGAACACTTGAAGAAGATAGGAACAGTCCCATTCACTGAATAGAGAGGTCCTCCTCCTCTTAGATCTAGAAGGGCCCTTCCCAAATCTTTCTCGGAATTGTCATTGTAAAGATAATTTGTTTGAGTTTTGTTGTGGTGGTTTTGTCTGTTATTTGTCTGTTCCTTCCTCTAGACTATATGCTACGTGCAGCCAGGGGCTGTGTTCTTGGGAATGGCAATGTCTTGTAAAGCACCTGGCACAGGGAAGATCCCAGAAAACGTCAGTTCTCAGTAGGATGGGGAACAAGGCCAAACCCCAAGCCGAAGCTCCGTGAGAGTAGGAACGGCGACTGTCACTGCCTCTGTGTCTCCAGGGCTGACACAGTCCCTGGCACACAGGGACTGCCCGGTAAGTCTTTGTTGAGTGAGTAAGGCAAAGTGCCGGGCTCTAGAGTGTCAGCAGTAGTAGCAGATCGGAGACTCCTAGTTCAGTGCTCTTTCTGCCTGCTGTACGCTCTTACTCCAATTATCCTAATGTTTGCCCTGAATTTCTGTCTTTGTGGTCCCTTAGTTTCTGTGCGTCAGCAAAACGGCCACACTGCGGCTGCCTAGCAGACAAGCCTGGGACATCACCTGTCGGCAGCTCTGAAGTTCCATCTGACACCCTCAAACGATTTTGCAGGGGTGAGGACCAAGGAGGGACTTTCCCCATGTGTGCCCAGCTCTGGCCCCTCTGTGCCCCCTTGGCTTGGATGCTGTTCTGTAGGCTGGAGTCAGCATGAGAGCTATTTTTGACTAAGTGGCTACCTAATCTTACATAACCCTCAGCGATTCAGGCCAAGGTCATTTGGCTTAGTGCATGAAGGAAACTTCAGAGACAGCGATCCCCCTTCCCCAGCGCCCCTCCAGAGCCCCAAAGCTGGGAGGGTAGTGTCACGATGGTGTCTCCAGACCTCCGCTGCGAAGCCCAGCAAGGACCTTCTGAACACGGCTCAACTTTTGTAACCTCTCCTGGGAGAATTCTCCAAAGAGTGTGTTCCGATGCCCCTGGCACTTGGACGTCATTACAGATCCAGGAAGCAAGGTGTTGGGAAGCCCTCACCCCCCCTACCCCGTTCCTCCCAAGATGTGGAGGCGCACAAGCTGAAGACGCTCCGGAAGGCCCAGGGTGGCCGGGATCTTTGTCCCTCGTGGGGTACAAGTGACAGGGCCACATTTTAAAGATTTTTGTGTATTATTTGAAACAGAGAGAGAGAGAACCCAAGTGCGCGCGCACACACACACACACATGGGGGGAGGGGCAGAAGGAGAGGATGAGGGACAAACAGACTTCCCGCTGAGCACAGAGCAGGGACAGGGGACAGGACGCGGGGAGCCATCCCAGGACCCCCAGGATCACCACCTAAGCCAAAATCAGATGCTTAACCGACTGAGCCACCCAGGCGCCCCGATAAGCCCACATTTTAATTCCAATTTTGTTTTATTGGAAAAGTGATAGAAGGGCATTCAAGGTCCTCTGGAATTGAATCCCAAATGCTTTCCCTATCTCATCAGCAAGCCCTTAGGCAAAAGCCCGACTCACGATAGACGCTCTGCCCCCTCAGACTTCCTGCCACACCCAGCTACCTGCCAACCGCGGGTGAACCCTGTACCTTTGCAGACGCCCCGAGACCTCAAGTGCCTCAAACTACCTTCCAGATCCTCATGAACAGAAGGTGTTGCTCTTTGGTCCGTATTTTCCCGGCACGCTGCTCACACTTCTGTTTGGAGCTTCCTCTTCTTTTTTTTTTTTTTTTTTTTTTTTTAAGATTTTATTTATTTATTTGAGAGAGACAGAGATAGCAAGAGATAGCGAGAGAGGGCACAAGCGGGGAGGAGAGGGAAAAGCAGGCTCCCCGCTGAGCAGGGAGCCCGCTGTGGGGCTCCAGGTGGGGCTCGATGTGGAGCTTGATCCCAGGACTCTGGGATCAGGACCTGAGCCCAAGGCAGATGCTTAACCGTCTGAGCCACCCAAGTGCCCCTGTTTTGAGCTTCTTAAAACATAACTGATATGCATTCTTCTGTTTCTTCCTCCAGACCGGGAGCTCCTTGAGGGCAGGGTCTGGGCCTTACTCGTCATTGCATCTCCAGTACGCATGGCTGCCTGGCACTCACTGGGCCCCTGTCAATACCCATCAGTTGGAGGGATGGGGGACCGGAGACACACGGGAGGTCTGCAGGTCACAGAATTGTTTGTGTTTCAAATCCAGCATGGGCTGGCCGAAAGGGAGAGGCAGGGAAGATTGAGTCAACATTCTGAATGCTTATGGAGTCAGTTCGGCTTTTCTCTCTTAAAATTTTTTTAATCTAATTGAATTTAAGTTTAAAAAAGGATAAAAAAAATTAATCTCACCAATAATTGGTATTCGTTATAGAAAACACAGCACAGCTGCAAGAAAGTCACTTCAACACTAGAATACCTTTCCAGCCTTCTTTCTCCTATTGCCCACTCCCCATCGTTTTTACAGAAATGGGGCCTCACTGTGCTTCATGGCCCGTTACCTATTTCCTTGAATACCAGGTAGAAGATAACGGAGATTATCAGCCAGTTCCCTCTCCTAGGAACCGCTCTCATTTCTTGTTTAATCCTGGAGCTCTCCCCTCCCCTGGTCTTCGTTGATTGGTCCAGAGGAGGTCTGGAGCCCGGCTGGGTCAAGCTCAGTGCCAGGCACCGTGCCCACGGTGGACGGCTCTGGCTCGGATCCTCCACCTGAGGCGGCCAATATGTTCCTTGCTTAAGATGTTTTGGATTCGGGGCTAGAGACAGCTTCAGGTAGACTCTCCTGTGGCCACAACTTGTTTCCCCCTATCTGGTCTGCGCTGAGAAAGTGAGCCTGGACGTGGGGAGAGGCAAACCCAGCAGATGGAGAGCGAATCCTGAAGCCGTCTGAGCCCCACATTCCGGTTGTTTCGCAGGTTCGGTCACACCGTGGTCCTTCCTGAACCTCGGGTGTCCAACTCTCTTTCAGATTCCATGAACCAATAAATCCTCCCTTTGCTTTTCCCATTTTTTAAAAATATTTTATTTATTTATTCGACAGAGATAGAGACAGCCAGCGAGAGAGGGAACACAAGCAGGGGGAGTGGGAGAGGAAGAAGCAGGCTCATAGCGGAGGAGCCTGATGTGGGGCTCGATCCCATAACGCCGGGATCACGCCCTGAGCCGAAGGCAGAAGCTTAACCGCTGTGCCACCCAGGTGCCCCTACTTTTCCCATTTTGAGATGCATTTCTGTCAGTTGTCACTGAACATCTCCGGACACACACCCGTGTGATGGATGTAATTCCATGCCAGGAACGCACACGTCCAACATCATTTTTAATGGTGGCAGGGAACTGTCCGAATGTTTCCTTTTAACGAATCTCCTGTTGTTGGCTGTCTGGATGATTTCCATTTTTTCGCTGTGACGAGCAACACTGTGGTAGACACCCTCGTAAGTTCATCTCTGTTCCACGCGGTGTACTATTATAATGAACTCCTAGAGGTGCCATTGTTACAGCAAAAGGTATTCGTTCTCTTCAGGCTTCGTGACACAGTGTTTCACTGCCCTCATGCTCTGTGACCGTTGCCTCTTCCAGTGTCGTTATCCAACTGGTTGTTGGCCGCCCTCATGGTTTTACATTATTTCAGGCTGAGCTGGCCCCAGTGAGTCTGACCTTCAATGGTTCTTGCAAGGGGTCGGGTCCAGGTTTGGCCTCCAGTCCGCTTATAAATGGTGTCCAACTTTCTGTTGAAGAAAGTAGGTGTGGGTCAGTCAGGGTCATGAGCATTTTCAGAGGATTTTGTAAACACAAGGACAAGTCCCCGAGTGCACGGTGGACACCGGGTCTGGGGGTAAAAAAGAAGGATGCTCAGCTTCACAGTCACTGGCTGGGTCTTGACGGTTTTATCCCAGAAGGCAAGGGAAGAACATGGCTGTGAGGACAGGTCTGACACCTGCTGCCAGGGAGCAGGGCACCGTCCTTGGTCTGGGAGGTCGTGGGACAAATCAGTCACCTGTCGCTGTGCTGAGCACTGAGCTCAGTTCCCAGTTACAGGGGACAAGGCAGACACCATCCCCGCCATCCTGGAGCTCACACTCTGGTGGCGAAAGCGAGACAGTGAATGAGACCCCCCTGAAGAGCAGTGAGGGGCACATCCGGTAACGCTGGATGCCTGGGAGGACAGGTCAGGGCTCATCCTGTTCAAACAATGGGGAAGCCTTCCTGAAAAAAATCCATGAAGCTGACACTTGAAGGATGTGTAGTGTTCAGCCCAATGAAGAGTGAACGAGAAGGGCCCAGCTTCCCAGGCAGAGGAAACAAATGATACCAAAGCCTGGAAATAGGACAGAACATAGAGGGTTGGGCAGGAGGAAACAAAGTCCCTCGGGTCTGGAATGTGGAGAATCTGATAAAAAGAGGGAAAGACAAGGCTGCAGGAATGGTAAGGCCTCTTCCTGGCTGGCCCAAGAACTCTAGCCTGAGGGCCATGGGGGAGCTTCGGAAGGTACAAGAGGGGAAAGGTGTGACCCATGTTCTTCAGGGAGAGGCCGGGACAGATGGAATCAAAAGGTAACAGGGCCCATGTCTCTGGCACCGTGGCCTGTCTCAGGGGCCCAAGGCTCTCTGAAAGCTTTTCTCGGCACAACACTTGGGTCTTAACCTCTTAGCTCAGTCCCCCAGCAAGGAGAGCCAAATCTAGGGCCTCAAGCAGCCATTCCATCATGGCCGATGCCCTCTGTGGGCCAGCCCAGGCTCCTAGTCCAGGGCCCGCTCATAAAACAGACAAATATACCACATTCACATAGCAGCATATGCATGAATACATCTCTGCTTTCTACGTAAGGAAACAGGCCCCCCGCCCAGCCCCACCATGCCTCACATACAGCTAAGACTTGGGGGGGAATAAAAGACACAGCACTGGGAATACAGTCAGTGATATCGTAATGGCGCTGTATGGGGACAGATGGTAGTTACACTTGTGGCGAGTGTCGCGTAACATATAGAGACGTTAAATCACTATGTTGTACCTCTGAAACTAATGTAACATTATGTGTCAACGCTACTCGAAGAAAACAAATTTTTTTTAAAGAATTTTTGTCATGAAGTTAAGTGAAACAGGGTAAGGGAACTGAACGTGCTTCGTCAAAGGACATTCTCTTAAGCAGCAGCAGGTCTTTCCTTTTTCCAAATGAAATCTTACTGTACAGCCATATACCCATCTGCTCCTGTGATGTTGCCTTTGGGGAACATCTCAAATTTCACGCGTCCAGAACGAAGCCCTAGACTCGGCCACCCTCTTCAGATCTGCTCCTTCCCCACCTTCTCCATCTTAGCCTGACACCTCCTCCCCACAGGTGCTCGTGCTAAGACTGGAGAGCCAGCCTTGATGCAGCCCCGCCCCCACACGCTCCCCCACGCTCCCCCACTCTCACCAGTCCTGTGGGCTCCTCCTCTCCAGTGTGTGTCTCCAACCTGTCCTCAGGCCTCCATCGCCGCCACCGCCCCTCCAGACCGGCCATCACTCACCTGGATCCTGCTGCAATCACGCCACCTCATCACCGCCAGAGCACACCCGCCCCTTTCCAAGTTCAACGCTCACATACCGGCCAGAGTGGAACATACCTGCAGATCACGTTCAGATCCTAAGCGTTAAGCTTGATGAACTGAACCCGCCTGTGTAGCTAGTACCCAGCTCAAAAGCAGAACACCACCGGCATCCCAGAAGCCCCCATACGCCCCTTCCCAATTACCCGCATTTTCCTCCAGGATAACCACTCCCCTGACTTTCTAGCACCACAGATGAGTCTTGCCTGCTTTCGAACTCTCTATACATGGGTTAATACCTTAGGGACTATTTTATATCTGCCTCAATTCACACGTCACTGCTTTTGTCAGACCCATCCGCAGCATTACGTATCGTTCTAATGTGTTCCTTTTCGTTGCTGTATAGTATTCCAGTGTCTGACTCTATCAGTATTTATTCAGTCAAGTACAGGGAGGCATTTCAGGGGTTTATAATTTGCAGCTATGACAAAGAGTGCACTTGTCGATATTTTGGTCTTCGGTGCACGTGAGCGGGCACGTCTGGGTACTACCGAGGAGTAGAATGACTTCATCACAGAGTGCACACGCGTCTGCAGAGTGGTCTTTTTAAGGCACCGTGACACTGTAGCATTTCCTCGCTTAGACCTTCCGTGGCTTCCCAATGCCTTTGGAGTAAAACGGGAACTTTCCTGCTCAACCCACATAGGCCTCGCATGCGCTGGTGGCCCCCGACTTCTTCCTCTCCACCTCAGACCTGGCACAGACCGCTTTCCCACCCTATTGACCTACTCCATGTTTGGAGCCTGCCAAGGAGCCCACCCACTCGATATGGTGCAGTTTCCAACTGGCCGGCTCTTACTCATTCCTTACGTCTAGGGGCAAGTAGAATTTTCTCAGAAAGGCCTCTCCTGATCCCTCCGTCAAAAAGAGGCATCACCCTATTGCCTCTCACCGCAAAGCTCATAGTGGCACGGATCCACCGTCTGAAGGGTCTAGTTGCGCAGGACTACCTCAGCCAGTAGACTGTCAGCAACAAGAGACCGACACGGTCACGTTCACTGTTAGACTCCCCGGTGCCCATCACTAGGCAGGAACAGCGGAGGGGCTCCGTCAATATCCACATGGCATAGAGAGTAGATAAGAGAAGAACCAGCACCTTGAAATCACCAGAAACCAGGGTGCCAATCTTCGCTCCATTACTTGCTACTCTTGTGCCTCTAGGCAAGTAACCCAAGTTGTCTGGGCCTCAGTGTCTTTCTCTGCGAGACGGGGATAATCCTGCTGGCCTCTCCGACGGCTTGTAAGGACGGGGTGACAACATATGTATGTACATTGCCTGGTACACTGGGGGGCACGTGGTGAGCACTAATGAAGCAGTGGTTTTCCACGGATCAGCTCACTGGAGACTCAACACAAGCCCCGGGGCAGGTACTGTTCTAAATCCTCAGGATATTAAACTCAAGCCCAGGGAGGTTCAATATTTTGCCCTTTGGTGCCAGCTCCTAGGCCCTCCTCCGCCACAATGCTGGAGGTGAATGCAAACCAACAGTGACGGCGAGCCCCTCCCGGCCAGCAGCCCGCTCCCCCCACCCCTGCCATCCATTCATCCCCCCGGAACCCGAAGGTCAGGAGTACAGTACGAAAACCACTGGGTTATGGAAACATCTGTGGTTATTAATAACTGTGGAGGAAAAAATAGAAAGATCTGATTACAGGAAAAATGTTGACTTCTGTATAACAAAAGACATCACAAATGAGGTCAAAAGATAAATGAGAGTGTGGGAGAAAATATTTAAACTTCATATAACAAAGGCTTACTATCCTTGGCGTGAACACGCTCCCGCAAATAAAGTGGAAAAAGACGAACGACCCAATGGGAAAATGAGCAAAGAATGTAAACAGGGCACAGAAGAAGAAATAAAAATGGCCAGCACACATATGTGTAAGCAGGGAAATGAAAATTCAATAATGAGCCCCCACGTATCTTCTACTATTGGCAAACATGAAAAATATTGGTAACATTCATGGCTGTTGAAGGCAGAAGAAAACCAACACTACTACACTCATTGTGAAAAAATTACAGCCTTTTAGGAAAAACTTTCCAAACATTTTATGACAAAAAATAAATGTGTGGGGCACCCGGTTGGCTCAGTCGGTAGAGTGTGCAACTCTTTATCTCAGGGTTGTGAGTTCGAGCCCCACGATGGGCATGGAGTCTACTTAAAAATAAAAAAGTGACAATTTTCAGAAATGAAAACAACAATACATAGTGAAATTGATAGACACAAGAATTGGCATCACAATGTTTTTGTAATAAGGAGAACTTAGAAACATCCTGATTGCATCAATACAGTTACATATTACGTAGCTATTAAAACCCAAGATGTAGATTCATGTGTGCCAAATTATCATTCTATAACGTATGAAACCAAAAAATGATATGAAAGAATAATGTCTAATTTCATGGAAAACAGAATAAGTATATCTAAATCACCCTGAACACTTGTTTAAACAAAGAAAAAGTAGGAAAATCAAATTTCTCATTACAGTGTGTCAAAGGAGTTGGACTGGAGGGTGTTAGTTTTGCTTCAGATATGCCTTTGAGTTGTTGCAATGAGCGTACATTTTTTTTTTTAAAGTAGGCTCCACACCTAGTGGGGCTCGAACTCATAACCTGGAGATCAAGAGTCAGATGCTTAACTGATCAAGACATCCAGGCACCCTGCAATGAGAATGTATTTTATTAAAAATTAATTGATTAATAAGAATTGCTTATTGATAATGACTCAATAAATGTTGCCTGTCTGTCTGCTCTCATGAAACCTTTTCTGCTTTACCACTTACCTTGCTTCAGCTCCTACAAATTAGCTGCTGGTTACAGAAAAGGTGTTAATTGTCTTCAGAACAACTTCCTCTGATTAACCTCTTGACTTGCTCTGCTGCCCGACCTTCCAGGGGGAAGAAATCCGATAGCATGATTATTCTAAAATGAAATATATGTTCTGGATATGCAATACATGCACATGGTAAAAATCAAAATGCACAAGGGTATATTAGTGAAAAGTGAGCCTTGTTCTGTCTCTGATATCCTGACTACCCAACTCCATGCCAGTTTCTTGTGTATCTTTCCAGAGATATTGTAGGCATATACCAGCATATGTATGTATATATTCTATTTTTTTTAAAGCAAATGCTCTCCATAAGGTCTATACGCACAAGTATATTCATACAGAAGATGCCTTTTGATTTCTTCTAGTCAGAACCTGCTTAGTTCCAAGGTTGCATTTCTTTCCTAGAGAAACCAAAATTCCCCAACTAAGGCAGTTCATCCATCCATCCATCCATCCATCCATCCATCCCATCTTCTAATAAATATTTGGTGAGCACTCACTCTGTGCCAGGCACTAGGCTAGAAGCTGGAGATAAAGCAGAGAAAAGATAAAGTCCTTGCTCTCACCCAGCTGACTTTTTAGTGGGGAAGAAACAAATTATGTAGAAGAAAACATATAATTGAAGAAAACTAACACATTTGAGATAATGGGTGTGCTTTGAGGATCCTCATTCTCAGTTTAGAGAGGGGGTGAGGGAGGAGAGTTGGAAAGAAGAGGGGACGTGGGGAGAGAGCCTATTTTAGACGGAATGGCCAAGGAAGATCTCCCTCAGGAGGTGACATTTAAGCTAAGAACTGAATGACAAGTAGGAGCAAATGTTACTGGTTTCCTTGCTCTGATGATGTTCCAATGACAGATTCCACAGGGAGAATTTCAATCTGATCCACGTGGTGAACAGGGTGGGTTCTGAAGTCCTGAAAATGTGGGCTGGAATCCCAGTTCTGCTGGGTGAGCCTTGGGCAAATTATTTAAGTTCTCTTGTTGCCTCAGTTTCTTCATCTGTAATATGAGTTTATATAAAAATAGGCCACAGTGGAGGATCACAGTGAAGATTAAGTGGGTTAAGCAGTGTGGACTTCCCAGGCCGACACGAGGAAAGTGACCCAAAAAGTGAGAATGTTAAGAAAACATGATAATGTTAGGCGAAGAGTCCTTAGGTGAAAAGTCAAACATACAATCGATAGAAGAAAAAAATCGCTAAAACTTTTCATCAGAATTAGAAAGGAAACTAAGAGGTACAAACTTCTAGTTATAAACTCAATAAGCCACAAGGATAAAAAGTACGGCATAGGGAATATAGCCAATAATCTTGTAATAACGCCATATGGTGGCTCCGGCGAGCATTGAGCGTTGTATAGAGTTGTTCAGTCACTACGTTGTACACCCGAAGCTAAGAAAGCACCGTATGTCAACTATCCTTCCAGAATACTTTTTTTTTAATAGGAAAAGTTTGCTCTGTAAAAGACACTATTAAGAGAATGAGCAGACAAGTTACCGTCTGGGAGAAAACATTTGCAATCACATATCTGACAGAAGGCTTGCCGTCAGAAGATAAAAAGAACACTCAACACTCAACAGTATGAAAACAAACAGCCCAGTTAAGAAATGGACCAAAGACTTGACCAGATACTTCACCAAAGAGGACACATGATGGAAAATAAGCACGTGAGGAGATATTCACCAGCATTAGCTGTCAGAGAAATGCAAAATAAAACCGCTCTGAGACACCACCACACACGTATTAGAACGGCTTAGAAAAAAACCTGACAAAACCAAGTGCTGACAAGACATGGAGAAACCGCAATCCTCACCCAATTGCTGGCGGGAATGCGACGTGGTACAGGGACTCTGGAAAACAGTTTGGCAGTTTCTTACAAAGCTAAGCCTTAAAGAAAAAAAGAGCTAAGCCTGCACTTAATACATGACTCAGCAACTCCATTCCTAGGTGATTACCCTAGAGAAACAAAAACTTCTGTTCACACGAAACCTGCACGCAAATGTGTGTAGCAGCCTATTTATAATTGCCCCAAACTAGAAGCAATCTAGATGTCCTTCAAGGGGTGAACAGGTAAACAGACTGTGGTAAGTCCATTCAGAAGAAAAGAAAAAGGTGCAAACGATTGATACACGCAACAACTGCATGAATGGGAGATAAACCCGTCTCCACAGGTCCCGGACTACGTGATCCCACGGCCATGCCATTCTTGAAAGATGAAGCCCGAGTGATGGAGAGCAGATCAGTGGTTGCGGTGGGGGCAGGGGGTTGGTCTGCAGAGAGGGGCAACTCCAGGTGGGTTTTGGGCTCAGGGGCTGATTTGTATCCTGATTGCCGTGGTGGTTACACCAACCCACACATATGCTACAATTCATAGAAATGTACCCTAAAGTCCATTTTACTTCATGTGAATTTTAAAAAGAACAAAAAATAAATCATGACCCATGATACTGTCATTCTAACTCAGCCACTCACTTCCAGTCCCTCCTCCCTCTTTTTTCCTCATTTTCTGAAACCAGAAACTTCTTAAGGACGAGGCACCTTCCCCCCGGTAAATACTTGAAGGCATCCTTAATAACCTGCTTTGTTGCTCGGCGCACAAAGGTAACACATTTCCGTTGGAGGGGAAGGGAGGGAGGGAGCGAGGGAGGAAGAATTCAATCATTACAGAAATGTGTGTAGAAGCCAAAGCCCTCAGGAATCCCACCTTCCAGAATTACCCACTGACAGAAGCTTCCACCAGAACCAGTTCAAAGCAATTTCATACAGTTGTTTCCTCACAAGGTTCAGAACCCATATGGTGGGATTTACTCTGATTGATTGTTCAAGGAAACAAGGAGGGCCCTGGGGAGAATGACCTTGAAAGGTTAACATCCGGGACGCCAGCCCATCCTCCCATCAAGTCAAAGCATTTCACAGCTGGACGGAGGGATCTGGTTCATTAAAGATCCTCCAGGCCCTCTCTGTCCCTCTCTGACACCACCCGCGACGAGGCTCTGTATGTCACAGCGGCCTCTTCGCCACAGCCCGCCCCCCACCCTGTGCCCCGGCTTCCCGCTCAGCTAGCTCCATTAGCAATCACTGTTTGGGATCACGTAGTCAACACTCGGTAAGTCATTCATTCGTCTGTGCCTTGCTTTCTTATTCGAAAATACTCACTGAGCACCTCGCCTGTGCCAGGCACTGAGCTAAGCCGTCGAAACGCCTTGGCAAACAAGCCCCGCAGAATTCCTGCCCTCCCAGAGCTTCCATTCTCGTAACCGCAGAACGATTCTGTCCCGTATTCAACAGATCCGTGCTGAAGGCCGGTCAACAGAGGTACGCGGTGTGGTGAGAACACCACTGGCCAGGCCAGCTTCCCTGACCGAGGGGATGAAGCTGTGACCTGTAGGTGAGCAGGAGTCCGCCAGGTTCGGCCCCCACCCGCACCCCCACCCCCGGGAGGGGAGCGCATTCGAGGCAGAGGGAATGGCATCTGCAAAGTCAGGGTGGCTCATGTGTATTGTGGGGACTGGCGGTGCTGGGGTCACAGCAGCGGACAGGACACGATGGCAGCTCTCCAAGGAAATGTTTTGGGGACTTTCACCACTGGCTTTGTGGCGTCCTTTCCCTTCTCCCGGCATGTGAAACAGAACACTCCCTGGAAGGCTCAGGGTATGGGATCCGAGGTGGGACGCATGTAAACCCACCAGCCCCTGGCTCCTATGAGCTCACTAGGGTGAGAGAAAATGGGGGACCCCTTCATCTCTCTGTGTCTCATTTTGCCCACCTGTCGAATGGGTATGAAACAACATACCAAAGTTTCACGAGGTGATGCACTTAAAGCCATGATGACCACGCGGGCCCCTCAGGGGTGTTGGTTCATGGCAGCTCGTGCTGCTGTTAATACTAGTGGAAGCACCAGAGCGCCCGACCCTGGAGGGCAGTCTCTCTGTAGTTAAATACGGAGTTCACACGGACCCAGGGAGGGTCTTCCAGCAATGACCGGGTTGGAATGACATTCCTTGAATACATCAAGCTTGTTTTGGGAGTGGACTTATTTGTCAGTGACACAGGCTGGAGGGTGGAGGACAGCTAAGACCCGTGGGGGTCCCTTAGATGACGGATCGGTGCTGCTGGTCGGCCTCAGCCCACGCCCATCCCTGCCTCCTGCCCCAGCGCAGGACTCCCGTCCAGAGGATTCTAACTATGCCGTCAGTCATGAGAACCCCACGACGTCCTCTCCGGCCTGAGGAGTCACGGGTTGTGCCTTCCCAGAAAAGCACCTTTGCTGCAGTGGAAGCCTGCCTTTGGACTGATAAAGACTCGCCCTGTCCAGCTACGGGTAGGAATATTGCAAGGGGGTGAAGCTATTTTTTGCCACCTGTTCTATCTCTCCGGCAGGCACAGGGACATTGCTTGGGATCAAATAGCCCCAGCCATAGAAGGTCACGGAGCTGCAGGCTAGAAGGCTTGGCTCTCAAAGGGCCAGCTTGGGGGTGGGCGGGATTATTTGCATCCCCAGATGGAGGTCTTAGGCCCTTTAGCCTGGCCCGGCCTCAGCCCACTGTCCACAGGACTCCCGTTGAACCTATTCCGTGGGCCCAGAGGCTGATGGCAACTGTTTATTTTTAGCCTATGATTCCCCAAGAATGCGGGTGGGCCTCTCTGAAGCAGGGGGAGGGAGGAGGGAGGAGGAAGAGGAACTTCAGGGCCTGGAGGGCCAGGGAGGACACAGAACAGCCCAGGCCCTTAACTCAGCCCTGTGACAGCCTCCTGTAGGGACCGGGCCAAGTCCTCTCCTTTCTTGGGCCAGCCCATCTCAGGACCCGCTTGGCCCATGTCCCTGTGTTCCCTTTTTCTTCTTTCCTGAGGACCCTAGAGACCCTCTGTTGTTCTAGCCACTCCCGCACTCTTGGTCCTTTGGGGTTCTCGTACTTGACCATAGTCGGTGTGGAATAGGACTCATCAACAGCCCCCCCACTTCTTCCTGCCCCTAAAGAGGTGTCCCAGCCCCATCTCCTGGGCCTGCCTAGCACAGAGTAGGTGCTTTATAAATACGTGTAGACCAAAGAATGGATCTCACTGCTCTTTCCCATAGGCAAGAGGCCTGAATAATGTAAGAACTAATAAAAGCGGAAGTTATAGGGGTTTAGAAACTTACAAAAACCCTTAAGTCATTGTCCCTGGTTGCTACTTCCTGTGTCTTTTCTGAGAAGTTCCCTGGAACCCCTGGGCCTCAACTTTGCCTCTGTGATCCAGGGGGAAAGGCACCCACCCCTCCTTTTTCAATTCTACCTTCAGGCTTCCTTGACCTTTCTTTCCTGGATACCCAGGCTGTGCCCCACAGAGAGTCTGGCAAAGGGGAAACCATCTGGCTGAGCTGGCTCCCACCTGGCCCCACCTACTTGCCTGGGACCCAGGGCAAGGCACTCTGTCCCTGTAAGAGGCTGTCCAGCTGTCAGCGGGCTTTTGGCATGACTAGCCAGTCTGGAAGTCAAACGGCTGGCACCTAATAGGTGCTTAATAATTGTTGTTTTATTATCATTAAAGAAATGGTGTAGAAACTAAGCCTTCTTTTTCAACACCTTCTTCTTTCATGCTATATCCAATCGTTCTTATATTTATAGGATGCGTTAGTATTTTATAATATTTTATAAAGCACTTTCACATCCATGAGCTCATCTGATCCCCACACAACCCCCTTAGAAGGGCCGAGTCATTATTACATGATTATTATTCCCATTCTACAGATAAGGACACTCACGCTCCAGAAAAATGCAGGTGGGTCTTGCTTGCCATTGTGTGGTCAGCGCCTGACACAGGGCCTGGCACCGGGCAGGTGCTCAAAACAAAACAAAGCAAACCCCTTTGAAGGAATGGTCTGGACAGTGTAATCCTACACAGGATGCCGCTTACTGTTTCCTCGCCTGTCGAGTGGGGATTGATGTTGTAGGATATACACAGGAAATTCAAATTCTAGAATTCATTTTCACAGTAAGGCTTGGTCTTTTGAACAGGCAGAAAGGAAGGGAGGCATGTGTACCAAGCTCTTTCCCCTTCTCTGAGAGGAGAGACCAGCTGGTCGTTTCTGGAGAATAACTAGGAAGTGCCTCTAACAGGGACATGGGTAGAGCTCATTCCTAGAAAATCCCGGACCAGATCCTCAATCTCCTCCCATCCTGGGACTTTGGTTTCTCCTGGTTTGCCCAGCGGGAAGCTGAATTTTAGAGAGGGGACAGGCCTGTGTGTATGGGTAGTCGTGGGAAACAAATCCCAGAGGAAGTGGGAAGTCTTCCGGTGTAGAAATTACAGTTTCCTCTACTATTGACACCGTGGGGAAAACATTCTGCTGCATTCGGAAGAGATGGGGTGGGATGGATGAGAATGAAAGGGGAAACCAAAGTACGTACCACCCCTTTCTAGGTCAAAAATTATTTTTTTAATTTAGGGACATAAAAACGTATTATGTACAAGCTGATTTCACCGCCGATGATCACAATTGGCATAGTGCGTCTCAAAGTATAATCCTTGTTGTCAAGAATAATTATAAATCTGTGATTTACTTTTAATTCGTTGAATATTTTTAAAAACGGAGCTATCGCTGCTAAGTTCCCAGGAATCTCTTCGGCTCGCCTGCTGGGGAGAAGCAGAAGTCACCTGCACTTGACTTCAAGAAAGCCTCGAATGTTGTGGGAGCTCGGGGCTTATAAAGAGACACCACACATCTTTTAAGAAAGTTGCCAAGACTGTGTAGGAGGAAAAACTCCAACTCACTGATGACAACATTTGTCCCTTGAAACTTAGCTCATCATTTTAAGAGTAGGTTTTATTTTCTAGTGAATGTAAATCGTGGGGGTTTTCTTCCTCAGAAAAATTCGCAGTGCTTTCGGGTTCTTGGAACTGGGCTCACTGTATCCCAGAAAGGGAAGGCTGGGGAACTGACGATTAAAGCTGACCTGTACTGAGTACCCACTATGTGGGAGCAGCCGCCGTTCTAATGGCTTTGCCCTCATTCATTTAATCCCGATCACAGCTCCACGTCATAGGTACTATTATCATCCCCATTTCACAGATGAGAAAACAAACTTGAAGGAAGCAAAGTGACTTGTCTAAGGTCCCATGGCCACCACGTGGCAGAACCAGGATTTGAATGTAGCTTGAGAACAGAGCTGTGGGTGGTTTGGTGTGAAAATTAGGCTCCAGTCAGCCCGCATTTAGTCAAGTTGCCCCCTCCAAGGGAAACAGGGCACACTCCCCCTCTCCAGCCCCATCATCCCATGGAACGAACCCCTCAGAATCCTCTTCTTCCCGGATCCCACCACAGCGGGAACACTTCTGTGACTTCGGTGGTTGATAAAAGCCCACCAACGCTCCTGAGACACTCCTTTAGATTCTGAACGCAGAGCAACTACAAACTCTTTAAATTTTCATTGTATTTATTTTGATTTTTTTTAAGTTGATTTTTTTGAGGAATCTCTACACCCATTGTGGGGCTCGAACTCACAACCCCGAGATCAAGAGTCGCATGCTCTACCGACTGAGCCAGCCAGGCGCTCCTAAATTTTCATTTTAAAAGAATTCTTTCTTCAATCCCTTTTATAGATGATGAGGTCACTGGGGCAAAAACGACCAAGTCCTGATTCCCTCCCAGCTCTGTATTTCTTCTGTGTGGGACCTTGTGAGGAATCAGAAGAAGATCATGTTTCTGGCCCCTCCCATTTGCTTTGACACTTATTTATGGGGTGCTAGACCCTGAAAGGGGCCGAGAACTCCAGTGAGAACAAAGTTCTGCCCTCCTTCCGCTTACCTCCCAGTGGGTGACAAGAATAAACCAGGAAACACAGAGAAGAATTCAATTATGGGGACTGTATACAGGGCTCAGAAGGAAACCCCACTTATTTGTCTGGCGAGGCCAGCACCCCATCCAGCTCCTGGCCACCGGGCCTCGGGAGTGGGCAGGAGCACACCCAACACCACCAAGACCGAAAGTCCGTAAGAGGAAGCCCCTAGGCCAGGGGCACAGAGTGCTGAGTCTTGCAACCACGGCGATTCCCCAGCCACGGAGGCCCCGCTTCCCCCTGCTGACCCAGGCCCAGGTCAGCCTGCCCTCTGTGCCTGGGAACTGTCCCAAGTTGACACGGCGACGGCTTGACGTTCAGAGCTTCCCTCCGGCTTGGCTTGATTTTTGGCATGACTTTGGAAGTGCAAAGTCTACCTGGGAATGTTGGGACCACTTATCTTAAATATTTTATCTTCGGGGAGATTTGTTTTTCAGGAGCAACATTTCTTCAAGGAGTCAAAGAAGTCCCTGCAATAAAATGCCGCTCGTCTCCCCTGCCAGGACTCTATGGCCACCTGCACCTGCATGGCCGCCCCGTGCGGGAGGCTCCGAAGAGCAGAAGAATCCGGGCAGGGACCACCTCCTTCTGAGAGCCTGACACCAGGACTGTCCCAAGAGCCGTCCCTCGCTGGCTGTACCTCAGAGTCCCAAAACTGGTTTCCCGGCCACGAGGTCAAGCAGTCCTCACGACAACCAGGAAGAGGGCAGAGGTGGTCACCCCCACGTTGAGAGGGAGGGCCGGTCACTTGCTGAGCGGGACTTAGACATAGCTGCGTGACTGCAAACCTGGGGCTCCCTTTGCCATCACAGTGTTCCCCAACCTCCCGTCTTTCAGGTCCCCCGTTTGACTTCCGCCAGATCCCTATACCACCCGGGCCCTCCGTAGTGTACTTTTAAAGGTGGCCCAGCTTTTCCCCTTAGCTTAAATGCCTCTGCTTAAAAACGAAACTTGATTTCACTGCCCTAATTGGAAATCTGGTTTCACTTACCATAAATGGAAGGCAGCCATAAAAATAAAGGCAAGGAAACGTTATCAGACCCCAGCTAGACACTGTCGCCTGCTGAAGGCTCTCAGCCCGAGGCCTGATCTGTCTTTGTAGAAAGGGAGGCTAGTCCGTGTCAGAGGTGTGAAAGACAGGCCGGCTCCCAACCGAGGCTTTCTCCTTGAGGGACTGAGCCACTTTCTCGCTGTGAGAATGCCATGCCCCCCCTCTCTTGGAGGCAGCGGCCCCCCAGTAGGGCTTATTTTGCTCTTGGGGCAGAGGCTTCACCCTTGGCCACCTTCAGGCTGTTCCGCCCCCCCCCCCCCGAGCACCACCCCCACAGCCACCCCCATCTGACTCAGAGGCCATCCTCTGCAGGGCCCTTGTCTCTGCCTCCTTAGGGAGAGGTCCCGGGCTCCGTCACTGCCAACTCATACCCTAGCTCGGGGTCCCTCCTCTCACCCACCTGCTGCCTTTGCCCGGTGCCCCCCCCCAAGCTCCACGGTATCGCTGCCACCCCTCCTGAGCGCTCCCTCTGCTTCCCATTTGGCCCCCCTCAATCTATCCTCCACACCCAGGTGCCTTCTAAAGGCCAGATCCCATCCTGCCGCTTCCCGGTTGAAAACCCCTCGCTGTCCCGCACAGCCCTCAGGATCCTGGCCCTCCTCCCTCGAGGGCCCACGAGGCCCTGCCTGCCCCCACATCTCCCAGCCTCACTCCTCACTGCGGCCGGCTCCAGCCCTGGGGTCTCGCCACGTTGGACTGCTTCATTTCCCTACCAGGCTCTCCTTGACTTCGCAATTTCATAAACAATGTTCCCTCTGCTCGAAGCAGCGCTTCTCACCATCACCCACACATTCTTCCTGTCTCCGCGTAAATGTCACTCTCTCTGGGCAGTCTCTCCGAGTCTCCCTTGAGGCAGCACCCTGCCCCCCACCCCAACCCCGGGCCCTGATGATCCCATGTGTCTCCCATTCCTCACACTCGGTTGGAATTGTCCGTGTCCGTTTGCCACTGCCATGCAGGGCCTAGCACAGGACCAGAACTGTGCAGAGCCACAGAAACACTTGATTGAATGGAAGGTTATTGAATTCCTGCCCACAGCAATCCCTGTTTCCACTCTCCTCCTGCTCTGCCCTCTGTCTTCATCTAGCTAAATTCTGCCTCTCCCAGCCCTGATGTTCTAGGTCAGTTCCCACCTCTTCCAGGAAGTCATCCCTGATCCTTCTCGCGAGACAGAACTCCCTTCTGTTGAACCCCTACAACATCTGTGTCGTTGCTGAATGAACGACTGGGACATATTATAAATGGAACAGAGTGAGAAAACAATGTCATTTAAAACTCAAGCTCACTGTAATGACTTCTGCTTTTCTAAGAAGGAAAGTAGAATTCCTATCAGTGGAAAAATAAATCTTTAAACTGTTTACTTCTTTGGAGAGGCTGGTGGGAGAAGAGACAACAGGCTGAAATCATACAGCTTTTCTTCCGTGTTTTCTTTGCAGTAAAGGTGAGATCCTAAGAAGAAGGCCTCTTTCGAAAAAGGACTTGGTCTGGGGGGAGTAAGTACTGGCTGCACGTGATATAAAATCCAAAAGGCAGATGGTGTGTTCTTGGCACCGCACGTTCATGAGCCTTTGAATGTGCAAGGAAGCAGATACAAGCGAGAGTGGAGAATCCATTGCTCCAAACGATACAGTGAGGGAAACTGCATTTCGGGGGGGAGGCCTGGGGGTAGAAAAGTGGACTCTAAGAGCAAAGGGGCCAAGCACTCAAATGCAGTACCAAGATCCGTGAAGGCAGCGTCCAGAGAGGAGGACTTAGGCTGGGTGACCCGAGGGCCTCCACACCCAGAGCTGGCTAGGGTCTGCATTGCTGCTGCTTGCCTTCCTGGACCACACCAAAGCATCGGTTGAGTTGGCTGCACCCAACCCCTGGTGGGAGAGTTTTGGGGACACACAAGGAAAGATCGCTTTAATTGCCTGGAATCAAAACAGCTTCAGAAAGAGCAGGAACCCAGGGCCTGGGGACACAGGGTAGGACAGAGGCCCCTGGGAACTTGTGGAGACCCGGAGACGGCATCACACAACCCAGAGAGGAGGGCTAGGATTCCGGCTAATTTTATTTCATCTCAAAGGACATGTGACCTCAACTAATATTAGAATTACAAGGAACCTTGCTTTATATTATTATCTTTTTTGTTTATTAACCCTCTGCATCCTTGACTAGACTATAGATGCTATCTGAGGCCAGGGACTGGCTCTCATTCGTTCTGTTCCATTCCCCACTCCCCCGCCAGTAACAGTGAGCTCAGCACTGAATCCATTTTGGGGGGCAGCTCATGACGTCATCACTGAGAGAGGATTGTGAGTGAATAATTCATATCTACCACCAACACACACACACACACACACACACACACACACCCCACTTGGAAACAGCCGGGGAGAGTGAAGGCACCCTCTGGGCTGCCTGGAGTCCTGGGCCCTAGCCCGGACCCCACTACCAGCGTGTTGCCTGGAGCAACCTTGGGGAAAAGCCCTTGACTAACTCAGCTTTTGTTTCCCACACCCTTCAATCAACAACTCAAGGAACCACAGAGCAATCTTTATGGCTGTCATTCTAGCTGGATTGTAGAAAGTACAAATAAGGCCGTTTCTAAATAATTCCCGAACTGTTCCGATATGAAGGTTGTAATGGGCAGAGACTGGTGTTGGCGGGGGAGCTGGGCGAAGCAAGATTGCCAGAGGCCTTTGTAACTGTTTACTGCGGCTATAGGCCTGGAACCAGCTCCAAGTCAAATACATGTACAAAGAGGAGGCTCGAACCCCACCTCACGGGGCAGGCCTGGCCGTCTTGCTGCCTCCACTGGAGAGATAAGGAAGCAAAGACAAAGAGGTCAATATAGTCATGTGAACATCAATAGGTTAGTCAAGAATTAACCCCATTAGGCCAATATCTAATTCCTGACAAATGGAGGTTTTCATTACCTTCCAGAAGAAAACAATTCTCCACAGAACGCCACCATTATGGGACTGTTAGGGCTTACGGTGGGAGTAGGTCCTCATCAGCTTGGTACTGTGGATTCTTGACATCATTCAGTTTAAAATTTTGGTTTTAATTATTTGACTGAACCAGAACGCTCATGGCAAGTATGGCAAGTACAGGTGTGGCATTTGGTTGAGCCCAAATTTACATCGCAGCACCGGGAGGCTGGGGTCCTGGGAATATTAGCAGCCAGTAAGTGAGCCCAGCCTGCAGCCCAGTGGCTACATTTCAATGTTACTTTGTTGTTGTCACTTGTAAGGTATCCTGACATTCTCAGGAGGTGTAAAAAACACCCCCCAAAACAAACAAACAAAAAACAACAAAGAAACAAATCTTTGACTTCTATAAAATAAGGTTCCTTGGGTGCCTGGGTGGCTCAGACAGTTAAGTGTCTGTCTTTGGCTCAGGTCATGATCTCAGGGTCCTGGGATGGGTTGGGCTCCCAGCTCAGTGGGGAGTCTGCTTCTCCTTCTCCCTCTGCCCCTCCCCCCCCACTTGTGTGCGCTCCCTCTCTCACTCTTTCTCTATCAAATAAATAAATAAAATAGTTTTTTAAAAATATGGTTCCTTGAAAAATAAGCCAACTTGTGATAGAGGGAAGAGGAAGAGAAGTGTACGTTCATGTTGGTCCTTAAGCCAGAAAGAGAAGTTGTGGATAAACTGCAGAGTGGAAGATTGGATCTAGGGGGTGCTCAGAACCTGAAAGTGGCAAAGTTCACCTTTTTCTTTAAATGGTAACTTTAAAAAACAATTTACAAAACCATTTCAAGAAATCACCAGCAATCACAGTAACAACAACAAAAAACAACTCTTTGGTAAGCAAGAGAAGAAACTCAAGAGAATTCAGAAAAGCGTTTGAAAGGTAGTTGTAACCGTTGATGGAAATGGGGAGTGATGCAAATACCTGAGCAAAGATCACCATACGTACATAGTTAGGGCTTGCAAAGGTCTCCAGCTGTTAGTCTGTGGGAGACTGGAGGCCCCACTGGGAGGTCTGGCCTCGCCCCATCACCTTGCTCACCCTTCAACTTTACCCCGACGCCCAGCCCAGCTCAATGGAGATGGCATGGTGGCATGCCATCTAGTGGTCAAAGTGATTACTGCAATAACTGCCTTCAGCTTTCTGTTGATTTCATTACACCTTCATTTTTTTTAAGTGTTTTTTTTTTAAGATTTTATTTTTAAGCACCTCTACACTCAACGTAGGGCTTGACCTCACAACCCTGAGATCAAGAGTCGCATGCTGTACCGATTGAGCCAGCCAGACACCCCACACTTCCATTCACTGATGTACTCATTTAAGGCATTGTTGTGTGTCTGATGCTGAGAATATGATAGAGAAAAATATAGATATAGCCTTTCCTTCAGGAACCACATAGTCTAGTTGGGGGGGGGACGACACATAGAACACCATACAAGGGTAAGATCATGACATACCACAGGGAGCCCACAGAGCACTGTCAAGGGGGCACATAAGGTAGATTTGGTGGTCAGAGAAGACTTCCCAGAGGAAGTGCAACCAAATTTGGGACCTGAAGGATGAGTAGAAGCTTGTTAAGCAAAGGAGAGGAAGGGAAGAGACAGCCTTCCAGGTGGAGGGAACAGCATGCCTAAAAGCTGGGTGTTAAGAGTACATAAACAGCTCATACTGACTTTAAGCTTTGTTAAGAACTTCGAATATCACCACTGAGAGCAGTGAGGGCCATTTCCTTTGGGGGGAAAATTAAGAAAGCCCATAGAATTGAATTTCCCCCAGGCCTTGGCTTACACCTCTCTTTCTTAAAGCCCACAGCTTCACACCAGCCTCCTGAGCCCCACCCACACCCAAAGGGCAGCATGGTGCTATTCTGTGGTGTTTTGTTTTCCTCCTGGGCATGAGTGGCTCATCCCACATGCCCTCCATCTCTCTTTTCCTTTTGTCAGCAACGTTTGTCTTGCACTGTAAGCATTCCTAAGCTAGGGCAGAGCTTTAGCTCCGGCAAGAAGAGGCCTGGCAATGCCGAACTTCTTTCTAGGGCCAAAGTCCTTGATGGTGAGATGGTGGCTACTCTCAGGGCGAGGTCCTGGGTACCTCGGGCCTCGGCATCCTCTGGGCCGTTTGTTGAAGAGGTACTCTCCAGATCGCATCCCATGCCTGCGCTGTCTTCACTCAGAGTAGGGTGGCCCAGACGACGGTGCTCTCACCCAGGTTGGACGTACAGGTGTAATGGTCAAGAGCACAGGCTCTAGGCACAGCCCCCTCCACCGCTCAGTCCCAGGCCCGCCTCCACCTGCACATGGCTCAGCTGTGTGACCTGAGATCAGTTCCTTCATCTCCCCAAGCCACTGCTTCCTCTTTGGAAAAAGGTGAATAGTAGGGGGGCCTGGCTGGCTCTGTCAGAACAGCAGGCAACTCGATCTTGGGGTCGTGATTTTCAGCCCCACATTGAGTATAGAGATGACTAGAGAAAATAAATAAACTTAAAAAAAAAAAAAAGAAGAATGATAAAACCTACCCGTGAGGGTTACTGAGAGGAGCAGTTGAGGCTATGCATGCAAGGTACTTGGCACCGAGTCTGGCATGCCGGAAGTGCTCAGAAAAGTTTAAAGAACAAAAATGGTCACGTCCTGGATCCCATCTCACTCATGAATGGGCATGGGGGTTAAGGGCAGCAGGCCGGGGTAATCAGGGGCTGGGATCTAGCCTCAGACCCAGCCAGAGACGTGGGCTGGTGCCAAGGGAAAGAGAAGAGGCCTCGGTGCACCGACGTGTGACCCTGAGAGGAGGGTGAGCCCGCTGGCCGGAGCAGCAGGCGGCCTGGGGTGGCTGGGAAAACCTTCTTGCAGGGTCCTGAGCGCACAGCTACTGGGCCGGAAATGAAATTCTCCGAACAGTTCGGAGAATCTGATACGGATCCTGGCTCTGCCAACCATGGGTAGCCGGCACGATTCTTGCCAGCACAAACCAGCCCAAGCGAAACAGGAATTTTTGCTTCATGGAACTGCAGAGGCAAAGGCAGATGAATCCACTTTCAGTGATGTCATCAACCTGTCTCCAGCTCTCTGCTCGACCTCTGTCTTAGCTTCGTTCTCAGGCATGCTTGCTCTTGTGGAGAAAAGTCCCCCGGCAGATCCCAGCCCGGCTGGGCAGGTGACAACCCCAGCAGAGAGACAGCATCTCTCCCGAGGCAGCTCCAGCTCCGGCGAAGTCCTGAGGCCAGGCTTGCGGCACACGCCCGTCCCTGCACCAACCGGCGTGACCAGGAAATGGGATGTTCCCCTTGGCCGGGCCTGTATCATGTGTCACTCTGGTGTCCAAACCCCCTGGACTGAGCATAAGGAGTTCCCTGAGTAAGACAGGGGGCTTGTTTCTGGAACAAGGCATGAGGACAAGTACAAGACATGTCCTCAGTTTGTCCGTGTGAGACATCCCTGTGGCCAGCCGTCCCTGGAGCCAAGTCCCTGGGCGCCTGAGCCTCCATGTCACTGAGCCTCTGCCAGTCCCTGGATGGCAGGCCGGAGTGTGTCCTCTCAGGGTGGCTACACCACTCACGGTGCTGCTGGAAAGCCATTTCTAGGGAGCAGCAGGCACAGCTGGGTGGCCCAGCTGGATTTCTCTAGTGTCCTTCAAAAGAGGCTGTAAAGGACAAAAAGCGGGGGACCTTCTCAGGGAAGGGGGGGTGCTAAAATGCCTCCAGCTCTCCAGAAGGCTAGGACTCCTCAGCCAGCAGGCTGAAGACCCTGGGAAGCCGAGGCTTTGGGCTAGGGCGACACCGGGATGATGTCCCTGCTCGGCCACTCTTGCCCTTCCCCTCCCTTGTTCCTAGGCCACCCTCCACCCCCACCTTAGCACCTTCGGAACTCCGGGTTCCTCCTGAGTCTACTCCTTCGCTCCCGATACACATCTCTGGGGCATTTGTATTCATTCAGTAGCTAGATCAGCGCCTACGATGGGCCCCACCCCATGCCAGGAGCTACCGTGAATCCCCAGGCAGGCGTCGCCCGCAACCCCCCAGGATGCCCAGATCTAGAAAGTGTGCGTTCTTTATTTTTAATTGCACAAGTTATGCATGAAGTGAGTCTCTTTGTAAAATGTTCCAACCGTGTATTTGCTGGTGAGGCCACTTCCCTTTTCCCAGCCGGGTGCTCCCTCGAAGTCCCCTCAGATGTTCACGGGGTGCACAGCTGTGACGTATGTTCTGCGTACGCGCCTCCTAATATGTTCACATGCAGAAATGTAGAGCTTTTGCTTTGTTGACATCTAAAAAACTAAATCCAAAAGAGTGCACGGTGAAGAGTCCCTCTTAATCCACCCCCCACCCCTGCTGCTCAATGCCCTCCCAGAGCAGCCTCCGGGGTCACCGGTTTCCAGGGCTTTCTTCCAGATAAGCTAGGACAGAAGTCAGCAAATCTCGTCTGTAAAGGGCCAGATCATAAATACTTGAGGCTCTGTGGGCTGATGGTCTCTGTCACAACTAATCAACTTGGCCACCGTACTGAGAACGTGGCCACAGACAGCAATGAGTGAGCCTGGCTGTGTGCCAATAAAACTTTATTTAAGGACGTGGAATTGTGAATTTAATTTCTTTTTTTTTTTTTAAGATTTTATTTATTTATTTGACAGAGATAGAGACAGCCAGCAAGAGAGGGAACACAAGCAGGGGGAGTGGGAGAGGAAGAAGCAGGCTCATAGCGGAGGAGCCTGATGTGGGGCTCGATCCCATAACGCCGGGATCACGTCCTGAGCCGAAGGCAGGCGCTTAACCGCTGTGCCACCCAGGCGCCCCTGTGAATTTAATTTCTTTTATTTATTTTTTTACTTTTAGAGGGGAGGGTAGAAGGAGAAGCAGACTCCCCACTGAGCAGGGAGTCTGATGTGGGACCGATCCCAGGACCCGGGGATCATGACCTGAGCCCAAGGCAGACGCTTCACCCACTGAGCCACCCAGGGGCCCAGAATTGTGAATTTTATATCATTTTTCACATGTAATGAAATATTCTTCTTTTGATTGCTTTTCAAACATTTGAGAATCTAAACCCCAGTCTTAGCTCACTGGCGACACCAGGACAGGCAGCAGACTGGATGTGGCCCCTGGACTGTAGTTTGCCAGCCCTGGGCTACACACAGAAAAACAAATATGTCTGAACATTCTTTCCCCTCCGTCTCACATGTTGCACTGTGTCTTAGAGATCGCGCCCCTTCATTCCATACAGAGCTTCTCCATTTTTGCCTCCGGCACATTATCACACCTCATTCCATGATAATACATTTATCAGTTCCCCTAGCCAATCACTCATCTGTGGGTGTGTATGTGTTTTCGGCTTATTGAGATCTAATCCACATACCGTACAATTTATCCATTTTAAGTGTACAGTTAAACGGCCTTTAGTGTATCCGCAGAGCTGGGACACGGCAGCATCATCAATTTCAGGGCCCCGTCACTCCCTCACAGTAAACCTCGCTCCTCAGCGACCATCGCCATCCCTCCTAGCTCCCCCGACCCGCAGGCAGCTACGAATCTATTCTGTCTCTCTGCCTGTTTCGGATATTTCCGTAGGATCACACAATCTGTGGTCTTTGTGACAGGCCCGTCTGACTTAGCTTGAGGCTTTCAAGGTTCACCCCTGTCCTAGCAGGTGTCGGAAGGTGCCGTCCCTTCTCACGCACGGGGATATTCTACTGGAAGGCTCTAGCACGTCTCATGGACCCCTCGGCTCAGGGACACTTGGGTGGTTTCCGCTTTTTGGCTATTGTCAGTAAGGCCGCTCTGAACATCTGCGCACGGGCTGTTGTGCGAACATATGGTCCATTCCTCTTGGTTATACGTCTAGGAGCGGAATCTCTGGGTCGTATGGTAACTCCATGTTTAACCATTTGAGGAACTGTCAGTATGTTTTCCGAAGTGGCTGCACCGTTTTATATTCCCAGAGGCAACGTATGAGCGTTCTAATTCTCCACAGCCTTGCCAACCTTTGTCATTATCTGTTTGCTTTTTTTTTTTTTTTTTTTGCATTATGAGTATAAAGCAGGATCTCATTGTGGGGCATGTGCTTTTTTAGCCAAATATGTTGTTCTGAGATTTTAAAAATTCATTTCTAGATCTTGGACCTTTCCCCATTGATTCCACGTAGATCTTTGAGCTTGTTAAATGCTACGCAGAAGGCCAGGCACAGCTGGAGCCCGGTCCGGCCGCCCCCTCTGATGGCTAGCTAGTTTCTTTCCAGCTTTTTACCGGTACAAATAACAAAGCAACGAACATTTCTGTTATGCCTCCTAGTGCACACAGCACACATTTCTTGAGGGTAGTCTTAGAAGTAGAATTGCTGGGGGCGCCTGGGTGGCTCCGTCAGTCGAGTGTCTGCCTTCGGTTCAGGTGATGATCCCAGGATCCTGGGATCCAGCCCCACGCTGGGCTCCCTGCTCTGCGGGAAGCCTGCTTCTCCCTCTGCCCCTCCCCCCGCTCGTGCTCTGTCTCTCTCTCAAATAAATAAATAAAATCTTTTTTTAAAAAAAGTAGAATTGACAGATTAAGGAGTATGCACATTTAAAATTCTTGAACACCTTATGAATTATCCTCTGCAAGAGCTCCACCAATTTATACTTCAGTATTCATTTCACTACTGCAAGCGAGCCCTGGATATTAACCCTTTCATTGGTGCCAAAAATGCATTGGTACAAAAATGCCCAGGTGCCTCTAAAGAGACCCTACAAAATTCTACAGTGTCTCAGTTCTCCAAGGTTCCATTGTGAATGTTAGAGCTTCCGTCTGAGCTGTATTGTCTTCTAAGCCTTAAAGAAATCAAAAGTTGGGGCACCTGGGTGGCTCAGACAGTTAAGTGTCTGCCTTCGGCTCAGGTCATGATCCAGGGTCTGAGATCAAGCCCCGTGTTGCTCTCTGCTCAGCGGGGAGCCAGCTTCTCCCTTTTCCTCTGCCCCTCCTCCTGCTTGGGCTCTCTCTCTCTCTCTCTGTAAAATAAGTAAAATATTAAAAAAAAAAAAGAAAGAAAGAAAGAAAAAGAAATCTAAAGTCTTCGACTGGTCTAGGGAGAAATTCTTCAGTAAGCAGCAGACTGCCTTGAGCACCTGGTCAGACTGGAGCACTGGCGCGTGTTTCAAAACAGGCTCTAGGATCCTGGGAAGTAGGTTCTTCTGCTGCAAACTTTCTGATACCACCATCTAAACGGAACCAACCCCCCCCAAAAAACAAATAAACCCCAAAATCCCCCAAAAAACCCTGGGGCACCTGGGTGGCTCAGTCTGTAAGTATCAGCCTTTGGCTCAGGTCGTGATCCCAGGGTCCTGGGGTCGGGTTCTCCATCGGGCTCCTTGCTCAGTGGGGAGCCTGCTTCTCCCTCTCCCTCTCCCTCTCCCTCTGCCCCACCCCTGCTTGTGCTCTCTCACTCCAGCCCTCTTTCTCTCTCTCAAATAAATAAATTAAATTAAATCTTTAGACAAACAAAAACAAGCAACCGTTAGGGTCAACTGAAGCCACCCCATTGTGCAGACCCAGAGCCGGGGGCTCCGGCTGGGGAGGGGACTTGCTGCAGGTCACATGGCTGACCGGAGTGCAACTGTGAGGGTAACTCAGGTTCTGAGTGGTCTTTCTTGAAAACATGTGGAATCCGAGGATTCCCCTCGAAACCCTGTGCCAAGCTCCTCTACTCCTAACTGGACACCACGGCTTCTCCCAGAAGGCAGCACGGAGTCGGGGTTGGGGCCCTGCTTGTCAAACCAGACCGTCCTGGATTCAAATCCCGGCTCAGCCCCCGAGGCCTACTAATCTACCCTTTGACCCTCGGGCTCTTCTTCTCTGACAGTTAATGTTACCTACCTCCCAGGGTTAGAGTGCTATTTCGTAGGACCTACCTCACCGGGTTCTGTCAGATTTCAAGGAGCCAAGCGCATTGCCGGGCAGACAGCGAGCCCTCAGTAGACCGTGCCTGCCATTTTCCCCCCCAGCTCTCCCCTTGGGTTAATCAGCTGGGCTGGGCTGGGGTGGGGTGGGGGGTGGGGGTTCCCGGTTCAGACTCCACGCAGCTGGCTGGGTCAATGTCTCCTGCACACTGTTGTTTCACTTGGCTCGGCTTGAGTTGTCGCCTCCTGAGTCACTGCTTTAATAAACTGCCATTCACAGCAGAGGGACTGTCCACATCCCCCTTTATCGCTGCTACGGAAGTGAGAAGGAGCTGAGAACAAGACTTCCTTTGAGCTCAGAGGTTCTTTCAATCTCAGCTGTCATTAGAATCACGTGGGGGATTCAAAATCATTTCAAAAACCCCAAGGACTGGACCCCATCCCCTCCCTTATCCTGATACATTGGTTGGGATGGGGTCCAGGCAGCTTGAAACTCCCTAGGTGATTCTAATCGAAGTCAGGCGCGAGATCCACTGGTCTACACGAGTGGTCTTCAAACTTCATCATGCCTCCGAATCCCCTGGAGGGCTGGGTGCTGTCTGCCCCATAGGTCTGGGGTGGGGCCTGTGAATCTTGCGTCTCTAACAGATTCCCATGTCATGCTGCCAGTCTTGGACTGGGGGGGACATACTTTGATAACAGCTGACCTAGATGACCCTAGGTGGGCCTCTGGAGGTCCCTTCCTTCCCGGCATTCTTTCCCCCTCTAGTAATCGCCCCTGACTTGTCTTTAGTGAACTACCCTAACCCTCTTCACCTCTGAGGCTGTAGGTGTGAGTGGTGTTCAGCTTGCCTTTCAACGTTAGGAGCTGGAACATGACCAAATCTGGCCCAACCCCGACTCCAGTGAGTGAGGGGTTCAGCAATGGGCATGTCATTTCATAGAGTCCGGTGACAGTCAGCCCTGTGACTTTTGCTGGAATGTTTGGGAAGAGGCACTCAGCAGGCAAGATGGAGGCCTGGGGCTGCTACCTCGCCCCTTGCAGGGGAACAGTCTGACCCTGAAGCAGGCAACGAAGAACAGAAGAGACCAATAGAGGGGCTCCTGGGTGGCTCAGTCAGTTGAGTGGCTGCCTTTGGCTCAGTTCATGATCTCAGGGTCATAGGATCGAGCCCCATGTTTGGCTCCACACTCAGCAGTGGTCTGCTTCTGTTTCTCTTTCCCAACCCCTCTCCCCCTCCTACTCTCCCTCTCTTTCTGCTGCTCCCGCTGCTCCCACACGAGTCTCTCTCTCAAACAAACAAACAAACAAACAAATAAATAAATAAATAAAATCTTTAAAAAAAGAGAGAAGAGACTAATAGACCAGGTGCCTTGACACCCTCTTACCCCTTGGGTCCAGCCAAGCCCAACTCTAGACCTAAGTGTTTCAGGTCCCAGAGCCAGTCAATTCTTTTTCGCTTAAGCTCGTTGGAGGTGGGTGTTCGCACGTGCGGCTCAAGGAGTGCCAAAACACAGGCCAGCAAAGTGCTTTCTTGCCCAGAGTGGGAGTCCAGCGTCTTTCCTGGGTGCTGCTTCCATCAGGCAATGACCTTCGCAAAGGCCTCAGTACTGAACAGCAGAACTCGTCATTTAGTCCCATCCTTTCCTTGTTGATGTGGGGTGACCTGGGGGCCAAGACGGACGAGGACTGGTCCTGAGTCATGCGTACAACAAAGCCAACGGGATATCAGCCCTTGGCTCTGTCAATAAATCCACCCCTTCCAGGGGGGTGACAACAGCCGCAGTGCCAAGACGCTGACCGAGTCCCCCGCTCAAGGACACCCACGTCGGGACAGGGCTCGCGCCTTTAGCTCGAGAAAAGGCTTCATTGCCCTTTGCTCAGTGTCTCGGTTTCTCTGACTGGAATCAAATGAACACACGCACGAGTGTTGTCGTCACGATAAAAGCCATAAACGGTGTGTATGGACATAGGAAACGATTTTTCAGGAGACGAAGGTGTGCTGAAAGGGGAGAAGGCAGCCCTCCAGCAGTCACCGCCCCGCACGACCGGCAACGACATTTGGGGGGCATATTCTTTTGTGCTTGTTTGCTTTGTCTACGAGGATTTATATGAGGCAAGGTGGGGATGTGCCCTGGGGGACCCAAACTCTCCTCTGAGGAAGGAATTGGGGCAAGTGTTGGAAGCGAGAGAGGGGAAGAGAGAGTCCATCCTTGGGGGGTTGTGTCAGACAGGGTTATTGGTGCAAGCAGCAGAATTTAGAGAACAGGGGCTTTTGGGGGAAGGCCGGTGGAAGCTTACACAATTGACGAAAGACTAGAAGAGCAGGTTTGGGTTATCAGGAATGAATGGAACTCTGAGGGCCACGAAGCAGGAAGTAGGAAAAGCAGCCATGGCCTTTCATCAGGACAGCGGTGTGGATGCTCTCAGTGACCCCAGCACTGTCACTGCCCACAGAAACTCTTTCCTTGCGCTTGTCAGAGCCAAAGTCCAGAGAAAGAGCATTTTAGATGGTATGTTCCCCACTGATTCACCCCGGTGAGTGAACCCCTTTGACTTTAACTGGAGGAGGCCGATGGTAGGAGGACGGAGCTAAGAATCACCCCTGCCCAAGATAGCCAGGGAAAGGCACCTTCTCTTAATGAAACTAGGGAGGGAGAGGGTTTCCCAGTTTCCAGGCTCAGTTACAAACCAAGAGCTACTCTCTATTGAGCCCAGAGAGGACAAGAGCCTGGGGCTGCTACTTCTAGGGATAGTTTGCAGCTGAGCCTGGAAACTGGTTCCAACCCAGCTACCCTGGGGCACTGTGGGTATACCTGGGGAAATAAATCAGTTGTGTTTGAGTATCCGTGTATAAAGAAACAGCTGCAGCACCGGGTGTCCAGGCCTCTGTGTCAGGGAACAGCCATAGGCATGTGAGAGATGTCTTTTCCCTTCTCCAAGTCCCCCTGAGAAACACCTGAGGGACTGGCCAAATGGATGCGCCTTGATCAAGCAAGTGGTTTCTTTAGGGAGTAGGGACTGCATCTGGGGCTGGGCCTATAGTACTGTTGACTATGTTTCCAGGCTCCTGCAGATGATAGCAGAGCCCTGAGTCCCCACCTCACCAGGAAGGCAAGATTTTTGATTCATAGAGTCTTGAAAAAGAGTTGAGGGTGGAGAAGTTCTCCCTAGGAGGGAGACGGTTTGGAGGGCTTGAGGTGACTGGGGGAGTATCATATGGTGGAAGCCTATGATATCCATTTAAATGCAAAGCATAATGTGCTGTCACCAAAGTGAGTACAATCTTAGGCTGCATTAATAGAAGTAGGTCTTATGGAAAGAGGGAGGAGATGTCCTTCCCTCTACTCTGACCAGACCATGTCCTATTCCGGGCAATTTAACAGGGATGTAGACACAATTGGTGGCACCCCCAGACCTTCTCATCAGTTGTACTGGGTCTCTCCTCACCCTCATCATCCCCGGCCCCCAGGAGCTGCTGATAATCCTCAACAGTTCGGTTCTTCCAAGCATGTTCAGTTATGCAGAATTCTCCCAACTGTCCCCTGGTGAAAGTGGGCCTGGAGGATGCATCCTGTGCAGGTCAAGAATCCTACTTTATCGGCAGCTGCAAAAACATTAACCTGATGCCGAGGGTCAAGCTTAGCCTGTTTGGCAACTCCTAGGACCCCCTGGCCTTGGGAGATCCTGCATCCCCCAGTGGTCACAGGGGCTGGGTGGCCCGTCTCAACGTCTTCAGGGCCCCATGCCACGATGTCTCTGACCGAATTTCCCAACTTCATCTCCCATTACTCCCCTTTACACACATATGACTCAGCCAAAGGCGAGCACAGTTCAGCTTTTCAAAAACACATGCTATATGAGCGGTTTTTTGATTACGAGGGGCAGAATGCCCACTGAGACCAGGTTGACCAAGAAAGGAAAGCGAGATGTACAGGGTTGTCTGGCCCCCGGCCCAGTTGGATCCAGCAGCTTCGGGTCTCTTGGTCTCCAGCTCTCTGCCCGGTGCTAGCTGGCTCCATTCTCAGGCCAGCTTTCCCCTAAGAGGTTGCAAAATGGTGGCTGAAAACTTGCAGCTCCACAGCTCTGGCGGAAATAAAATGTCTCTCACCTCAAGAGCTGGAGCCCAAGGTCCAGGAATTGACTGTCCTGGAGCAGACTGGGGTTACTGCCCATCCTAAATCGAGTCCTGTGGCAAGAGGCATTGAATACGGTGATTGGACAGGCCTGAGTCTCCTGCCCCAGGACGCCGGGGAAGAGGCGTCCTAAGAGCTGGGGTTAGCACGAGGATCAGCATGGCTTACACCACACGGCTTGGGATTGGGAGAGTGTGGGTCCCTAAGGAACAATGTGTATTCTGTAATTAGCAGCAGGGGAAATGGGGGCGGGCAGGCAATAGCACTTGCCCACGAGCACACATGCAGAATCCGTCCTCCCAGCACCCCAGCCAACTGGTGTCCATCCAGCAGAAAGCGAGGGAAATAATGCCGGGCAGAGCCGCTCTGGATGCTGGAGGGAAAGTCCTGTGTTTCCTCAGGACGTCTTACTGGCTGCAGGAGAGGACTGGAAGAATGGACGAGGAAGCCATGTGGAGGATTTTGAACCTTGAAAATGGACCTGACTGCAAGGACCATGCCTAATGAAAAGACAAATGCTTCTGGAGCATTCTGGAGCATTCTGGACTTAGAATCAGGGAGGGAAACCCAGGGAGCAGGAGAGAAATTGTGTGACAGACCCTGCTCAACACCCTCCGTCCCCTTCCTTCCTTCTGGAAGACCCCTGTATTGCTCAGGGACGTCCTCTCAGCCCAGCTTCAGGGTGAATCGCGATTGGTCCACGCCCTTCGTGATGCTCCCACCCCTCTTGCCAACGACTGGACGAGGTAAAAACATGTGATGCAATTCTGACCAATGATAGGAGGGGTCTTTGGGGAACCATTT
Organism: Ursus maritimus; assembly: GCF_017311325.1. Lineage (NCBI taxonomy): Eukaryota > Metazoa > Chordata > Mammalia > Carnivora > Ursidae > Ursus > Ursus maritimus. The sequence continues at coordinate 23,233,779 of NW_024423897.1, forward strand.
TTTTTCACAGATCAAAGGACCCACAGAGGAAGAAACAGACGGTCCACCTATGCTGGTCGTTGTCATGTGTTTGGTTGTCGTTTTTTCTTTTTTGAACATTTTATTTATTTGAGAGAGCGAGAGAAAGAGCACAAGGGGAGGAGGGGCAGAGGGACAAAGGGGCCCCCTGATGAACAGGGAGCCCAGCCTGGGGTTCGATCCCAGGACCCCGGGAACATGACCTGAGCGGAAGGCAGACACTTAACAGACTGAGCCACCCAGGCGCCCCCCACTTCCCCCCCTTCCCCCGCCCCCGTTGTCATGTCTTCAAGTGTAGCAGCTATTGTAACCAAGAAGAAAGCCTGCCTGAAGGTCAGCTGACACAAGAAGAGGACAGAACAGAAAAATGCAAAGAAGGTGAATTCTTGATTATGACACTGAATCACCAAATTAACCAACCCTGGATCCATCCTACTTTGGCATCTTAGAATGTAGTGTAGGGCACCTGGGTGGCTCAGTGTGTCTGCCGGTCATGATCCCAGGGTCCTGGGATTGAGTCCTGCATGGTGCTCCCTGCTCAACAGGGAGTCTGCTTCTCTCTCCCTCTGCCCCTCCCCGCTTCTCATGTTCTCTCTCTCATGCTCTCTCTCTTCAATAAATAAATAAAATCTTTAAAAGAAAGAATATAGCGTTAGTATTTTCGTCTGTAAAATGGGGTGTGGTGAGGTGTGGTGAGGACTGAGAACACGTATACCATTCTGACATACAATTACAAGGGTTCTTTCTGGAAGGATCACTTCTATCTGTGCATCACTGGACCAGGATCTCAATGAGGTCCAAACAATGACTTACAAGGTGGTAACACTTTATCAGAATTCCTTTAGAAGCCTTTTGAAAAATCTGGATTCCTGGAATCCATCCAGGGAGCTCATGATTCAGTAGATCTGAGATGGGGGTCTATGTCATAGTTAGGACTTTCTGTTGCAAGCAGCAGAAATCCCAACTCAAACTGGCTAAAGCAAAAAAAAAAAAAAAAAAAAAAAAGGCAATTTATTGGCTCATGTATATGAAGAGTCCAGGAGGATAAATTTCAGACCTGGCTGGATCCAGGTGCTCCTAACATGTCACTAGGGACGTTTGCCTGTCTCTCTCCGATCGCTTGTCATCATGGTCTGCCTCTGTGTTGGCTTTAGTCTTGGCTAGCCGTTCCAAACTGACAGCTACAGCCTGGGGCCTCTGAGAAAGGAGAGCATCTCTTCCCCTAGAGCTCTGCCGAAATCCTGGGGCTGCCAGAGCAGCCAGGCTTTGACCCTGGGCTGACCACGGCCTGTGATTGGCTAGGGAGCATGCTCGCCCCTGGAGACCCAGAGGGGTCTCCACCCAAACCACACAGGCTTACATGGGGGTCAGGGATGGCTCTCTAAGGGGACATAGAGGCTCTCCTCGGGGGAAGAGAGAATGGGTGCTGAGTGGACAAACATGCTACAAGGCTCAGAATCCGTATTTCTGACCAAGTCACCCACTTGATTCGGATTCACGGACAGGTTTGTGAATGACTGCTGGATAGATTGCTGGTTTTAGGACTTTAATGAGAGTCATGGAATCCCTTTCTTCCTAGGAACTCTTAAAGGGGAGCCAATAAACAAGGTTGACCCAAAAATGGCCCTTTCCTAGTGGAAGGAGGGGTTTGGAAGCCTCTGGTTATTACCCAAGCATCCCCTGAGGCACCCCAGGGGCTTCCCTGAGCTCCCCAGTTTCTTTGCTCTCTGAGGTCCCTTTGGCTCTGATTCTGCAGCCCTGCATTTGATGCAATGGGAGGGGGAGGGGGTTAGAGGAGCGTCTCAAAGAGCTCACCTAATGCAGTGGGCCCCCTCCAGCCCCCGCACCTGCGGTAGGAGCCGGTGTGCTCGCGGAGCAAATCGGGCCAGGAGAGGCCAGGGGCTGGCTGAGAAGGTGCGTCAGACATGCCACATCAGATGCTTCTGGCTTTGAAAGCCTCTCCTGGCCCGAGGCCAAAGATCCTCACGGGCTGTGCGGCTGCGTGGGCGTGATGACCCTCCTGCCTGCCGGGGACAGAGGGGCTGGAGACGGTGTGTCATCCGTTGTAGCAGAGGGAGATGCCTCAGGGACACACTGGCTGGGGCGACGTGGTGGAGGATGAAGCCAATTTCACACTTTATTAGTCAGTTCGGGGCCAATTAAGGCCATTCGGAAACGGGGCTGCGGCCCTTTCTCTCCCTCCTCCCTTCGCCAAGAAGAAAGGCTTCGATGGCCTGAAACTCTTCTTGTTGAAGGAGCATTCTTTCTTTTTGCTACTCAAAACCCCACAGTATTCAAACCAGGAGTTGAGATCCCTTTTATTCCGCCAGAGACTGCAAAGCACGGAGGTGAACAGATCCAGCGTGCCTTGGGCCGGGGAGCGAAGGGGGTGGAGTTGAGCCACGGTGCTTCATTCACTCATCTGGCCCCGTTCAACAGGTATGTACTGGGAGCCTACTGTGTGCCAGCAAACTGAGCGTGGCGCTCAGTGTACTAGACCAGCACGTCCTCAGGGAAGCCTCGTTCATTCCCCAGCTTCACACTGAGCACCAACCCTGTAGGACACTTTGCCAGGCTCCAGGGGTCAGTGCGAATAGGCGGACACAGCCTCTGGCCTCGTGGAGCTGACCCAGTGGGAGAGACCCTGCAGTAAAGAGGCAATTTCAACAGAGAAGGGGAAGGACCCCAGTTAGAGGTACACATGGGAGAAGCACCTGAACCAATCAAGGAAGTCTTCATGGAGGAAGTGACGTGTCACTGAGACTTGAAGAACGACTTAGCAGGGTGAAGGGGAATGGGGAAAGGAAGGGTCGATCATTCCGATGAAAGAGAGAGTGCAAAGGAGGCCCTAGAGCGCAGGGCAACGTACCCAGTTCAGCCAGAGTGCAGAGGTCGAGGTGGGGAAGGGATAAACAGGGGCCAAACCATGAAGCCACAGTTGGGAACCTACCCGGGAAGGAACTCACAAAGCCTGGATTCAGATCTGTGTTTCTGAAAGCTGGCCCTGGCAGCGGCCTTGTGAAAAAGGGAGGGAAGGCAGGAGGAACTGGAGGGCAGAGCCACAAGCAGAGGCCGTGGCAAGATGGCAGGTGAGCGCCTGTGGAGCCCCAAGATGGCGGTGTTCAGTGGCGTGGGGGTGGTGAAAAGTGGGTGACTTTGGGAGATCCATGCTCTGTGGGGATTCTCGGTAGGTCAGAGGCTGAGTACCTGGCACACAGACTGGACTGGGAGTCCGATGAAGCTAGGTGCGGAATCTGCTTTGTTCTTAACATCCATGTGGCCCTTGGCAAATCCCTGTGCGTTTTCTCTCTTCCCTTCACGGGCCAGCTTCATTCTCACGGGACCATGTTCCCAAGATGTGGGACCATGGGCCTCAAGTAGGACTACCAGCTAAAATTTCAGGCACCTAGTTACATTGTATTTGCATATAAACACAAATAGCTTCAGTATAAGTATATCCCATTTGGGACATACTAACATGTATTTTAATTTAGGATTGAATAAGGCGGATAAAATCCCTACCTTTGAGGGACTTACTTTCTTTTTTAAAGATTTTTAAAAAATTTTTAAGTAATCTCTACACCCAACATGGGGCTCGAACTTCCAACCCTGAGATCAAGAGCCATGTGCTCTACAGACTGAGCGAGCCAGGCGCCCCAAGGAACTTACTTTCTAATGGGAGGGACTCAGACAACAAACACACACAAGAAAATAAGAGGGAGTGATGGAGTCTGTAATGACGGTAAGACGGGGTGATGCAGGAGTGAGTGACGGGGTCGGGGTGAAGGGTTGGAGGCCACCCCAGACAGAGAGCTCAGCAAAGGCCTCACTGAGGAGCTGCCCTTCCTGGCAGGAAGCTAGGCTGTGGGCAGACTGGGGGGAAGAGCGGCCCCAGAAGGGAAGGGCCAGTGCAGAGGCCCTGAGTCAGGAACGAGCCTCGAGTAATTGAGAAATAGAAAGAGGGGAAGCAAGTGCGGCCTGGTGCAGCCATCAAAGGGGAGGGTGGTCTGTGGTGCGGCGGGAAGGAGGCAGGGGCCCATCACACCCGGCCTTTCAGGTCAGAGTAAGGAGTTGGGACTTTGTTCAGTTTTAAGCAGGGACATGACATTGTCTAATTTACTTTTTTGAAGAATCACTCAGACTGCTCTGTGGAGAGTGGGCTGAGGTGAAAGATGAGGGTGGGAACGGGGTGGCCGTTGGGAGACCCGTGTAGGGGTCCAGGAGCCGCTGTGTCACCTGGAGCGCAGGCGGTGGAGCCCGGAAGTGGAGGGACTGCAGGAAGGTGGACTGGCCTCGCTGAGAGGGGGAATGTGAGGGGCTGAGAGGAAGAGAGGAAGCAGGGGGAATACCAGGTATTGGGCAACTCAGTGGGGTGGTGGTGCCATTAGCTGAGAGGAGAAGGTTGTGGGCTTTGGGGTGGCCGGGGCAGGCTAGGCATTTGTCGCTGCTCTACCTCATAAGGAGGCAAAGAAGTATGACAGTCTCTTGGGGAGGAAGTGATAGAATTCAAATTCCATATTCAATTGTATTTAAAGTAACATGGTACCTGCATGTGGTGATACATTAACAAAAAGCACATTATCATTGCAATAGGACTGCAGAAAGGAAATCTGCACGGAGAGCGGAGAGCGTTTGGCTGGTGGCTGGGACTCTCCAGGTGGGGGCGGGGACGCGTGATTCCCAAGTGCTGTGCCATTGCTTGGAATCTCTGTCCTGGGAGGTGGCCAGGGGTGTGGTAAAGAAGAAGATGGATGTTGAGATTTTTCCTAAATTGTGTGTGTGTGTGTGTGTGTGTGTGTGTGTGTGTGTGTATCATTATGCTTATATTTTTATTTTATGCTTGCTGTTCTGTCCCATAGCTTTTTTTGGGGGGTGGGGAGGAGGGGTGTGCAAAAGAATTTGAGGTAAAAACATTTAGGAATTTGAAGAAAAGTCAGGGGAAGGCATACTCGCCCACGTGGGCTGTACCGGCAAGGCTATCCGTCACGGCACCCGTGCCTGCTGGGGAAGCCTACCCCGAGCATGGAGTAATTCAAAATGGCCGACTCCAATCACCAGAGAGTATCTGAGGATGTGGTTCCAGTTACCTTCCCAGGGGAACGACCTTTGGCCTCTTATGACATTCACTTGTTTTCAGTTTTGAAAGAGCTCACATAGTGAGGGGGTAATTTTGAGAGTTTGAGGTGGTGAAAGGTCAGGAACATAGACATTAGAGGAAAGGTGAAGGCACAGGGAGTGTAAGCCCAGAGAAACGAACACTTGGGCGCAGAGTCACCGCTTGCCAAGCTTGGAAGAGATCCCATGGAGGGGGTGGCTCGTGTGCTCAGGGATCTATCATTTATTAAGTACTCAAGACAGCGCATCATCAGATACAGTGCCAGATGCTTCCATGCCTTATCCCGTGTCAACATCCCAACAACCCTTTGAGGTAGGACCATTTCCTTATCTGCCCACAAAGAGGAAAGTGAGGTTTTAGAGGGATGGAGTAACTTGTTCGCAGAGGTCACACAGATGCTAAGTGTCGAGGCAGGATTTGAACTCAGGCATTTTGCAACAGGAAGCCTGGGCCCTTGACTGCCACCACCTCTTTCTCCTTGGTCCAGTCTACCATGCTCGCTAGGTCCAGTTCTGACCTAGACAGAGAAGGGTTTCAAGCAGCTCTGGACCCCAGGCTTCAACATCAGGTCCCGGGTGCTGCAAGCTTCTGACCTTAAGCCCAGCTCTTCGTCCTGTCTCCTGCCAGGATCTTTGTATCCTTATCGGGCCTGATCCCTGAGTCCCCATGGCCTGGGACTTGAACCTCCACCCAAAGACTGGGCCCTTACTGACCACCCCCCTCCCCCGACCTGACCTTGATCTCTTTCCTGCCCGGAGGCTAGGAGATCGCTGTCCTCAAGTGCCCCATGGAGGCTCCGAGGGCCTGCTGCATACCTGCAGCCTCCCGCACATCCCCCGGGAGTGTGCCCTCCCAACCTCACGACTCCTTCACCCGACTCAACCTTCTTCCTTGCCCTGGCAGCGGGATCTGTGCTCCCAGCCCTGGCTCTGTCCCAGGGGAGGAGCTTGGGGCTCAATCCTAACTAGGACACCAGCGTGTCTCGTGAAATGCCTGCAGAATGAGTTCTTCAGTGCTGGCTGCTGGTGAGGTGTGTGTGTGTGTGTGTGTGTTTGTTTGTATGTGTTTAGCCTGCAGCGCTTGAGAGCTTGCTAGGTGCCAGGCCCCGAATTAATCATGTCAAATGGATTCCCTCATGGAACCCTCCAGCAGCCCTGAGAGTCATGAGCGGCTGCGGTGATTACTATTCACACCCTGGTCTTTCCCCAGGCCAGAGGCTCTGCTGACACACCCAGAAGCACTGAGACCCAGAATCAAGGTGAGCGGCCTCTTCCCTGGCCACGAGCCCCACCTCCACTTCCTACCTCCCTGGCTTGGGGCTCACTGCCCCTCCGGCGCCAAGGCCGGACTCCAGGCACGGTGGCTGGAGGGAGGTGACCCTCTCCTGCCCATAGCCCGGCTTTGCTCTCCCACAGCGGCCTGTGGGTCTTCGTCTGCTCAGGGCCCTGCAGGAACAGCCTCAGCGGGCCAGGACTAGGGGCGGCCCAGCAGATTCCCACCGCCACGGACCCAGCCGCATCACCCACTCAGCTGCTGTCTGCTGCTGAGGACACTCTGAAGAGAGCCAGGTACGAGGGCCGGACCGTGATGGTCCTGGTCCTGGTCCCTGTCCTCCCTGAGGGCTGGGCAGCCTGAGGGGCGGGAGCACCTGGGAGCCCCATATTTCCCCTGCCCAGTCCCCGCCTGCACCCCTAGCTACTGAGCCGTGTATCCGTCACTGGCCAGTCAGAAGGAGACCCACTCTGCATTTTGAACAGAAAAATTTAATATAGGGAGGAGGCTACACAGGTGCAAGAAGACCCAAGAAGCACCCCAAAGACTAGCAACAGCAAACAGACGCTCCAGTCCTTAGGCAGGAGACACACAGAGGACAGGCAGTGTTACAAGTGTCCAGTATCGGAAGCTACCCGACAGGAACTGGCAGCACAGCCAGGCCTGTCCAGGGGGACTGGGGACCACAAGGGAGGGGCTGTCCCGTGGGACTGGAACCACAGAGACCAGCCACAAGGAGAGATGCTGCCTGAAATACCTTGGGTTCTCCCCTCCTCCCTCCCGCCGGGAAACCAGAGGGTGGGGGTGGGGTGGGAAATGTGCTCCCCACAGGACAGAGCAGAGCGGGCCAGGGGATGCACGTGAGGGCGAGCAGGCACATGACCAACCTCTGGAGACGTGAGCTGCCCCGAAGGGATGGCTGCAACTCCCGCACCTGCTCTGGCCTGAGCCCCCCGGGGCTCACGGCTGTCCCAAACCTGTGGCCACTGTGTAGATCTCTCTTTCCACTCACAGGCTCTGAGGATGCCCAGACTCCTGACGACAGGCAGATGGGCCCAGGACGGGGAACCCAGAACCACCCGGAGAGGTGCTGGCAACACGGGGGCTGCCTGAGGCGTCCGTAGTAACCGAACAGCAGCAGCCAGGCCTCCTGAGCCCGGCCGCAAGTCCGAGCCCGTGAGCACAGATTTTTGCTCCCTAGTCTGCTCCTGGCGTCCCCCGAGCTGCTGGGTCCCCTGGCGTTCCTGGGTGCAGAGGGCCCTGAGCCTAGAACCAGAGTCCCTGCTCTGGCAGTATCGGGGGCCTGACTGTGGCCTGAGTGCCCGTCTGACTTGTCCAGGAGCAGCAGACAGCAGAAAGCGCTGCTGTTGGAGAGAGGCGGGAGCATCCGGGCCGCTTCTGTCCGCGAGCACTGCCCTGGGTGGGAAACCTGTGCATCTGACCCAGCCTGGCAGCACCATGGATGGCAGAGCACGGAAAGTTCCAGCAGTGCCTTTGGGGTGTGACAGCAGCCTCTGAGGGAAGGGCTGTGCCCAACTGCAGCCCTCGGGAGCCAGGATCAAGGGTCTTCCTCTACATAGGGGAGTAGCAGGCCTTGTCACCCTCCCACGTACAGGAAGAAAGACAGGCCCTGTGAATCTTCCTCCACATGTCAGGCCATCTCTGCTAAGGTCCCCATAAGAATGATAACTGTGGTTATTGAGCACGAATGTGCCAGTGCCAGGGTAAGTGATTTCATATCAGTATCTCTCTTATCCTTAAAAGAGCTTTGTGGGATAAGTACCACGGACATCCTCATGGGCGGGTCAGAAAACACGGCCCACAAGCCAATGAAAGTTTGAAGATGGCAACAGTAACATTAGCATAAAAGGAAACAGCGCACCCAGAGACCCAAAGAAGGGGGATTCGTGTCTGAGTAAAGTAGAAAAACATAAAGGCCTTTCACAGGAAATAGAAAGATATGAAATGAGTTCTTCAGAGGAGACTGTCCACCCACAACAGTACGCCTGCCCACTCAGCCAGAAGCTACAAAGGGGAAGCCTGCTGTGGCCCACACAATCCCCACACAGATTTCACATCAAAAAATACAAACGGGGCACCTGGGTGGCTCAGTCAGTTGAGCATCTGCCTGGGATCCAGGGTCCCGGGACTGAGCCCCTCGTAGGGCTCCCTGCTCAGTGGGGAGTTTGCTTCTCCCTCTCCCTGTATCCCTCCCTGCTCATACTCTTTTTCTCCCCTCTCTCTCAAATAAGTAAATAAAATCTTAAATACAGACAAAACCCTGGTTTCTGGCTTCTCTTGAAAAATCAGAATGTCTGGCACCACTGGGCCCTCATTTTGATGTGGAATGTTGGTTGGAGCCAGGAAGCTACTAGCTCCTTTGGACTGTGGATGAGTGCTCTGGTCCAACGCAGACCCCACCACTCCCTAATGTCTTTCACCTGGTCCCTCAGCTCCACTGCGCCCCCTGCCCAGCCAGCCCCACAGGCATTTCAGGCGGACCCTCAGCAGACCGGTAGAGCCCTGCTGCCACCTGGTGGCCACAGCTCACACTTTCCATCATGGAAATGGCAGTGAGGCTCCTTGATGGGTCATCGGTGCCCATTCACACTGACTGTTCTATTTAATCCTCTCACCCCCCTGTGAGAACAGGAATCGCACCGTCTTCCAGATCACACAGAAAAGGTAAATTCGGAAATTGCCACTAAGGAAAAAGATGGGCAAGGGTTAAGTGAATGGATTGTTGAGGTAAACTGTTCTTCCTGATGTTGCCAGGAGTGCAATCCTGTTCTTTCCATAACCCCGGTCCAGGGTACTTTAGGCTCTGTCCTACCACAACGAGCCCTACAATGACTTCCACGCTGGAAGCTAGGTCCCGGCGAGGGAGCCAGTGGCTCGTTGGGATAAGCCAGGACTCTACAACGAGTACTTTCAGAGGACAGGGCAGGCTGGGGACCCTCATTACACTTCTTCACATGCAGAAACCATGATAAGAGCATTTGCTACTTCTCTGTGGTCAAGCAGGCCTTGAACTCAGGATTTCTAAGGCCAAGAGCAGGGCAACTTTCCACACCACCATGCTACCTCCCTAGGCCCAAGAAGGCCTCTCTTTCCCTTTGCTTTCCCCAATCCCACTTATCCCAAAGAGCCCAGCACCTGCCCTGCCTCCTCCAGAAAAGCCTCCCTGATCACCTCAGCCCCCCAACTCCCCCTTACCTTACACCTGCAAGCCTGGTCCATAGTACCTCTCTGGGGCTGACAGCATCCTGCCCTGTGGTACCAGGTAACTGCCTGATGCCTGTGTGTCTTGCCTCTCCAGCTGGCGGGGAGATTCCTTGCAGGCCGGGCTTCCAGTCCCCTCTGGGACGTTTATGTAAGTAATATGCATTGAAAATCTATTCCTTGAGCCATGTGACAGAACCTTGGGGAAATTCTAGAATGAACTGGAGCTTGCATCCTAAAATACGACCCTGGGCATGTCATTCCTCTACTTCAATTCTTTCGGTGGCTCCCCACTGCTCTCAGAATACAACCCAGGGGCGCCTGGGTGGCTCGGTCGTTAGGCGTCTGCCTTCGGCCCAGGGCGTGATCCCAGAGTCCTGGGATCGAGTCCCACATTGGGCTTCTCCGCTGGGAGCCTGCTTCTTCCTCTCCCACTCCCCCTGCTTATGTTCCCTCTCTCACTGGCTGCCTCTCTCTCTGTCAAATAAATAAATAAATAAAATCTTAAAAAAAAAAAATACAACCCAAAGCTGCTTCCCATGCGGTCATCTCTAAGTCTTCTCTCACCACACCTGACACCTAACACCTTCTGTGTTCTAGCTCTAAGGTATTTTGGTTCCCTGATGAAACATGCTTATGTGTACCTCTGGGCCTTTGCATGTGCCCTCCCTCTCACCTTCACCCAACCCAAGTTACCCATTAAGCCTCAGCTTGGATCTCACTTCTCTCAGGAAGCCTTCCTTAGCTGCCAAGGGTCGGCTAGGGGCTGACCCCTCCACTGGGCACCAGTGGCACCTGTCATTGCCCTCTCCTAACGCTTACACTGCATGTAACGCACTACTGACTTGTCTGTCTGCCTCCCCAGACTGTGGGCTTTGGGAGGACAGGGCCTCCACTGTTTCCCAGCAGCTAAGGCCAAGTCCTGGAGGCGCCAGCGGTGTGTGGTAGACCCTCGTCAAAGGAACACATGAGGGCACCTGGGTGGTTAGCGCCAGTCGGTTAAGCGTCTGCCTTCGGCTTGGGTCATGATCTCTGGGTCCTGGGATGGAGCTCGGATTTGTGCTCCCCGCTCAGGGGGGAGTCTGCTTCTCCCTCTGCCTCTCCCCACCCACCCCTCTGCTTGTGCGTGTGCACTAAATAAAAGCTTTAAAAAAAGAAAAAAATGAACACATGAACAAATGAGGTCCCATTTTTATGAACAGCAGGTGTCCAGTGAGCACCTGTCACTCTGGGGCATCTGACTGTCCGATGGGTACAGGCCCGCGAACTCCAGAGACGTTTTCATCTTTGAAGTCCTTTATTCCCAGCAGCTCATGTCACTGACCCACCAGAGCTCCCCAGAGTGAGCAGGGGTTCATTCACCCTTCCTCCATACTGTAACCTTGTCCTCACGTTCAAACCTGGGTTTGGGCCCACAAGGGTAAAGAGGTCGCACTCTGTGGCGGGGAGCAAGGGCCACCCTGGGGATCAGTCTTGTTTGGTTCCCTGGCAAATACGGTACATGGCGGACCCGCAACGCAATACATAGGACACAGTGCGATAGTTCCAGGCATCCGGGGGCAGGGGGAAGGCACATTACACAGAGGCCCCTGCAGAAAATCCAGGCCATTCTCTCCCTCTCGACACGCATTTTCTCAGCCGTGGGTGACTCTGGACCTCCCTCCCTGGTCTACAAGAAACCACAACCCGTGCGCTACTGAAGACACTCCTTTTCCCCTCGCGAGACAGGTGTGGTTCCGGGTGTGTTCCGGGTCCCTCCTGCCCTCAGGAACATCCAGTTGTTCGGGTCCCTCTTAATGGCACGTAATAAATATACATTCTGGGACCTGAGAGAACAGGCTGTCCTCTTTCAAACCACCTCTAAAACTGCCTGTTCCAAACATCTGAGCTAGGACAGAACTCAGAGGGGGCACACTTAGCTTAGAGCTGGCGGCCGCTTCCGACCGCAGGCCTGTCTCGTCCACTACTGCGTGTCTAGGGCAGAGGTCCCCAGCCCTGGTGACACACCAGAAGCACCTGGGGAGCTTTCTGAGTTCCTGAGGGCCTGGCCACACCCCAGACCAACTCCATTACAGTCTCTGCAGGGGGAGGGGGATCCTGGCATCAGTCACATGTACCGCAGCACGCAGCCAGGTTGAGAAGCCTGAGCTGGGGTTCTAGCCCACAGGGAGACTCTCAGTAAGCACTGAGGAACCCACAAATGGATTTCCTATCTTATTATCTGCTCCCCTAGGCCTCCTATTTGTATTAGAAATCTGAGTAGGAAAGAGAAAGGAAAATGAGTCGAGAGCATCTTATAGAGTGAATTTGGTGCCGGGACAGGGCCGGTGGGGACGGAGTTTCTCTCACATGACGCATCTTCCCGCTCTCGCAAGCTGAGGAGTGAGGTGCAGATCTCACGCAGGCGTGTGTCTATTTCTTAAAAGCCCTCCCCAAGCCCGCGCTCACAGCCTTAAGCACCACCGTTACAGTACCGCGGAGAAGTTCTTGGAAATAAGTCTAAACTACCACTGGTTTTCCCCCCACACTTGAACTTGGGTCTGTCCCCAAATGTATAATTTGTATTACAGACCAGGCCGGACCACCTTTTCCCGCTTCCCTGAATCTTGAGATGTGTCTTAGCCATAGTGACAACACAACACAGCAGCGGCCGCACCCAAAATGGCCCCCGTGGATCGGTCTCCCTTCAACAGGAGCTGCTTCTGTTCCCAGGTCCTGGAAAGGGATGACAGTGGGTTTGATCTCACCGAGTGCCGGAGACTGGCTACCTAGAACGCAGTGCGGAGAAGGCTCCTGAGGTAGACCCTGGGCCAAGGGGAAGGGACACCGTGCTGATTCCCAGTGTCAGCCACGGCCTGGGCAGGGCCCGCAGCAGCAGCACGCTTCCGTCTGCAGCTCTGCCCGCGGGTGCTGGGCCATCCTGAGACCACTCTCAGAGCGCATCCTGCTACCGATGGCCATCTACGCTTCCATCACACGTCACAATTTACAAGGAGCTTCCCGTCCGTAGCCTCAGGCCATTCTCACCATAACCCTGTGAGTCAGGTCTCTGTGGATGGGAAAACCGAGGTTACCTCTGTCTAAGGCCCTCCAGCCAACTGACATCACACTCACCTGCTGCCTCCAGGCCCTGAAACCACCGGGGGTTCCCCTGGCTCCCGACTTCCAGAAACAGGAAAGCAAGCCATCAGGCGAGCTCCCCCACCCACCAGGCTTTCAATCATCAGCTGCACGGAGTTGCCTAAGCAATTTGCATGCTCTTTGTTCCCTATTCCCGAGAACACAAGTATGTAACAGGCAATAGCCGCTCACACCTCACTGAACACACCCTCAAAATCTCCCGTTTCCCGGAACAGCCTCTGAATTTGCCTAAACACATTCCGCAACTGTGACCTGGCCACACCCGCTCCAAGGCTCAGCCAAGAATCTCCGGAGAACCTTTCCATTGCCCTCACAAGCCCCCGCTCCTCTCTTGCTAGAGAGGCTCTCAGAGGGTTCACTGCCCAAGATAACTCAGCGGCCGGTGTGGCAGGGTGTCTCCTGATGCCACAGGGAGGAAGTGAACTGTCAGGCCAGGCAGCTCTGGACTTCTCCAGTGCCCCTCTCCCTACAACCCCATCGCACACAGGTCACATTCACCTGGGTGACCCACTCTGGTGGGCAGGGCTGGATGAGAGCACAGGTAAGATGGGCCATAAGCTACAAGTCCTCATCGACTTGACGTGCCATCCAGGCCGTTGCCCTTCAGATGGGAACCATGTTTTCTGCAGACCTGACGAGCGGTTCTGGCTTGGAGCCGTTCATGCTCACCCACGCCAGCTACTCTTGCGAGGCCCACCCACCTCTTCGGGCTGCCCTTCACCCTACCTCGGCCTGATCTCCTCTTCCACTCCCACCTTCTCTTGGCTTCCTGTCCCTCTCAGGGTCCTAGCATCTAAGCCTCCCGTCCCTTGGCAGCGCGGGCTCCACGGCGGGCACCCTAGGAGGGCAGACTCCAGCCCCACGGAGCTGGGCCCGGGGCCCTGGCCAGGAAGCTGGAAGGCACATATCCCCTCTGCTCGTTCACTTCCACGAGGCTCCATTCCGGGTTTCCCTTCTTGTCCTGGGCCTCCAGAACAGTCACCAGCTGGCCCGCCTGCAGACTCACTTCATGGCTGCTTCTGGCCACAAAGGGGTACACTGCCACCGCCTGAAACACATGGGGAGTGACACGGAAACGGTCAGGGTGGGGAGACAGACAAACCCAACCCAGAGACGCTGTTCATCCTGCTCCCTCCCACCCGACTCAGTCCCCACGGCTGGGCGGTCCCGCTGCCCAAGGACGTCCTCTATGCTAAAGATGAAGGCGACTGCTGCCACTCCCACCAGCAGTACCGACTGTGTGCCCGGCTCTGTCCCAGCACCGTAGCCAGGCTTGACTTGCACGATTCTGTAATTCCATGTGCCCCATTTTTCAGATAAGGAAATTGAGACTCAGAGAAGTCAAGGAGCTTATTCAAAATCACACGACAATGAAGCCAGGCCTGTCCGAATGGGTTCTCTCGGTCCACCGCTGCCACCCCACTGAGGAGAGGACGTGTACCCTCTCCTCCAACACCCTCCCGGATCTGAGGGTGTCATCGGCCCAGGCCCACTTCCCAGCTTGGAGTAGAGACTGGGGATTGGGGGACTTGGTTAATTTTTAGGGAAAGACACTGAACTGGACAAAAAACTGGAGGGGAGGGCATTTACTAGGCTACTATTTCACCTCCCTGGCCTCAGTTTCATCATCTGCAAAATGGAAGTAATAACACCCTCCCTTCCAGGAAATTGTGGGAATTCAGCGAGTGATGTACGCCCGTGCCCGGTGCGCGCTCAGGGCCCAGGAAACCCAGGCCGCTCGGACTCTGTGCACTACTCCTGGTGTTACTGCGGCCAAGCCTCAGGGACAAGCAGCAGCAGGGGAGGACTGGGGTGACCCCGCAAGCGTGGGCCCAAGAACAGAGGAAGCAGCTCGTGGGTCTGGGAAGAGGGACGGCTGGGCTCGCCCACAGCAGGGTTCCTGCCCACACTGGATGGAGCCAGGCCCTCTGGCGAGCTCCTTGCGGGTCCTTTGCTGACAGGCGGGAACGCCCAGTAGGAGGCAGCCCCGACCCACCATTTGCAGCTAACGCTCCAGTCACTGGCCCTCGGAGCCTCTGCCGGGATGTGCCACAAGCCGCACAGCTCAGATCCCACGGGCCACTCCGCAGCCCCCACGCAGCCCACATGAGGCTCCTCCCTGGCCCGAGGCCTCCCCGGGCTACTCCCCACCAGCCTCTGGGCTCCTGCCGCTGTTCCCTGTTGCTGCTCCCACCCTTTCTACTGCTCACCTGTCACCTGTGAAGCTCTTTTCTAGCTGGGAGTGTGGCTGCCACTTACCGAGGTTCCCCAATGCCTGGCCTGGCCTTCCTATCTCATCCAGCCCTCACAGCGACCCCACGAAGCTTCTCCTTCCTCGAAGACTCCATCCTAGCAAAGCCAAACCCTTCGATGTCTTCCCATCGCTTTGTTTGTTTTGAGACAGAATTCAAATACCGTAACAGTCATCTTTTCAAAGTATACAATTCATTTTTAATAGGTTCAAAGGCTGCAACCATCATTACTAATTCCAGAACATTTCCATCCCCTCAAAAAGAAACCCCATACGAGACAGCAGTCCCTTCCCAACACCCCCCCCCACCGCCCCCCAAGCCCCTGCCAAACACTGATCTACTTCCCGTCTCTACCCGTTTGCCTGGTCTGGACATTTCATATACACAGAGTCATACAGCACGTGGCCTTTTGTACAGAACTGCATGTGACAGCATGTGCTGGCCCTTCCTTCTTTTTTATAGAGGAGTAATATGCCACTGTATGGACATGCCACGTTTTGCTTATCCATTCATCTGCTGATGGACGTTTCGGTTGTTTCTACTTTCTGGCAATTATGAATAACGCTGCTGTGAACACGCATGTAGGTTTCCCACTGCTCTGAAGCGAAGGCTGACACCCTTGCCAAGGCCACCAGGCCCTGCCGGCTTGGCCCTGCTCACGTAACAGCACCACACCCCTACCCTTCATTCAGTTCCTCACGTGCCCCTGCTTTGTGTACACACACACACACACACACACACACACACACACACACGCTGGCGCCTTTGCGTTCACTATGCATGCTTTCTGGGGAGCTGTTCCCATCCACACCCCGGCACACTCCCTTTCTCCAATTAATCCCTGCTCACCCTTCAAATCTGAGAAAAAGCATCGTTCTTCTTAGAAAAGCCTTTCCTAAACCTCTCCCACACCTAGGGCTCTGGCGCTTATCACTGCTCTAACTTGACAATGATTCACATGATTATTTTATTAATTGCTGTTTTCCCCACCCCCAGATTATAAATCTGAGGAAGGCAGGGACCAAGATTTACTCTTGCTCATTATTCTAGCTCTCATCTCACACACTGTTGGGCAAGTACTGAATGAATGAATGAATGAATCCCACTTGCCCTGTTGATTGGGAACAAGGGTTTATTGATGTGGCAAGGATGAGGCTCCTTTTCCAGGCCCACTCCTGACCAGGACACTGTTGTGGCCACTGACCAGGGCCCTGGCCTCACAGGACGACGGTAGCCTCTTCAAATAGGAGGAAAATCAAAGCCCCACTCCAGGCGGCCATGGGGAGGCAAACCCCACCCCTCTCCCAGACTCACCTGGGTCACCGCTGGGACAGAGGGGACGGGGGCTGGGGTGGGCTCTGGTGTTAGGTGACGGGAGTCCTTGTGAGGCCACTCCTGCCCTTTGACCTCCTCCTGACTGGGGATGACGCGGTACAGCTCCAGTTTGCCAGCTGGCACATACCCTCGGTGTCCTACAGGACATGCAGAACGTTATCTGGCTGCGGACCACCCTTTCCATGTCTTTTAGTTGTAGAGGAAGTCAGCACCATTCACGGATGCGAATGCCTCCAGCACAGCCTCCCAGCACTAAAGAGGACCTGAAAAGATCATCCAGGAACCTCACAAACCCACCCCTAAAGCACCCACACTCCCTGTTTCCAGCTTCTACTTGTACACCCCCAGTGACAGGGAGCTCATTCCCTACCAAGGCAAGTCACTCTGCTTTGAACAGCTTTGATAGGGATAAGAAGTTCTTCCTCGGGCTGGTATGAACACTGCTTTCCTGGTGCTGGGCCCACGGGTCCCCTCCCCCTTGAGTGGAGGCCTATAGTAGAGCTGCTTCCTCACCCAGGACGGCTTTCTCCAGGCGGCAGAAACTGCCTTTCTCTTCGCTGAGTGCCCCCGGTTCCTGCTCATGAACAACTATCCCAGTACTGTTCTGGTCACTATCACTGCACATGGCCAGCACCTCCCGAGAGCTTGCTAGGTGCTGGAACTGGCATTCGATTGTCCAGTCTTCACATCAACCCTCCAGGTCAGTACCATTGTCTCCATTTGATGGCCAAGCCACCGGAGCTCAGAGAGGCTCTGTAACTCCTCTGAGATCACACAGTTAGTAAAGTGGCAGGCCTGGGATCCAAACTCAGTCCTCTTGACCCCAGCAGCCAGCTTGAATCCCCATTCAGCTGTTTGTCAACCTGAGTCATGAGACTGCCCTTTCACGGTTTCTGCTGGATCTGTACCATTTTCTTAACTTTTTTTTAAAAGTAGGCTCAATGTGGGCTTGAACTCGTGACCCTGAGATCAAGACCTGAGCTGAGATCAAGAGTCACATACTTAATTTTTTGATAGACTCGCTTTTTAAAACTTAAGACCTGTGCTATCAATAATAGGAAAAAAATCATGGGTTTACGTACTACGTACATACCGTACTACGAATGGTTTTTCTCATACGCAGAAAAATACTTCAGTAACAATTATAGTAAACTGTCTGAAGAGGAAAAACTGTCTGTGGATCTCCTCCCAATAACCCTGTGTGACCCTCATCTTGGGGGCCACAGGCCCCTTTTTGGAAGACACTGCTGGGCCATCTCCTCTTGGGTTCAAGGTGCCACCCGCCTCCTGCCCAGTAACACTGGGGCACCTGGACCTGAGCAGCCCATCCAAAGGTCGGGCCAGTGCATGGGAGTCAGGATCACACGTCCCTTGTTCTGGATGCTGGAGGCCTTCCCTGTAGCTGGGATCCAAGCTCTCCGTGTATCTACATCTTTCACGGTGATGCTGGAGCTCCCTCCACACATCTCTGTCTACCCCAATGGTCTGTGAGGTCCCCAAGGCACATAATACATGCTTGATAACAGATGTAGCAATATAAGAGTCACTTCCTCTTTGGCATGTCACGGGCCACACTAAGCTGGCTGTGCCCCAAGCCCTGCATTTTCACCTGTGTCCGTTCCCATCCCGGATTTGCACAGCCAGACCCCTGCCCACACCCCGATCTCCGCTGGTTCCTGTTGGGGGGTTTCCCCAGAGGGAGGGGAAGAGCCCATGAAGCCCCACGTACCCCCGGTATCCACCAGCCAGCGGCTGCTGTTGCCTTTGGTGTCCTTGTTTTGAAGGAGAGCCACAATTTGGCCCCGCAGCAGTGTCAGGTCCAGAGTCCCAGCCCCGCTGACGTTGCTTGTCACCTGGTACAGCTTTTCGGGGCCATACCTGCTCAAGAGAGCCTGCACCTGACGTTCAGCCCCTGGAAGGAGTGGCTGGGTGGGGGGTGGGGGGGGGACAAAGAGAGACACAGGTGCCTGAGCTGGCGTGTCAAAGCGGGCGCCAGTGTGTGCCCACGCGCTGACAGCCGGAGTCCTGCGCCGATCCCACCTCTGCGGCCAACGGGCAAGCCTCCTCACTAACAGATGGCTGGACCACAAGAACACACTCCTAGGATCCAAAGGGATCGCAAAAAACCCGCCAAAAACCCTCTAATTTAACATCTAAAATTCCTCCTAGCTCTAAACGTCTTGGATTTTTCTAAACTGCTCAGGTTCCAAAAGTTCTCAGTTACAGAACTCTAGGATGGGGCCCTAAATTCTGGCCACAGCCTCAGGCTAAATTATCCCACAGGAGAAAGAGAAAGCCTGGCACAGGTCTTTCAGCCTGAACGAGCAGGCCCCTGAGCTTCCCGCGGGCACCAGGCCTGACTCGTGTGGCCGCTTGGACAGCCGGCACAGGGCGATGTGTGCAGACCCTCCCTCACGCGTGAAGGAAGGGAGTGCTACCTTTTATTCCACAAGTATTTATTGAGCACCTACTGTTTATAAGGCACAGTGAGCCTTGTGAATGGGGTAATAGAAACAGAGAACACAGCTTTGCCTTGATGGAAACTGCCATGCAGCTGGGAAGAATGACTCAGTGGCACTTTCCATGCATCCAAAAATCTCCTGGCATTGCCTTTGTTTTCTTGTTCATTGCTTCCAGCAAAAGTATCACCAAGAAGAGACTCAGGGGTGACTGCCCTCTTTTTGTAAAACAAAGCCACCCCCCACCTGCCATGGGACCTCTGGCTGGGGCAGCCTCGGTGTGGGAGGGAAGGGGGGGGATGGCTGCAGCCCAAGGAGGAGTCCACCATCCTCGGAGAGGCCTGCATCCCTGATGGCCTTGGCCCTCTCTGCCTGCCAGCCAGGTGCGCAGGCCACCTCCATGGGCCAGCTCTGATGGGCTTCCTTCCTTGTCTCTCTGGGTCTCTGGGGCCCCCTTTTCCCTTCCCAGAATCCTGCCCTGTCTCCTGACCCTTCACTTCACATTTCACGTGTGACTGAACACAGTTTCAGGTTCCTCTCACGCAGCTCTGTAGCCCTGTGGGACCCCCTTCTTTCAGCTACTTCTGTTCCACTCCCAAAATATACTACCTGGATCCAGCCTTCAAGTGCACCGAAGATACCCTTTCCTTCTATTTTAGAGAAAAATACCTTACCCAAAAAAAGCATTTGGCCAGCCAAAGTCTGTAAACCATAATGCAACCGAAATACTGTTTTTTGCAATTAAAAATTCCATAGCAAAAGGAAAATTTAAATGATTTGTTATTCCAACTTTTTATTCACCCTGAATGCTGGTATTGAAGCTGGTTCCGTGAGATGGTGAGGAAACAGGGTAAGCTTTCATTAAAACAATGTGGAGTTCCAGGTCTGGGGTTGCTAAGGCCACTTGTCTGTTATTACGTCTCATTTCACTTAATATTCTACTGTTCGGCTCTTGGGTTTGTTGGCCACGAAGAGCATGTGTATAGGTGGTGTGAATCCCGCCACCCCCTCCAGCTCACAGACAGAAAGGAGAGAGGGAAAGGACGCAGGGAACCCTGGGGAGGAAAAGGGAACGGGACCAGGCCTTACCCCACTGACAGGTGAAGGACTGGACAGTCTGCGGGGCAACGAGGGGCACTTACTTGTGTGGTGGGGGGTGGTAGCACTTTCTCAAAGTTCTCTTGAAAGGAGCGAAGCTGGTGACCAGTCTGGCCCAGTGTGTCCTCCACCAGCTTCCTGAAGGCTGGCTCGGAGAGGTGGTAGTGGGGCAGCTGGGTGGGACAGACACTGTCATCAGAGCATTCTCCAGGAGAAGGGACAGAAAGACTCTCGCAGCCCACATTCTAGCCCCAGATGTGTGAAGATGGGTCTTTATGTCTTTGTCAGCTGTCATTTTTGTCTGCCGACTGACGCACTCGGTGTCCTTCAAGAAAGCCTCCCTCTGTGGGGGTCCAGGAGGATTGCCCATCATGGAGCTGTAGCCACAGGGCTGGCAGGCACGGCCTCCCTTCTCCCATCCACCGTGAGCAGCCCACGGACTAGACAACGAACCCAAGCAAGGCCAAGCAGAATCCTCCCGTCAGATTTAGTATATGAAAGCTGAGAATGAGAGGAAAACTCTCCTGTAGATGCTGAGATGTATGTGCTCTCTCTCCCACCATGCAGGAAAAGGCTGGCCTGAGGATGAAGCCAGCCCAGACAGGGAAACAGCTAGGAGGTGGAGCGAAAGTCGGCGTCCTGACATTATTTGTCCTGGATGCACCCTGCCCGGGGCTCGATCGCCTCCGGGGCCTCCCAGTTATGCGAGTTAGGACGTCCTGCTTTATGCGTCAGCTGGTTGGGAACCCTAGGAGTTCTGAGTAATGCTCCATCCTGAGACCCTGGCCCTGCTAGCCATCTCCGGCCTTCTTACCACACAACTTAGGAACGAGTAAGGCCCACAGCTAACAGAGACATGTCCTCTCTGCTTGTCACCAAGCTCACTGTGCTTGGGTCTGACTTAGAGCCCTTCTCCCACCCCCAGGATGCAGACAGACTGAGGTTCTGCCATGCAGGCCTTTCCTGGGCTCCACGGGACTGTCCAGGGGGCTGGGCCATGGGACACAGACAAGGAAGCTGGCACCAATCGCTGACGGGCCCTAACACTCTCAATGACAGTCCCAGCCAGGAAAGGCCCTCTTTCTGCTTTTATAAAGTTGACCTTCCCGCTACTGGCCTCCCGCAGCGCTCCCCAGCCCTGCACATCCCGGTCTATACACAAGGGGCCGGGCAGCCCTGGAGACAGAACTGGAGGACGGAATAGAATGACAAGATCATCTAATCAGATGGACCCTCTGCCTTCAGGAAAGAGAAACGCTTCTTTTTGCAGATGGCTCAGGCTTAATTAAATTCAAAAAGCATGTCTGAGACAGAACTCTGTACTAAATGCTTTGAAGGCCAAAAAGAAGAAGAGCCTATAGGTCTGGCCCCCCTCAGTAAGGAGAAACAGCTTCATCCAGCACCCCGGCTGAAGGCAGGCTCTGCGAAGTGCTGAGCAGAGCACATCCTAAGGGCTATTGGACTATACACGATGGGGAGATGGGCTCCCCCAGCTGCAGAAGGGGGATCCTGAGAGCTTCACAGAGAGAGTCAGTCATCTGTCACAGATTTGGGGAGTTCCCACCATGCACTACGCACTGTGAAAGGCACGGGGGGCACTGGGCTGGGGGGCATTTTGGGCCAAGGAAGGGGTCTGTGCAAAGGGACATGGTCGCACTCAGAAGTGGTGTGCTGGAAGTGGGACCACAAGGTGGCCTGGGACAAGGAGCTGCAAGGGCGGTAGGGCATGCGCATTTCAGGGGAAGTTCATGCAACACACTGTATGGGGACGGCTGAGCTGGAGACCATGAAACCCCGGAGACAGTGTGTGGTATGAGGAGTGCTGGACGGCCCAGGGGGCCAGACACACAAACCTCTCAGCTCTGACGCTGACATAAGAGACAGACCTGAAAGCAGCTCCGTCTTCTTCCCTGTGTCAACACTGGTCTTTAAAGCTCTAAATTCAAAGTTCGCACTTGGAGGTTTGTCCAAACTTCTTTGCAATCTATTTATGCTTTCAGCAGACAGCTCTTCTGATAGGCTGCCAAGCACTGTTCAGAGCCCAGGCTCCGGAGTTGAACTGCCAAGGTTCAAATCCTGCTGTCGGCTGTGTGGCCTTGGGCACGCTGTCCAACCCCTCTGTGCCTCAGCTTCCTTTTGGAATGAGGATGATGATGATATCTATTCTGTGGGATCAGTGTGAGGATGAGGTGGGATAACACATGGAAGGTACACACGAAGTGCTCACGAGGGCGCAGCTGCTAGAAGTAGTAACAGCAGCGGGAACGCCAACTGGAGACGTTGACTACCGACTGTGTAGGAGAGGCCTGGCCTCTGTCGCTGACTTCTAATATATTCCAAGGACGGGCCCCAAGGTCTATTTTCCCAGCAGAGCCTCCTCTGCTTCTGAATCCCAGAGCCCAGGAATTGCCTGGAGTCCCAGTTCTATCCTTGTTTGCATGATCAGATTCCATTAATGGCACAAGAGAGACCCAGAAGGTGCCTGTGGCTGCCTGCTAAGCGCCCGATGGCCTAATCTCCCTCCATCCCCGCCCCCGCGAACAGCTGGCTGCAGGTGCTATGGGGCCCCGCCTGGCTATTCCGCAGAGGCCTTACCTGGGCCAAGCTGCCCTCTGCCATCTGCAGCGCTTGCTGGGCAAGGTCCCTCTGGAGGCCCACGAACGTGCACAGGATCTGGCCCAGCCAGCGCACGGCCAGCTGGTTCAGCTGCGGGAGCTCAGCCACTAGCAGGGAGTTGAGGGCTTGGAACGTGTGCCGGGCCTCCTGCTCCTCGTACGTCACGCTGCCCACCTCCAACAGCTTCTCTTCCACCCTCTCGAAGTCCAGCAGTTTGTCCAGGCGCTTCTTGATCAGGTTCTGAGGGCCAGCCAGGGCTTTAGCCAGGCTGCACAGTGGCTGCCACACCAGGCCTTCCAGCCGCTGCTTCTGTGCAGAGAGGTGAGCTTAGGGTTGGGGAAGGACGAGGCAGACAGCAGGCACCGGGAGAAGGGGTTTTGGAGGTAGGTAGGACCAGGCTGTAGTCCCACCCCAGCCAACTCGCTGTGACCTCTTGCATGTTATCTAACCTTTCTGGGCCTCGATGTGCCCATCTGAACAATGGGGACAGTGCATGTATGAGCTTAGCAGAGGGCTTGGCACGTCCTAACATCTGTGCACAAGTCTTAAAAGATTTTGTAGAGAGGGTGACCACAAACATAGTCTTTGGGGATCAGATCCCATCTTGCCACTGACCACCTGAATAACCTGCGAAGTCACCCCCTCTGAGCCTCCAGCTCTCGCCTGCAGATTGGGGCTTTAATAGCATCTACCCCATCAGCCGTGTTGTGAGGATTAATGGAGATGAAGAATGTAAAGGGCTGAGCAGCTTATCTGCCTGGCGGATAGTAAGGCACAGCGAACATTAGCTGGGGCTATTTTTGTCAGTAAAATGCATTAATAATTATCTCCGCCCTCTGACTACTCTGGGCGGGTATGGGTGTGAGAACTGTAGAAAGGGTCTGGCTTCTAAGTATTATTCCTTTTTTTAAAAAAGATCTTATTTTTAAGTAATCTCTACACCCATCGTGGGGCTCGAACTCACAACCCTGAGATCGAGAGTTGCATGCTCTTTTGACTGAGCCAGCCAGGAGGCCCCTAAATATTATTCTTACGAAGCTCTGCCAGCTGCCTCACAAGGAAAGGGGGAAGGAGAAGCTCCACTCACAAACTGCGGGAAGGCCTGGAGCTGGAGGTCTCTCATCAGGCTGCAGTACTGTACCACAGGCCCCCCAGGGATGTCCAGGTCATATTCCTGGGGCCTGAAGCGGAGGAAAGCCTGGACCCAGAGCAAATGAGAGACAGCCAATCAGGACCCATCGTACCCATCTCATGCCTGTCCCCCACCCTACGCCAAAGAGGCCGTCCAGGCTCTCTGCACAGCCGCCATGACAGGGAAGCACACAGCCTGTTCCATCCTTGCACAGCTTGGGTGATTAGCACGCTCTTCCTTCGACTGAATCGATCTCTCTCCCTATTCCAGCGCTGCCCAAACTTCGTGTGTTTGCATAGCCCCTTGGTGATTTTACTGCCATGTCTATATTCCACATATTCTATTAATACTTGAAATCAACTAACCATTCCTATGTATATCAATGTATTTTTTTAAATCACCTTATGACACTACCATAAAGGGAAACCCAGCAATAACTGCCACAAATAGGTATGTAAGAATAACTGCTATAAAAACAAACAACGTCATTAAGTTCTGTCCGGACATCCCTGCCTGCAGAAGGCTCCCAGCCCAAGACTCACTATGCCGGTGTTAAAGACATATCAGCAAAAGCAGCTTCTCCTGCACTCAGAGGAGTAAAAGAGGAGTCCCGTGCTTGCTATGGGATTCCATGTCAACACTGTGTTGTCATGTAAGCCTGCATCTGGAAGCCTAATGCTTCCAAATATCTGTCCTACCCTGCAAAGCCAGATGGGTCTCCCATGTGCCTTTGCTTTCTCTCTCATGGCTTCTCCATCCTTTCTCTTGCAGGCTCTGGAAGCTGTCCCTCCCATCTCACTGCACTGTGACAGGATCCTGCTGCCTTCTGCCGGGGGCAGGCGGGGGGGCCAGGATGGAGCAGGAACGAGCAGGGGGATCTGCCCCACACAGAGGGGCCTGCGGCTACGACCTCCCTCTTCCATGCTTCCCATAAGGCCACCCCAAATCCCATTATCCAAAGAGCCCGTTATCAGACCAAACTGCTTTGCGCAAATGGACACGACTGAGGACAAAACCACAGAAAAGGGACAGAGTGGATGGAATGAGTCAGCCTCGATGACAACAGTGAAGGAGGATTTGGGCACAAGGAAAATGATGTGCCGGGTGGCAGGCAAACTGGTGCCCTGTGGGCTGAATTCAGCCTGTAGAAACGGATTTTCTTGGGCCTGCACAGCATTTAAGTTTTCATTAAATTTGTTGTTCACGTGGACATATCATGAGATTTCATCTGCAAGTGTTTTTTTCCCCCTAAAATCAGAACTGGCTACCCTGGGTCCATAATCCCAAAAAGCAACAGCTTCTCCAAGCCAAGTAACAGCTGCCCCTTTAGATTTTACTCATCCATACATGCAGTCAGATTCTAAATATTATTATGTATTTAACTCTACTGAAAAGTCTCGTGAACAGCCTGTTAGACATTAAGCCTCGGACACTTGCACGTTTCACTCGGTATTACCCGCCTGACTTTCCGAGGGCATCACCTGCTCTAGGAGCCAGACTGGCAGGGTCCCTCTGGAGGGCTCGGACCCCAGTGAATTTTAATCCTGTTCAGTGGCAACCTCACCCCCTAGGAGCTCCATAGGCTCGGAGGCTGTGGGCTGGGGCGTGCTCGCCCATGGCCCTTCCTCTGACCTGCAGCCAGCGACCTGGTGCCCTCTTCCATGTGGGTTCCTGCAGTGGATGCCTTTGCCATCGTGTCGGTTGGGCCGCGCACGCCTCCTGCCCGCGGGACCCAGCCCAGCCCAGCACTGTTACTGGCGGGATCCTCACCTCCAGATTATCCCGGTAAACAGCTACGTTGTTCTTCATCTCCGTCACACACAGCGACACCCAGTGGAACCTCTCTTCTAAATCATCAAATTCCTTGTCCTCCGTCTGAGAGGAGAGTGACATTTGTAAGAGCTGAGAATATCCACGCTGGGAGAGGGGGGAACAGTACGCCCACGCCCACGTCCCAAGCTCTCACTGGGACCACCTTCCACAGCCCTGCCGATCAGAGCCGGTTCCTCCAGCCCGGAGCTGAGTGGGACGGTTAGAGGCAGTGAGTGCTGCTTCGTGGTTTTGTACTCGGATAATAGAATTAGATTCACAAGCATAGGAGTCCTGGTTCCCTAGCTGTGTGACCTTGGGCAAGTGTTTTACCCTCCCCTGAGCCTGTTTTTTCAGCTGCAAATGGGGTCATAAGAACACCCACTTCATTGTGTCATTTACTGGTTTCAAGTAAGTCCTCCATGAACCTGAGCGGCTCCGAGTGGCTATTCCCAGCTGGCTCCTTGCCCGCACCCAGACATCAGCTCTCCTACCTGCATACGAAGATCCTCAGGGAAAGAGCAGCGCAGGACGCAGCTGAGAGAGCCCTGCCTGGCTCTCCAGAATCACGGGAGGGTGCCTACCCAGCCTGCTCCCGGCGACGCAGCGCTGAGAGCTCACGTCAGCCCCGTGGCCTCGGCCTCCTCCTCTCTGACAGGAGTCTAAGCCGCCTGCCCGACCCACGGCACAGTCCTGCCCCTCTGGAACGGCTGGGATGCCGCCCATCCGCTGCCCGCGCTCACCCTGGGCACGAGCCCCGCCTCTTGCTTCAGCAGCTGGCTCAGCCGGGTGGTCTTCTTGGAGAGGGTGTGCGTGTTGAGGCGGGCCAGCCGCTCGCGGAGGGTCAGCTGCTCCACTTTCGTGTACTTGGAGGCTGCACCAAGAGAGGAGAGGGAAGGCACGGGGACCAAAGCTGACCCGGGAAAGCAGGCATCCTGGACACACCTGACTTGGCGCCCGCTTGGGCCCTCTTCTCCAACATCAGTGCGCACCCGTTCGAACAGCAGCTCGCAGAGGAAAAGCCCAGGGCTTGCTGCAAGGTGTGAGCCTGGGCTGAACGGCTGCCTGCCTGCCTGACTTGTTGGGCCTATTCCCTCGTTCGTAAATGAGACCAGCCACCTCACATGGTTGCTGGGAGCATCGTGTGAGATAGTGGGTCTGCATGTACTTTCTAGAGAAGAACTCGAGTGAGAGGTGAGTTGCCTGAGGCTCCTGGGCCAGTGTCAGCCAGGCCAGGCTGGGAACCACACTCCCCCACTCCTGGTGCAGGGCTTTCCACTGATCTGTCACCCACCCCGGGCCCGAGTCTGAAAGCCAGCTCTGCCTCTCGCCAGCTCTGGGATGTGGAGCGAACCATTTAAGCTTTCATTTGACCTGACTGTGAGATGGGGCTACTGGGGCCAGCCTCGGAGGGCGACTGTAAGGATCAAACCAGATAATGAATGACAGACCTGTCGCATGAGCTAAATTATCACTATTATACCGTCTAGGTCGTGCAGTTGTTTGCTCTCTACTTGGGACACTGCTTCATTTTCCAAACCTTTCTCTTTTAACAACCTGAGAGACAGCGTACCCCACCCACTAGCTGCCCTTCCCAAGGTGTGTATACACACACACACACACACACACACACACACACACACAGCCCTTGGCCTCCTCTGTATTCATTTCTCCTCCACAGCATAGCAGCCATGTGGTTTGCATGGGAATGATCTCACTTTGGTTCAAGGGGTGGGTGTTAGCTGGGATAAGCCAATTCATACAGTTCCAAACCCCTGGCCACAGTGATTGTTTCCAAGAATGATACATAAGCCAGGCCCAAGCCAATCAGCTCATGGCATTCCCCTAACCATGGTAATTGGTTCAGGGTGAGCACATGACCCAAATGGGTCCGATCAGAATGACACTCCAATCTAATTTATGACTAAGGGGAGAAAGGCCCTGTCTTATCCTGGAGGGTGTGGTGTGCAGATGTGAGTCATGGAACAATAGCCATTTACTAGTATGAGGGAGGCCAGTCGGAAGATGAAGCTGACACACAGTAAAGTGTAGAGATGAGAGAATTATAGGGAAATGGAGCCAGCACCCTGATCAAACCCTACCTGAAGTCCATCTTACCTTTGGACTTGTGGCTATCTTACTACATTTCCTTTACTAATGAAGATAGCTTGAAAGGAGTATCTTTGTAGCTGGAAGCATTCTCACTGATATAGCCCCTAAATTCCCCAAGTCCTTACCCACTTCCTTGCGCCTCTTGTACTCATTGATGTTGGTGTTCACGTCTTGGAGGGCAGAGACAGCCCTCTGAAGGACAGGGTAGGCACTGGCATCAGGGGCTGTGTTCTCCAGGATTTTCTGCAGCAGCAATGGGTACTTGGTAATCCTCTGCAGAGGGATTACCAGTAAGAAACTGAGGCCTGAGGGCCCAGCTTGTGGCCTGAGGGAGAAGGCTGGCGTTAGGTAGGGAAAACCCACCGTTTTGGGCAACAGAGCCCTGGGCTCTAGGCCCAGCTGTGCCATTTAACTCTCTGTGTGCTCTCAGGCAGTTCACCTTCCTATGTGGTTCTCAGTTTCCTCACTTGTACTGCATGAGGTCTAGATGCTAGACAGGTACTGCTAGTTCTCACTGTACCCTTTCCTGGGCCCTGGTTTCCCATCTGTACTAAATGCAACGGTCATTTCTCTGTCCTCCGCTTCCTTGGCCTCTCAGCAGTAGACACAGCTCACTAGTCCCTGCTCTTGAAACACTTTCTTCTTTTGGCCCCAGAGATGCCCTTCGTCCTGATTTTCCTGCTCCGTGGGCCACTCTCCTGGCCTCCTCTGCTGGCCTCGCTCCAATGCCAGAGCGCCCTGGGGCCTTCACTTCCCTCCACTCACTCTCTTACTGACTCCACTTAGTCTGATGGCTGTAAACACACCCCCAACCCAGACCTCTGTTTCCAGCTTCTGTCCAGAGCTTCAGACTCACACAGTCATCTGCCAGCGTGACACGCCCACCTGGCTCTGTCCCAAGCACAACTCTGTATGCTGGACGGCCATGCGATATTTCACTCAGTAAAATGGTTCTGCGGCTTTAAAAGTTGAACGTTAAAAAAAAAAAAATCACAGGAACTTTATGTTTATAGAGATACATTTAAACTATTTAAGGGTAGGGCACCTGGGTGGCTCAGTCCGTTAAGCATCTCCCAGGGTCCTGGGATCAAGTCCTGTGTTGGGCTCCCTTCTCTGCAGGGAGTCTGCTTCTCCCTCTGCCCCTCCTCCCACTTGTTCTCTCAATCTCTCTTTCAAACAAACAAATAAAATCTTAAAAAAAAAAAACAACGTATTTAATGGTAAAAAGTTATGATGTCTATTATTTGTCTTTAAACAATTTAGCATAAAAATAGATGAAGCAAAATGTTAACACTGGTTAATTTTAGGTAGTGGTATATGTTTATTACGTTCTGTTTTTTGACAGCTGTGAAAATTTTCTCAAAAAAAAAAGTAAAAAATAAAACACAAGAATGAGTAGTGTCAAGATCCCTTCCAGATGCACTATTTGATGAATGGATGACTTTTTCTAGTCTGTTTCTTGCTAATGTCGGAGATTTGCAGAAAAAGTGCCCAAGTCAAAGGCATCTGGGAAGAGGCTCGCACAGTTTTTCTTTGATCATGACCAGTAGCCCTCAGACCTGCCCTTCAAGAAGCCCACGAGGGTTTCAAACCTCAGTGTCTAAGCATGCCTCCTCCAAGAAGACTCACAGGTGCTGCTCAAAGCCATTCTCTGGCCCCCTCTCCATGGTACCCCTGCCTCTTGCTCTTCCTCCTAAGGAAATATTGTCAGACCCACGTCCAGGAAAGATCAGTCATGAGGCTAAGAATAGGCAGAGCAGGTGGGTGCCTCCTCATTAGCTGTGGGGGGTTATGGGGGAGGTGGGGGTAGGATTACCTGTCAGGACATGCCTACGCTGACCATCTGCTCTCACCACGGGTTTCCTAGCACTTGGCTGACCACGGGCAGGCGAGATGGAAAAAGTCACCAGATATTTGCAAAACTCTGTCCTCTGGGCTTACTTGCCATAGGAAAGGGCCAACTGCCTCATGAGGACAGCTGTCCACAAATAAGAGCATAGGGGGTCTTCGAAGAGAAGATCACAGCTCTTCTCCACAATTATCAAGCAGTCATGACAGAATTACAGCACCTTTTACAATTACAGCTTTTCTAAGGTAATCTGGAGGGAAAAAATTTTTTTTTGAAAGTAGGCCCAACATGGGGCTCAAACTCATGACCCTGAGTTCAAGACATGGGCTGAGATCAAGAGTCAGATGCTTAACTGACAGAGCCACACTGGTGCCCCTGGAGAAAATATTTTAAATGGCCTTTCAAATAGGCAATAAAAATTGAAAGATAATCCCCCCCCAAAAAAGAAAAGAAAATACCAAAGCAAACCAAAGCAAGATAGATAATCCTCAGAGCTGGGTGGGTGTGGGGAGACAGCCCACTTACATTTTCTTGCTAAGATCTTTTTGAAGAGCAGTTTGGCAATCTGTGAAATGTACAAATCCTTTGTTCCATGATCCCACTCCAGAAATTTACGCACAGAAATGTCAATTCAAGTGAGCAAAGATAAAGGTAGAAGTTACCCGCAACTCTACTTATCACAGTGAAAAGCTGCAAACAAGCCAGATACCCATCAGCAGGGGGTTGGTTAAACAACTGGAGTCTGTGAGCTGCTCAGGAAAGGAACTCTGTGCAGCCATTAACAAGAACATGGTAGAACTATTCCTAGTGCTGTGAAAAGATATTCATAACCATAGTTAAGTGAAAAAGTTCCTGGGGCGCCTGGGTGGCTCAGTCGATTAAGCATCTGACTCTTGACTTCAGCTCAGGTCATGATCCCAGGGTCTTGGGATTGAGCCCCACATCGGGCTCTCTGCTCAGCAGGGAGCCTGCTTCTCCCTCTTCCCCTGCCCCTCTCCCCTGCTTGTGTCCCCCCCTCAAATAAATTTTTAAAAAATTTGAAAAAGAAAATGAACGAAGATTGCCAATAAAGGAAAGCAAAGATATTTGCCTTCTCCAAACACTGCCTCAGGTGTCATTCTGAGCCAGTGGGGGCTCGGTGCTGGACCGACCGGCCTCAGCAGGGCAGCTGCCTCCCCGCCGATAGCCTCGGAGCTTCCTGCCTCCTGCAAGGGCAAGCCTTTGAGCTCCTTGGCTCTCAGGTGGCAGCTGCAGTAGGAGACAAGATAAACTGAACACCCCACCCATTCAGCTGCCCAAATAAAGGGTAGGAGGCAGCATGCATTTTGGAATCACAAAGAATCTGACTGGATGCTCTCATCCATCCTAACTGGCTGAGAAAGACCCACTTACTGGTTGGTGTGGTGATTCTAGTTGGCTAAGCTCCAGAAACAGGCCCATGGTCATAGGCACAAGAAGGCCAGGATTACTGTTTCAAGAGAGAGGAGGTGGAAAGCAACGCCGGCAGGAAGAATGGCATATTCCTGGGGCAACATTAGACCAGGGGCTCTCATGGAGGACCTGGTGGAAACTTGCGGGCCCCGGGCTGCTCCAGGCACTTAGTGGGCAGGGACCAGGGCAGCAGGCTGTCTGCAAGGACAGCCCCACACTGTGAGAAGCGTGCTGTTCCTATGTCCCTCTGAACGCACACAGGCTGAACGAATACCTCAGAATGTGCTGCAATTTCAAGCACAGAGATGTTTTTGCGACACTTCCACTCCAGTCACTTACCACAACACTGGAAATGATTCTGACGCTACCTTCCATAAACAAGGCCCAGATCATCTGCGAGAACATCGCAGCCTCACCTCCTCTGCCCCCAGCGCATAATGGTGTCCCTGTGTCATTTATGTCGTGTCCTTCTTTTCCTTACCGTACACAGGAGGTCAAATCTGCTCTCCTTGCTACGTGTCATTCTAGGGCACGCACAGTCTCTGCTCTCTCCTTTCCCGATACTTCTTACATAGAATGGCTTCTGACTTTCCTTTCCTTGAATCCAAACTTATTTAAGTAGGTGCCAGCATCTGATTCCTTCATTAGATTTTTCTAGGGTAGTGGTGCCCAAGCATTTGCACACTGAAATACAGATTGCTTTATTAGACATTATTTTCCTTTCACTTTTTATTACAGTTAAGCCATCTTTTTTCCAGTTCTGTATACAGGTAGGAGATAGATATACATATCTATATCGAGAATATATGTCAGGATAATAATTTAATGTTTGTTATAAAAAAGGAGCATTGACGGGCACCTGGGTGGCTCAGTCGGTTGAAGGGCAGGCTCTTGATTTTGCCTCAGGTCATGATCTCAGGGTCATGAGATTGAGCCCTGCGTCAGGCTCCATGATGGGCACAGAGCCTCCTTAAGATTTTCTCTCTCCCTCTCATTCTGCCCCTCTCCCCTACCCCTCCCTCCCTCTCTTAAAAAAAAGGGGGGGGGGCGCCTGGGTGGCACAGTTGGTTAAGCATCTGCCTTCGGCTCAGGTCATGATCCCAGGGTCCTGGGATTGAGCCCGAATTGGGCTCCCTGCTCAGCAGAGAGCCTGTTTCTCCCTCTGCTGCACTCTTTCTCTTTCTCTCAAATAATTCTTTTTTTTTTTTTAAAGATTTTATTTATTCATTTGAGAGAGAGAGAGACAGCCAGCAAGAGATGGAACACAAGCAAGGGGAGTGGGAGAGGAAGAAGCAGGCTCCCAGCGGAGGAGCCTGATGTGGGGCTCGATCCCAGAACACTGGGATCACACCCTGAGCCAAAGGCAGATGCTTAACGACTGAGCCACCCAGGTGCCCCTCAAATAAGTAAATTCTTTAAAACAAACAAAAAACAAAGGGCGTTTGGACCACTAGAGCCGAGAGCCACAGCGTGGTTTCAGAGAAATACAACCCCTGCCTAGTCGAGACAAGGATAATAGTTGGGGTTTACAGACTGTCACCTGCGTACAATGAGCCCATACCCCCATGACGTATAGTTATTACTCCCCCTTTACACCTAAGGAAACCAGGTTCTGAGACATGAAATGGCTCTGCCAAGGTGAGTTGGGGGCAGAGCCAGATCAGCCACTGGGCAGTGCGGCACCAGAGCCCACAAGAAAAGCCTGCACCAGTCTGGCTGGGAAGACTGGAGTGTGGACGGCATGACAAACCGCAGCCTCTGTGCCCACCAGGCCCCCCACAGTGCTAACACGTCTGAGCTAGATGCCAGTATTTGGCACCTGGGAGATGTTATATCAAAGTTTCTGACTTCTGAAAAATCAGAGGATCTGGCCACAGTGGACTCATATTCCTACATGGCAACTGAGGCGGAAGGTTTGTAAAACAGGGCTGTAATTATCCCACTCTCTGTATCCGCACCCTTTGTTATGGTGGCTGCTGTTGTACCCACACACTTTGAATAGACCCTGAAGCTGCTCCCCTTGAGAAGTAGGGTCTATTTGTCCACCCCTTGGGTCTGCAGCACAGCATGCCAATTCCCAGCCAAGACCTCCAAAGGCCTTACCTTCCCCTGCCCCCCACTTCCCTTTTCCCTTCTCCCCGCATGCTCCCTCTCTCAACCCTATGACCACCAACTGAACAAGCCTGGGCCACCTGCCAGATGATGAGAGGCTGTGCGGCCAGAGCTGAGTCCACTCCCGTGTCTGAGATACACAAGAGAGCCCAGCCAAGATCAGCAAAGCTGACCTACAGGTGATCACAGGCACGTGAAGGTGCTCAGCCAGGGCTAGAAGAATCGTTTACTGAGCCTGGCTACATTGCTAACATGCAGCAGGATGAGCCAAATAAATGTTTGTCTCAGGGCATTCTGTTTGGCGGGGTCTGTTACACAGTGAAAGCTACTCGACACAGCAACCATCAGCAGAGGCAGGGCTGCAGGGTCTGTTGGCTCTGGCTGGCCCCAGTCTCCACTGCTCCCTTTTGCCCCAAACCTGCCACCTTGCTTCCCTCATTTTCGTTACCTGCCTCTCTCCTATTGAAATATATTTAGTGACCCTTGCAAAAGCCTAAATTTGTAAGATCCATGAAAGGACGAATCAAAGGGGGAAGTGATGTAGTTCTTTGGGGGGTAGGGTGGGGCCAGGGCATGGGTACTTGAAAAGGAGGCTTCAGGGTAGTTGGGGGAATAAGCAAGGGAGAGGAGGAGGGGAGGGAGCAGGAGCCTTCACAGGAGATAACGTCATCTTCAAAGACCTAAATCTACACGGTCTTTCTCTTGGGTGTAAAGGGAATGTCTAAGTAAGATGAAATAATAGTAGCCTCTTTTCCTCCTACACTATTCTGATTTCCAGAAAATGACCTTCGTCTCTCACCATTTGGGGAGCTTGTCCTGGGGAAGAGAGAAGCCTTTTTGAAACAGACAAGAAGCAGAACAATCCCAGGCAAGGAAACATAAACGACTTTTAAATATACAAAGAAATGACCGACTTTAATCATGAGAAGTAAATGCAAAATGAAACCACACCGAGACACCATTTGTCACCTCTCTCAGTCGCAAATATTCTGAAGTTTAATGACACACTCTGGTGAGGGTCTGAGGAAAGAGACGCCCATACCTTGCTCCTGGGAATGTAACTTGGTACAGCCTTTATAGAAGGAAATTTTGCAATATTATCAAAATTATCCATACATACTTTCTTTGACCCAGCAAGTCCACGTCTGGACATTTATCTTACAGAAACACTTGCACCTGTGGGGAATCTCAGTGATTCAGCTGGCTGAGCGTCTGACTCTTGATTTCGGCGCAGGTCACGACCTCAGCGTCACAAGATCAAGTCCCACATCGAGCTCCGCACTCCGTGCAGAGTCTGCTTGAGAGTCTCTCCCTCCCTCTCCTTCTGCCCCGCCCCCCACTTTCTCCAAAATAAATAATTACAAAAGGAGAAATACTTGCACCTGAGTAAAATGACATATGCTCAGGAATAATCACTGAACACTATCTGTAATCTCAAAGGAAAAGAAGCAAACCAATATCCTTTAATAGAGGCCAGTTACATAAACTGGGGAGCAGCCATGTGGTGGAAGAACGTGCCGTTCAAAGGCTCACACATGTATGTATTGAAATGGGAAGATACCAAGATATATGGTAAGTGAAAAAAAAATACAAACTTTCTTTAAAAAGGCAGTAAAATGAGGGCATATATCTGTACCTGCATCTAAATGCATAAAGAAACTCTGCAAAGATCCACAAGCAATTTACAAGTGGTTAGCTTGACTTTGGGGCTGGGAGTAGTATTTGGGCGGATGAAGGGACAGGATTAGACAGGACAGGACAGGATTCTTTGTGCTGCGTAAATTTGGATGTTTTAAAGCTTGTGAACTATGTAACTGCTCTCCATTCAAAATTTTAAATTAAAAATTACCTGTTCTCTACATATTTCTATCTAGGGCTTCTACCCACTGGGGCCAGCTCTGGGTGGGGAGGCCATCCAGGGCAGTTATGATCTTATTTCACAGGGCAGTTTTCAGCTATCTGTGGAGAGGCCTTCCGAGGTGATACGAACCTGCTTCATGCCACTGCTGTCTACAGCGTACGGTTCCCACATCTCACTGCCCTTCCCATGGGAGACAGGAGTGTTGTTCACCAAATGTGTCTGCCATTCCACCTCTGGACACCCTGGCTTGCAGGGAGTCGGACAAAGCCACGGGATTAGTTCTGGCCCATGAATTATGAGAAGTGACGAACATTATTTCTGGTCTGGAGCACTTAATTACCAGCATCAGACCCTCCAGAGCTCTTGCCCTTTGCCACAGTTACCGGCAATAACCCACAGCGTGGCTGCTGTCAGCTTGGGCCCCAAAGTGAGGACGGCACGCAGAAGGCACCCACAGTGGAGCATAAGGAAGGTACAAGCCGTTGCTATTTGAAGCCACCGAGAGTTGGGAATGGTTGGTCTCTGCAGCCTAACCTGACCGAGCCACTCCTGAAGCAGCGTGAGCAGCACCAAGAGGGGTGAGACCTTGACAGCTCCTGACCTTGGGCTCAGTGGCGGCAGGAGCATGTGCTCACTGGTCATTCTACTCACACCACTGCCTCGATGATGCTCTGGACCTCTCGCTGCAGCTCCGGCTCCTTCCGGTAGGTCTCCACCAGCAGCAAGGCCTGGTCGTAGCTGGCACAGTAGACCTTGTAGACTCGCTCCAACTCCTCTTGGAATTCCAGGAATAAGTTACCTGGTGGCGAGAAAGCAGCGAGGAGCCCTCACCGGCATGTCTGTATGTCCCCTTACATGGAACGTGGTGGTGAATGAGAGCTGGGCCCTGAGCTCGGGCCCTCAGCTCCAGAGTGAGACTGCCAGGCCTAACCAGTCCTGTCACTTCGGGCAAGTTACCGCTTCTTCCTGAATTTCCACGTTTTCATCTCACTTTCAAAAGCCTGCTGTAAGGATTATGTGACAGAATGATGCGGAGCTCAGGCTGGGGGCCTGGGAGTCTAAATAAAGTGCAGCTATCATTACAGCAATAATATTAATAATTCTCATATTTGTATGTTACAGTTTACAAAACATACTTGTGTTATAGCTTTACAATCACCGTGTGTGGCAAGCACAGCTTCAAACCCCCAGTCTATAAAGACACACTCGGGCAGAGTACAGGTAGTCACAAGCTTGGGCTTGGAGTCAGACAGAACTAGGAACAGATCTCCAGCCAACCTTTCCCCGGGGGCATAACCGAGGGCAAGCCCTTGACCTCCTGGACACTCCATTTTCTCATCCATAATTAGAATAAAAACAGTCTTCACCTCCAAGTGTTTTTTTGTTAGGACTAAATCAAATAATGCGTATAAAAGCACGTGACACAAACTTTACTCATGAAATATTTACTGACTGCTTCTTTATGCATTATACGCCAGGCACTCTTCTAAGCTCTGTGAACAAAACAAAGCCCCTGCCTAATGGAGCTTGTGTTCTCGTGGGGAAGACGGACAGGAAGTAAACATATTGCAGATGTCAGAATGTGATGATACCAAGAATCAAAACAAACCTTTCGAAAGTAGTAGAAGATCTATGTAAGGAAGGCGTCCATGAAGATGGGCATGTTTATGAGACCAGAAGTACCCGGCCCCGGGAGCATGTAGCGGAAGGAGCACTCCAGGCAGGAGAAACGCAAAGGGCTTTAAGCCTTAGGCAGGAGAGCACTTGGCATACGGCCAACACCAAGAAGGCAAGAATAGCCAGAGCAGAGTAAACAAGGGCACAAAGCAGAGAAGATAAACAAGAACTGTAGCCAGATCACACAGGGCCTCCGAGTGGGTAGGTAAGATGGAGGGAAGTGTTTGGATTTTATTCTAATGGTGGCAGGAAGCAATCAGAGGGGTTTGCACAGGGATGCTCTGCTTTCTGTTCTAAATACATCACTCTAGTGCTCAATTCCAGCGGCACATATACCAAAGTTAGGATAATATGGAAAGATGAGCGTGGTCCCTGCGTAAGAATAATAGGCAAATCTGTGAAGCATCCCACATTTTTATTTTTTTAATTTTTTAAAGATTTTTTAAATTTATTTGACAGAGAGAGCAAGCACACAAGCAGGGGGAGCTGCACAGGGAGACAGAGAGGCAGGCTCCCCACTGAGCAGGGAACCTGATGTGTGGGCTCCATCCCAGGACCCTGGGATCATGACCTGAGATGAAGGAAGATGCTTAACGGACTGAGCCACCCAGGCGCCCCGCGTTCCATATTTTTAAGTGAGAAATCTATGAGATTGGTTACCTGCAGCAGGTGGATGGAATGGGGTGGAAAGAATGAGGGAATGGGATAGGCCAGCAGGGATGAGAGGTGAGCATTAGATAGACTGGAATTGTAGGTATCAGTATGAGCTCATGGTTTTAAATACATAAATACAGATAGATATAGAAAGAAATGTACAGAAGGGTATATGCATACATTAGTATATATACATGTATTTCCCAGCTCTATTAGCTGAGAGGGCCTAGGAACAATGACATCCCAGGGGCAACGAGCATACCTATAGCCTAGAGCTTGGTGTCTAAATACCATTCCCTGAAATAGGTACCAGGGGTTCTAGGAGAAATGGTTGATTCCAAGGATAGGACAGGGAAATACAAGATGAGTCTGGAATAACTTGTGGTGTCAGAAAATAAGGATGTTCCCCAAAACTGTTGGAGGCATACTGAAAGGACACAGGAGCCAACGTGAAGGAGCTCTCAATGGCCAACACTGGTACAATTTGAACAAGAAAATAAATTATGATGGTACTGGATTCGGACTCATGAAATAAAATAAATGTTCAAGAGTCCATACTGTCATAAATAAATAGCTGAACAAATGAATGGGCATGAAGGGACAGTTCTTGTTTATAGAAAAATTGCAGTTAATAAACGTAGAAGGAATAAGCCAAGTAGAAATTACCATGAGAACACCAGTAATAATTACTGCCCGCAAGAGCCACTGATGGAAGCTAAAACTAGTGGGTGAAAGTTTGAGATGAAATAGGACATTTGCATACTATCAAAGTTTTTCTCCATAAGCTATTTATTAATTACAAGGGGAAAAATAGTAACTTTACAGTGGAAAAACACAGAAGATATTACCTTCTGTTACCCATGTGATCAAAGTTAACATTATTCCAAATAATAACATACAGCAACATCATGTGCCCCTATTCTGAGGCACTAAGGACAGGACATTGGCCCTGATATTATTGCCAGAAATGTATAACGTCAATTTAAGAATGAAAATAATTTTAATTTTATAAATATATAAAATGCTCGTAAAATATGCACTTTTATAATTTATAAAGTATAGATTATACATGCATAAGCTTTTATAAAATCTATAAAATCATTTTAATTTTAATAACTGGAAACTTCAAATTGAGGGATATATTACAAACCCGGCTTGGACTCCTCAGAAGTGTGCGGTCACAAAACACAGACAAAGAAGGCTAAGAGAACATGGCCATAAAATGAAATGTAGTAACCTAGACTGGATCCTGGGCCAGAAAAAAAAAGACATCTGTAGAAAAGCAGGCAAAATGTGAATAAGGTCTGTAGAGTTAATAGTGTTGCAATAATGTTAATTTCCTGGTATTAACAACTGTACTATGGATATCTGAGATGTTAAAATTAGGGAAAGCTATTTTTGAGGGTTATATAGGACCTCTGTACTATTTTTGCCACTTTACTGTAAATCTAAAATTAAGAAAGTTTAAAAAGAACTTTGAAGACATTATGCTAAGTGAGTGTTCCCTATACATTCTACTTAATTTTTCTGTAAATCTAAAAGCACTCTAAAAAGTCGTCTATTAATTCAAAAAAAAAAAAAAAAGATCTATACCATGTTGAGACTAAACCAGGGGTGAAAAAGTGGTTACAGGAATGGCTGTTAGAACACTACCTCAACTACCCACAAGAGTCTTTGTTTGTCCATCCAGGAGGAAGTGGTGAGGGTGAAGAGAAATGTGTTAGCCATGAAAGGTGGTGGGGAGCTGTGGACCACAGGAAGCCCAGCTGACCCTACCGCCTCCTGAAGCTACAGGCTGGGCCCCTGACCTGGACCAGGCCCCTGTCGGACACATGGGATGGTGCCCAGTCTAGCGTGGTCCAGCTTTCAGCAAAAACTCCCATGGCGGGACTGCCACCCATGACCGGTCCTCCTCCCGAGTTCTGGTCCACCGATCCTCAGAGAGAACTCCTCAGGAGAAGCCCCCAGAAGGAGAGAGAGCAGAGAAAAGAGGACACAGAACTGTAGCTAGGGAGAATCTGCATACCAGGAGATCAGCCAACTGCAGAGACCATCCCTGCTAAGAGACAGCCTGGGCGTAGCCTTGAAATCTAGGGCGGTTCCCACATTCTCCTTAACCTGGGTGCGCGTCAGCAGGAATGTGACTGATGGCAAAGAAACTGTATCATAGTGTGGCCAGCCGCACAGGAAGGCAAACTCCCAGAAAGCACGGCTATCCAAAGGGGCAGAAATACCAGGAATGCAAAAGGAAAGACTTAATTCTTTTCCTCTCGTCTTATGGTCAAAGACTGTAAACAAGCCACAGTAGTGGAAAAGTTACTCCCAGAATCAAAAGAATACCTATAGCTGGGATGAATCAGAAAGATGGGGCACCTGGGTGACTCAGTCGTTAAGTGTCTGCCTTCGGCTCAGGTCATGATCCAGGGGTCCTGGGATCGAGCCCTGTATCAGGCTCCCTGCTCAGCGGGAAGCCTGCTTCTCCCTCTCCCACTCCCCCTGCTTGTGTTCCCTCTCTCGCTGTGTCTCTCTCAGTCAAACAAATAAT
Source organism: Ursus maritimus (assembly GCF_017311325.1). Classification (NCBI taxonomy): domain Eukaryota; kingdom Metazoa; phylum Chordata; class Mammalia; order Carnivora; family Ursidae; genus Ursus; species Ursus maritimus. Next base: position 23,273,490 of record NW_024423897.1, read on the forward strand.
AAAATCTAAGAAAGAAAGAAAGAAAGAAAGAAAGAAAGAAAGAAAGAAAGAAAGAAAGAAAAGGAAAGGAAAGGAAAGAAAGATAGATGAGAAGAAGGAAGGAAGGAAGGAAGGAAGGAAGGAAGGAAGGAAGGAAGAAAGAAAGAAAGAAAGAAAGAAAGAAAGAAAGAAAGAAAGAAAGAAAGAAAAGGAAAGGAAAGAAAGATAGATGAGAAAGAGAGGCAGGATGGTCAAGAGTTAGGGCTCTTGACTCTGCCTGGTCAAGCTGTGTGACCTTGGGGAAATTACTGACTTTTCTGAGCCTCGGGTTTTTCTTTAGTAAGATGAGGACAATAATAATAGTAATCAACAAGTCACAGTATCATGAGAATGAAAGAGCTAGCTCGTGTTACTCAGAGTCATGGCTGGCACGTTTCAAAGAGGCAGAAACTTACCGTGTGGTGACTAACATAACATAAAAAAAAGAGTCAGAAACTGAGGCTCAGAGACACGAAGGAACTGGTGGGTGGCAGAGCCTTGCCAGTCAGACTCCAAACCATTAGACCCTCACTGCCCAGATGCAGTAGTCACCAGCCACACGTGGCCTTCCGGCACTTGAAATATGAGAATCTCGACTGCGATGTGCGGTCAGTATTAAAGACACCGGATTTCAAAGACTTAGTACAAAAAACGAAGTAAAATATCTCACAAATAATTTTTATATTGATTACATGTTGAAATGTTAGTTTGGACATATAGGAATAAATCAAATATATCATTAAAATTAATTTCAGGGCGCCTGGGTAGCTCAGTTGGTTAAGCGACTGTCTTCAGCTCAGGTCATGATCCCACGGTCCTGTTTATCTTCTGTCTCTCTCACTAACTTGTCAAGCCTTAAGAATGGGAACTTGGACTCACCTGTTGATGTTGTGACCCCAGCACACAGCATAGTGACTGGCAATGCTCAGTACATAACTAAGCTTAGTAAATAACTAAAGGCTCAGCGGGGCCACTGATCGATTAGTCCCTCCTTGTCTCGGGGCCCCAGTCTCCTCTTCTGTAAAGTGATGGGATTGGGCTGGATATTATTTGAGGGTCCTACTGGCTCTGACATGCTGTGTTTCAGGGGTCCCCAAAAGAAACTCCCATTGAGCTGCATTTCCAGGGAACTCTGGACAGTTCAGCAATGCCCACCTGCTGAGGACAATTCCATGGGAATCTAGGGCTGACGACTGCCTTGTCTTTGCTTACCAATTAACTGCACCTGTTCCTCTTCCCTGGATGCTGTCTCCTGCAGATCATGAAGAAATCTGCTGTTCACCTGGATGACATCATCAATGTTTGAGAACAGGACGTCCAGATCCCCCTGGGGCAGCTAGAAGGAACAAAGAAACCATAGGAGTCTCTGGGAGTCGAGCAGAGTGACTTTATTTGCAGGCTTTGGAGATCAGTCCAGAACATTCACACCTTCAGGGTCCTATTACTCTTGGGAAGACTGCCCCAGTGGAATGTTTGCAAGGCTTTGAAAAACCTTATAAATTAGGTATAAATTAGGTGTTCTCATTACTCTATAAGAGGAAGAGATGGAATGCTCAGCGTGGAATGAAAGCTGGACTGGGGTTTTATCCTAGATCTGCTGGCAGCCATCATGTTTCTTCCCTCAGTTTCCCTATCTTCATCTTAGGGTGGAAAGCTGGACTTCTTTCCAGCTCTGACAAATTGGCACCCACCACCATTACCTTGAGATGTATCCTGAACTCCCACTACTACTAACTGGCAAGACCACTGCGGACGTCTATATATGTACACAGGTATATATAGGAGATTGTGTGTGTGTGTGTGTGTGTGTGTGTCTATCCTGGATGCACAATCAAGTAAGAAAAGCTAACTGTAGAAAAATATCTAGAGTATGCTCTTATTTTTGTTAGAGTAAGTAACAATCTATAGTTGTTTGCTTAATGCCACAGAGAAAAATCCTAATTTCTGGAGGATGAAATATGAGAGGACTTTCACCTTCCACATTTCCTACTTGAGTATTTCATTCATTTGAGAAACACTCATTGAAGTCTCTGATTTATGAGTCCAGAACTGAGGGTATATTGAACTAAACAGTCTTTGCCCTAATGGAGCTTACATGCTAAGGGATATTTTACATTTTATAGAGAAAGCCTGTATTATTTCTGAAATCAGGAGAAAAAAAGATGTAAAAACCCGTCATAGTGATAACTTCTTCCTGTCGCCATCTCCTGAATGAGACGATTAGAATATAGGTCAGTTTAAGCAATCTGTTCTAAATTTGATAAAGGGCTATTTAATCCATTAGCTCACTTAATTCTCTGAGGTGAGTATTCCTCTCCCCATTTAGCAGATGAATCCACTAAGCTGCCGATGTGTTCGAGGCCGTGCTGAAGGCTGCATGGCCAATAAATGGGAATACCCCGGCTTACATCCAGGTGACTTCGCGGCCACCACACCTTCCCTTCCATCAAGCCTGGCCCTGGAAGAGACGCGGGGTCTCAGGAGCCAGGACCCGAGTCTGCCCGTACTAAGGGAGGCTGTGTGCAGCCCCGGTACCTGCTGCAGGCGGCTCCTGATGTCGGAGGCACAGAGCCGGAGCATATGCAGGTAGGAGAGCTCGGTGTCAATGAGCTCCCTGACAGCCAGCCTCTGGTGCAGCAACGGTCTGTCCGCAGAGACACGGCCTTCTCCGTCGGGACTCCCGGTCCTGGAGGACGGCTCATCAGACCCATGTTCAGCCATGTCGGCAGGTTCTAGAAAAGGCAAACACATCCCAACTCACTTCTGGGAGCTCTACTGGGACATGCTGTCTCCAGTCCAAAGACAGCTATTCTTCAGTTGGCCTGAAAACATCTCTAGCTTGCACACTGCAAGATGAACTGTGTATTAGCATTTGTGGGCAGTGTTTGAACAGTCTTAAAAGGTAGAACGTGGCTCAGATAATTGTTGACATTTTCCAGGATTCAGATAATGTGCTTGCCTAGATTTCTTCTATTTTTCCTCCAGCTCTTGACCCAGATTTCTTTATTTGGTTCAGCCGAGTCTCTCCCACCCTCTCTCCCAGGGGTTCCCTCCTCTCTACCCCCACTACCCCATTCAGGCCTCAGACCCATCCCCTGGGCTCTTTCCCCAGCCTCCAGGAGCGCCTTTCCAAGTCTAAAGCCCTCTCCCTCTTGCTGCCACCCACACCCATGCATCCTGGAGGTGCTTCCAGCTCAAACTTCCGAAACAAAGCTTGTGATCATGGCATTCCGTGCTGTGAGGCTTGAACGGCTCCCTGCTGCTCTGTGGTCTGGCCTCAAGCTCATTTTCCCCTTCACAGATCATCCTCCAGCCAAAGAGAGCTACGTGCTTTCCTCTGGGCCTACACGATCATTTCCTGCCTCTGTGCTTTTGCACCTGCTGGGCCCCCTCCCATGTGTCTACCCTTGGACATTCATCTTCCCTTCCCTTTCCTGACCCTCCCAGCCAGATGGACATTCCCTCCTTGAAACTCCCACAACCCCTTTATCTCTAGGTTCAAAAGTACAAGTGGCAATACTGTGAACAACAGGGCCTGAAAACCCTCCCTACTACAAAACATTCTAGACATGCTGGATCAGGTATAACCAACTTCCTCTTCACGGCCCGGCAGGGCTTCCAAGAGAGGAAAGGGAATAGCAGGGTCCCCACACAGAGGGAACTGCAAAGCAGAGCAGCAGCAGCTGAGTGGACATGACCGGGGCCTCAAGTGGGGGGTGGGTAGGGAAAAGGGCATGGCCAAGTTCAGGCAACCAGGGACTTGGGTGCTGGTGTTCAGGCAAGAACAGGAGATAAGCTTCTTCACAGAACTGGGACCCCCAAGAATCCAGTGAAATGGTGGATCAAAAAAAAATGCCCCCCACTCACACAGAAGTTGAAGTCCTCTTGGCTTGGGTCCTACGTGAGGACAAAAAGTCCCCTCTGAAAATTCATAAAAACAGGCCTGCCTTCACTGGGTTTTAGGTTCAAATTGATACTGCACATGTGGTCCAAGTAACCCAAAGCTGAGAGATCAAAAAGAACAGTTCTGGACTAATGCTACTCCAAGTGCTCTTAGAAATAACATGTCTCCAGCAGCTAACCCTGACCTGAAGGTGAGTTTACAATCCCAAACTACGAGAACTCCACAGCAATGAGCAGGATTAGACCCCAAGAACACCAGACAGTCAAACTATCAAGTAAAAACTGTAAAATTAGCAGGGAAGAAAAGAAACCCATGTTATTAAAAACAAAAAACAAAGACCTGTATGATTTTGATTTTTTAAAGCACCAAAAAGAACTTACAGAAATTAAAAGTTAAGCCTTTGAAATTAAACACTGAACAGGCAGATTAAACAGACATCTAGAAAAGAGAAATAGCAAAAGGGCATACAGAGCTGAAGAAATTATCCAGACTGCTAAAGAGAGAGAAAAGCATGGAAAATATGAGACAACTTAAGAGATCTGGTTATTGGGGCGCCTGGGTGGCACAGTCGTTAAGCGTCTGCCTTCAGCTCAGGGCGTGATCCCAGCATTCTGGGATCGAGCCCCACATCAGGCTCCTCCGCTGGGAGCCTGCTTCTTCCTCTCCCACTCCCCCTGCTTGTGTTCCCTCTCTCGCTGGCTGTCTCTGTCAAATAAATAAATAAAATCTTAAAAAAAAAAAAAAGGGACCTGCTTATTGAAATAAGAAGGTTCATGCATCAAATCTGAGTTCTAGCAGGCAAGAATAAAGGGAGTGAGGAGCGGCAATATTAAAAGAGATAAGAGTAAGAATTGTCCAAAATTTATTTAAAAATATGAATTCATAGACCCAGGAAGTACAAGTCCCTAACAGTATAAGTTTTTTAAAAATCCATAGCTAGACACATTGAGGAGAAACTACAGCACCTTGAAGGCCTATAGAATTTATCTTTGTACGTTCCTGTTTTCGGGAAACTATGGAAGAATGTACTCCACTAAAATAAAGAAATGGGAAAGAGGAAGACATCGGGTACAGGGGACTGGTGATCTAAAGTGAGAAGGGCTGGGGCGCCTGGGTGGCTCAGTCGTTAAGCGTCTGCCTTCGGCTCAGGGAGTGATCCCAGGGGCCTGGGACTGAGCCCCGTATCAGGCTCCCTGCTCTACTGGGAGTCTGCTTCTTCCTCTCCCACTCCCTCTGCCTGTGTTTCCTCTCTCACTGGCTCTCTCTCTGTCAAAAAAATAAAATCTTTTAAAAATAAATAAATAAAAATAAAGTGAGAAGGGCCAAGGCAATCCCCAGACAGGGGAAGGAAAATCTTAGGATTGACCGTTGGCTACAGGCAGATGGCAAACAGTCGACAGTATTTCAGAAGGTACTAGAACGTCTTGAGAACAGAGTTATTGAATTGGTAAAGAATATGGTATCTCTTTAGGGATAATCACACAGATGATATATACAAAACTAAGAAACAAACCATCGAACAAGCACAAAACAATTGTTAAAAAAAATTGTGCAGAAAAAATAAAAGTAATTGTACGTTACTACCTGGTTCAGTTATAAATACGATTTATGCACATTATAATGCAAGTGATCTAAACAATATTATGTACAACTATACTGGGAGAATAGGGTAATGAGAGGGGCATCTATGTGTTGTGGAGGGGGAGTAAAAAAAAAAAAAAAACCCACTAAATCCTCATCTTCCATAGTAGGAAGTCAAAGAACAATACCTAAACCAAAAGCTCAAGACACAACAGTACCTGCGTGCTGTTAATTTAATTTTATTTTTTTTTAAAGATTTTATTTAACAGAGAGAGAGACAGCCAGAGAGAGAGGGAACACAAGCAGGGGGAGTGGGAGAGGAAGAAGCAGGCTCCCAGCAGAGGAGCCCGATGCGGGGCTCGATCCCATAACGCTGGGATCACGCCCTGAGCCGAAGGCAGACGATTAACGACTGAGCCACCCAGGTGCCCCTGCATGCTGTTTAAAGACACGGAGGGACGCCTGCGTGTGGTGCGGTCAGTTGAGCCTCCAGCTCTGGTTAAAACAGAATGACTCGTATTCTCTCCAACTAAACTCTGGCTGATACAGGTATGAACAGGTAATTGACAAAGGAAGCATTTTAAACGGCTCACACATAAATGAAAAGATGCTCAGTTCACTAGTAATGAGGCAAATGTGAATAAGTAAAACCGCAATGGGGGCACCTGGGCGGCTCAGTTGGCTAAGTGCTGGGCTCTTGGTCTTGGCTCAGGTCATGATCTCAGGATCATGGGATCAAGCCCTGCATTGGGCTCATTACTCAGCGTGGAGTCTGCTTGAGACTCTCCCTCTCTCTGCCCCTCTCCCCCGCGCTCATGCACTCTCTCTCTCAAATAAATAAATCTTTAAAAACAAAAACAAAAAAAAAAACATAGTGACATACCATTTCATGCGCATCAGATTGGCAAAATATAAAAATGCTGGTGAGACTGTAGATGAACAGGAAGTCTCATGGTAATATAAATCGTTGTAACCACTCCAAAGAGCAATTTGGCAATAATTAGAAAAGTTAAAAATGCTCACACTGTCAGGCCAATCAGTTCTACTCCTAGAGATATCCTGCCTTTAAGAAACTTCTCTACCTCGGGCGCCTGGGTGGCTCAGTCGTTAAGCGTCTGCCTTCGGCTCAGGGCATGATCCCGGAGTTCTGGCATCGAGCCCCACATCAGGCTCCTCCGCTGGGAGCCTGCTTCTTCCTCTCCCACTCCCCCTGCCTGTGTTCCCTCTCTTGCTGGCTGTCTCTCTCTCTGTCAAATAAATAAATAAAATCTTAAAAAAAAAAAAAGAAACTTCTCCACCTATACACAAGGAATGGAGACAAAATGTTCACCGCAGCACTGCTGATAATGCTAGGAAATTAGAAACAACCTAGATGTCCATCAACAGGAGAGTGGGTTATTAACTTGTAATATACGCATACCATGGAATTCTCAACAACAGTGAGAATGAACAAACTACAAATTCATGTATCAACAAAGGTAGGCTCACAAACACTGTAAAGAAAAAAAAGGGGGAGGGTTCCAGAAAGGTGGATAGAGTAGAATACTATTTTTTTAAATTTAAAATACGTAAAATAATGCTAGATAGTGTTTAGAGATATATACATATGGAGCACCAGTATCAAAAATTTTGTGGACATGATTAACAATAAGTTCAGGATGGATTTCCCTCTGGAAAGAGAAGCACAGAAATGGAATTGAGGACTTACCAAAAGGGACTTAATGGCATCTGAAGGTGTTTTGTTTTGAGTTACATTTTTTATTTTGTGATAGAGATTCACATGCAGTTTTGATAAATAATACACTGGTACCATGTACCCTTTACCCAATTTCCTCAGTGGTAACATCTTGCAAAACTCTAACACAATCTTACAGCCAGGATACTGGCACTGATACAAGCAAGATACAGATTATTTCCATCACAAGGATCCCTCATGTTGCCTTTCACCCTCTTCCTTCCAGCCACATCCCATCCTTAACCCCTGGCCACCAGGAATCTGCTCTCCGTTTCTATAATCTGGTCATTTCAAAAATGTATGTGAATGGAACCATTACAATGTGTAACCTTTTGGTGACTGACTTTATTCAATCAGCATAATGTCCTGGAGATTCCTGTAAATTGCTGCATGTATCAATAGTTCCTTCCCTTTTATTGCTGAATATAGGAGAGATTTTATTTGCGTAAAAATAACGAGGCTCATATGGCAAAAATGTTTAAAATGAAACAAAGATAGGTGGTAAGAACATGGTATTTGTTGTGCTGTTCTTTGTTCTTTTCTGGATAAAGTATTTCCTAATATTTATTTATTTAATCTGAGAGAGACAGAGAGCATGAGCAGGGGGAGGGGCAGCAGGAGAGGGAGAAGCAGACTCCCTGCTGAGCAGGGAGCCCAACACAGGGCTCGATCCCAGGACCCTGAGATCATCACCTGAGCTAAGGTCGACACTTACTCACTGAGCCCCCCAGGCGCCCCTATTTCCTAATATTCAAAGTGGCACACATCCCGTTCAAATCTGTACTTGGTTATTTAGGGTTGTTTAGGACCAGGCCTTGGCTTCCTGGCCAGTCACTAAGAGCTCAGAGACAAGATGAGCACCCACTCACCTGGTGTCCTTCACTATTCCCCACAACACTGATGACACCTGCATGTATAAATGGTCCTTTAGGAGGGACTAGTAGCAGCAGAAGTTTCTGTCCTGGGCCATAAGCGCTGACCTGTGGATCTGATGATCTGTAAACTGAGTGGGGAGAGCAAAGGGCCTGGAAAGATCCCGGAATGCAACTGTCTGATGCACAGCTCTGTTCCAGCTCTTGAATACTGCCTGTGGCCTGCTGACCTGTCCCTGGCCTGAGCGGCTGACACTCACCACCCTGTGCATAGGTTCTCTAGAAAGATCCCAATAGGCTTTCAGGAGAGCTACTCAGGTTCCACTACTCAGAACTGTTGTTAAATAAACAAAAAGCACCAATACTGGGGCGCCTGGGTGGCGCAGTCGTTAAGCGTCTGCCTTCGGCTCAGGGCGTGATCCCGGCGTTATGGGATCGAGCCCCACATCAGGCTCCTCCGCTATGAGCCTGCTTCTTCCTCTCCCACTCCCCCTGCTTGTGTTCCCTCTCTCGCTGGCTGTCTCTATCTCTGTTAAATAAATAGATAAAATCTTAAAAAAAAAAAAAAGCACCAATAATACTTTATAGAGAACTGTTGAGTATTTAAAATAGCATTAATTTGCACTTAGGTTAATTGCAAGCTAGACCTCCAAGCCGGCCTGGTGAAACCTCTCTGTAACAGCATTTTGTTATCTCTTAGTTTATGGTCTGTATAATGGAAAGAAACACACTTTGATTTCTTTAAAAATATTATACATTATTTGGCAATGAAAAGGAATGAAGTACTACGGATATGTGCTCCAACATGGAAGAATCTTGAAAACATTACGGTAGGTGAAAGCAGTCAGTCACAAAGGACCACATATTTTGGGGCGCCTGGGTGGCTCAGTTGGTTAAGCATCTGCTTTTGGCTCAGGGCATGATCCCAGGATCCTGGGATCAAGCCCTGCATTGGGCTCCCTGCTCAGCCAGGAGCCTGCTTCTCCCACCCCCTCTGCCCCTCCCCCTGCTTGTGCTCTCTCGCTGTCAAATAAATAAATAAATAAAATCTTAAAAAAAAAAAAAGGACCACATATTTTTGATTTGGTTTACATGAAATGTTCGGAACAGGCGAATCTGTAGAGAAGTGTATCATTGGTTTCCTAGGCTAAAGGGATAGGATATGGAGTGTGGTGCCTCTTGGGCACAGGGTTTCTTTTGGGGGTGACGAAAATGGTCTGAATTTATTATGGTGATGCCTGCACAACTCAGTGAATACACTAAAAACCACTGATTTGTACACTTTCAGTGGGTAAAGTCTATGATATGAATGATAGCTCAATAAAGCCATTAACCAGAACAATATTATACAGTATAAAATGCTGGCAAGGACGCAGGAAGAACTGGATCACTCATACATTACTGGTGGGAAGGCAAAGTGGTACAGCCACTCTAGAAAACAGTTTGTCAGTTTCTTTAAAAAAGAAACATACACTTGCCGGCAATCGTACCTCAGGGCATCTATTCCAGAGAAAGAAAACTTATGTCCATACGAAAACCTGTCCACAAATGCTCACAGAAACTTTATTTGTAATAGCCAAATTGGAAACAATCCAATGTTGTTTTAATAGATGAGTTTAACAGGTGAATGCTTTAGGGACACCTGGCTCGCTTAGGCGGTAGAGCATATGACTCTTACTCTCAGGGTCATGAGTTCAAGCCCTGTGTTAGGTGTGGAGCCTACTTAAAAAATAATAATAATAACTAGGGGCGCCTGGGTGGCTCAGTCGGTTAAGCGTCTGCCTTCAGCTCAGGTCATGATCTCAGGGTCCTGAGATCGAGCTCCACATCGGGCTCTCTGCTCAGTGAGGAGTCTGCTTCTCCCTCTCCCTCCGCCCCTTCCCCCTGCTTGTGCTCGCTCTCTCTCACTCTGCTCTGTCTTTCTCTCTCTCAAATAAATAAATAAATTCTTTTAAAAATAATTAAAAACAGGTGAATGCTTAAAAAAATCCCACGCATACACAGAAACCAACTGGTAGATCCAATACAACTGGATACCCAGAAAGAACAGGGATGAACTACTGATAAACTTCAGTAACCCGGATGGCTCGTGAGGATATTATACTGCCTAAAAAAAAACTAATCTCAAAAGGTCATGCACTGTGACTCCATTTATGTCACGTACAAAATTATAGAGACAGGGAACGGATTAGTGGTCGCCTGGTTAGGGAGGAGGGTGAAGGGCAGGTGGGTGTGACTATAAAGATAGAACACCAGGGAGAGCTTGGCGGTCATGGAATAGTTCTGTGTCCTTTTCTTTTTTTTTTTAAATTTTATGTATTTACTTGAGAGAGAGCGCGAGCAGAGGACTAAACTGATTTTGGTTCTAAATTGCCTATCATTGGGACGCCTGGGTGGCTCAGTCAGTTAAGCGTCTGCCGTTGACTGAGGTCATGATCCCAGGGTCCTGGGATCAAGTCCTGCATTGGGCTCCTTGCTCAGCGGGGAGCCTGCTTCTCCCTCTGCCTGCTGCTCCCCCTGCTTGAGCTGTCTCTCTGACAGATAAATAAATAAAATCTTTAAAAATAAATAAATAAATAGCCTATCATGGGACATGAAAGAGATCTCAGGACGGAGCATGTCTGGACTATAAGGAAAGCCACGTTTCCCAAGCTTGTCCTCTGAAACAAGCCTCCTTATCAGGCCAGACCAGGAAATGAAATAGGGACACTCAGCCTGCTCTCCCAGGCTTCTGAGCGGTACCTGTCCAGAGAGAGCTGCAAAGATAGTAGATAAGTTAAGCCATGTAATAATTTTTTAACTTTTTATTTTGAAATACTTACAGACAGGTATAAGACTTACAGACTTACTCAACAGGAAGTGGCAAGGAAAGTACCAGAGTTCGTGTGCACCCCTCACCAGGGTCCTCCGATGGTTACCTGTTATTTAAATATAGCACAATATCGAAACCAGGAAATTGGCATTGGTATACTTTTCTTGAATGAACTGTTTCATGCCATTTTATCACATTAGATTTGTGTAACTACCACCTCAACTAAGACATAGAACTAGGGGCACCTGGGTGGCTCAGTTGGTTAAGAGACCTGCTTTTGGCTCAGGTGATGATCTCAGGGTTGTGGGATCTCAGGGTTGGACTCTGCACTCAGTGGGGAGTCTGCTTGGGATTCTCTTCCTTCCCTTTCCCTCTGCCCCCCTCCTCAAATAAAAATAAATGAATCTTAAAGAAAAAAAGAAAAAGAAAAACAAAGGGAGGAAACACCTATAGAAATAAGGGTGGCCACATTGGGGTCCTCCCTGACGTGCCTGGTTTATAAAGACATATACAATAGTCAAGGAGAAGGGTCCTGTACAAAGAGCTTCCAAAACTCTAAAAACCCAGAAGGATTTGAGTTTGACAAAATTATAAGAATAACTTCTAAAGCTCTGCCCCTATTATGATTGCCATGTATATTTTAAGATTGATGTTCAGAAAAAGTAAGAAATAGGCACACTATTTGATGGCTTTGCTTTTCTCTTCTTAGGCCTAAAGAGGAACTTCAAAAGGCATTGTGAAGGCTTGAAACCCACACCCTAGAGCCAGAAAACCCAATTTCAAATTCTGATTCTGCAATCAATTGGCTGGCTTTCCTGGGATAATTATTAACCTTCTTTACAGGGTGGTTATAAAATTTCATAAGATAATCCATGTAAAGTGTCTAACAGAGTACCTGGTACAAGGTAAGCTCTCAATAATTGTAGCAGTTGCTTTTGTTATTATTACTGTTAAACCGTAAGGGATAGCATTACCATGGATCCCATGGATCAAGAAATTGTCTAAGGACACTTGGCTGATCATATTCAAGCAGATGGTGAGAACAGCTGATTATGATGATAATAATAAGTAATAGGAATGACACACAAGAGCCTGACTCAGAATCCAGCTAATACCAAAGAAATGGAGCTAAGGATTGAGGGACCATGAGACTGAGCCCTGATGACATTACTCAGTCCAGCCATGATGGAGACTGACTGCTTTTGGATTTTTTAGAGTGCAGGGAGAGGGAGAGAAAGACTCTTAAGCTGACTCCAACACAGGACTTGATCTCACAACCCTGAGATCAGGGGCTCAGTCTCATGACCCTGTGATCACGACCTGAGCCAAAATCAAGAGGCAGACACTTAACCGACTGAGCCACCCAGGTGTCCCTGCCTTTGAATTTTTTTAGGAGCTAACACGTTTTCTTTCCCCACCCCTCTTTGGCCTTAGCCATTCTGAGCTGGGTTTCTGCCACTTGAGTAAAACAGATGGTCCCTCGGCCTTTAGAAAGNACATCATTGGGAGCCAGCATAGGCTAGCAAAAAACAAAAACAGAATAACAGGTCATACCAGACTATCCTCATTCCCTTACTGAAAGGCAACTAGGCCAGTGGATCAAAGGAATGCTGTATGCTAGTGTAACTGGCCCAGCAAGGTGCTGATGTCTTTTTTTCTAAAGAGTCTAAGGAGCAAGATGTGGGTGATGGAGGCTGAGAGCTAGGGGTGGTGGTGGAGGGGACCACAGGACAGTAATATGAACTAAAAACTGAGAAAACTAGGGATGCCTGGGTGGCTCAGTTGGTTAAGTCTGCCTTTGGCTCAGGTCATGATCTCAGCGTCTTGGGATTGATCCCTGCATTGGGCTCTCTGTTCAGCAGGGGGTCTGCTTCTCCTTCCTCCTGCTCTTGAGCCCTCTCTCTCTCTCTCTTCCTCTTGAATAAGTAAAATCTTTTTAAAGAACTCATAAAACTACACTATCCAAAGAATGTTGATCAGGGGCGCCTGGGTGGCTCAGTTGTTGAGCGTCTGCCTTCGGCTCAGGGCGTGGTCCCAGGGTCCTGGGATCGAGCCCCGCATCGGGCTCCTTCACTGGGAGCCTGCTTCTTCCTCTCCCACTCCTACTCCCCCTGCTGTGTTCCCTCTCTTGCTGGCTGTCTTTCTGTCAAATAAATAAACAAAATCTTTAAAAAAAAAAAAAAAAA
>NW_024423897.1:23286647-23372136 GCF_017311325.1 Ursus maritimus
AAAAAAACAAAATCTTTAAAAAAAAAAAAAAAAAAGAATGCTGATCAGTGTCAACCTCTGGGATCTGCCCAGTTTGATTAAGGGTATCCATCAGTTCCTTCAGTGCTTTCCACCTCCAAGACCACCCGAGTCTAAACCTCTACCACCTTTCTCCTGGACTAGTGTTAACAGTGTCCTGACTGGCTGCACAGCACCAGAGTGGAGTGGTGTTTCAAAAACGTGAAACTTACTGCTTTACTTCTCTGCTTGAAACCCAGACAAGTTTTCTCTGATTCCCATACCCCTTCCAAATAAGCCTTCCTTTCCCCCAGTAATTATTTTTCATATTCTCTTTGTTTTACTGGTTCATTCAATAAAGGGTAAGCTCCACAAGGGAAGGGATCATGTCTTTTTTTTTTTTTTTTTTAAGATTTTACCTATTTGTCAGAGAGAAAGAGAGAGAGCAAGCACAAGCAGGGGGAGCAGCAGGCAGAAGGAGAAGCAGACTCCCCACTGAGCAAGGACCCCGATGTGGGACTTGATCCCAGGACCCTGGGATCATGACCTGAGCTGAAGGCAGACGCTTAACCGACTGAGCCACCCAGGCGCCCCTATGGATCATGTCTATTTTATTCACCAACACATTACCTAGTGTCTACTCTAGATCAAGCACACAGTAGGTGCTCAGTTAATTGAATGAATGAATGACATGGATAAACGCTGGCAGATCAAATGGCCGATGACCCTGTAACAAGTGGAGGTGGACTAATACAATCACACACAACTCTGGAGAGCCACCGAAAAGTTCAAGATCAGGGGCGCCTGGGTAGCTCAGTCGTTAAGCGTCTGCCTTCGGCTCAGGGCATGATCCCAGAGTCCTGGGATCGAGCCCCACATCAGGCTCCTCCGCTGAGAGCCTGCTTCTTCCTCTCCCACTCCCCCTGTTTGTGTTCCCTCTCTCGCTGGCTGTCTCTATCTCTGTCAAATAAATAAATAAAATCTTAAAAAAAAAAAAAAAGAAAGAAAAGCTCAAGAGCAGGGGAGAGACAGCAACTCCCCCTGAATTTTACATAAGTGGAATTATAGAGTATGTACTCTTTTTGGTCTGGCTTCTTCTCTTTTCAGCAAAATTATTTTGAGATCTATCCATGTTGTAGCATGTATCAACAGTTCGTTGCTTTTTCATGCTGAGCAGTATTCAATTGCAGGGACACAGCACAGCGTGTTTACCCACTAGATAAACAATTGGCTGTTTTCTATTTCTCTAATTCAATAAGGCCAGACCTAGGGATGAAACGTCTGGATCACAGGACAGGTGTATACTCAACTTTTTAAGAAAATGTCAAAGTTTAAAAAAGTGGTTGTGGGGCTGCCTGAATGGCTCCAACGGTTGAGCGTCTGCCTTCAGCTCAGATCATGATCACAGAGTCCTGGGATCAAGCCCCACATCAGGCTCCTTGCTCAGTGGGCCCCTGCTTCTCCCTCTCCCTCTGCTCCTCTGCTCCTGCTCTCTCACTCACTCTCTCTCCCTATCTCAAATAAATAAATAAAATTTTAAAATTTTTAATAAAAAAAAAGTAAAAAAGTGGTTGTACCATTTTACATTTCCACCAGTAGTTCATACAAGTTCTAGTCCCACATCCTTATCAATGCTTGCTATAGTCAGTCTTTCTAATTTTAGCCGTCCTCATAGGTGGCAAGTGACATCTCAATGTGGTTTCAATGTGCATTTCCTTAATAATGAATTATCTTGAGCATCTTTTCAAGTGCTTACTTGCTACCCCTATGTTTTCCTTGGATATCATGGTTTGTTCAAAGTACAGAAGAAGCTCTCACTCATTACATAATTTAGACAAATAATATGGAATAGATAAGGAGTATACAGTCCCCCACTACCAATCCCTACCCCCAACACCCACACAGAGAACCAAAGGTGCAGAAGAATCACCGAGAGCACTTCTCAGGTATGCAAATTCTTGCCCCCACCCTTGTAGATTCTGATCCAGGAGGTCAAGGATGGGGCATTTCCACAAGCCCCTAGGTGATTCTGATGCAAGTAGTCTGTAGATCATTTCTTGAGAAATTCTGCTTTTAATCTCATCCTACCAAAGAAATGTTGAAGGAATGAAGGCAGCGAGTCTGGAGGGAGAAACGTGAAAGGGGTCCGTGGGCTGTGTTCAAACAAGAAAGAGCCTTGGGCTGAGAGAGTATGTTCGCTCTATGTCATCCTATGGAGCACCAAATGTTTAAGGTCAAAACAGAGAAAACTTTCGAGGAGCACCTGGCTGGTTCAGTCGGTAGAGCGTGCTACTCTTGATCTGGGGGTCTTGAGTTAAGCCCCAAGTGTAGAGCTTACTTTGGAAAAACAAAACAGGGTTGCCAGGGTGGCTCAGTCAGTTAAGTGACCGACTCTTGATCTCAGCTCAGGTCTGATCTCAGGCGTGAGTTCAAGCCCATGTAAGCCCATGTTGGGCTCTACACTGGGTGTGGAACCTACTTAAAAAAAAACAAAAACAAAAAACTTTCTAAACAGAGCTACTGTGAAACAAAATCAGGCCACAGAGCCAGGAAGGGAAGGAACTTGCCAAAGTCACTGAGCTTGCAGAAAAAGGACTTCTCTGGGTTGACAAATGACTGGCTAAGGGGAGGCAGAGAGGGGGGCAAGAGACATCACACACATACACATTCCGTTTCTGAGGAAAAACTCTCCTTTATAAACAGGTGGAGAAGAATGTAAACCACCAGGCAGGTAATGTGTGTCTTAACCCAAATTAAATAGCAGCTATTTGCCCTAAGCCATATTTCCCTGACTCTATTTGCAAGGCCTAAAATGGCAGAGAAAGGAGACAACACAGTATTTTGTAAGAGCAGTTCTTTTTATAGGTAAGTAGGCCTGCCCTGGCCCTGTCCTCACAATTTTGGATCGGTAGATTTTTTTTTTTTTTTTAAGATTTTTTATTTATTTATGTGACAGAGAGACAGCCAGCGAGAGAGGGAACACAAGCAGGTGAGTGAGAGAGGAAGAAGCAGGCTCCCAGCGGAGGAGCCCGATGTGGGACTCGATCCCGGAACGCCGGGATCACGCCCTGAGCTGAAGGCAGACGCTTTAACGACTGCGCTACCCAGGCGCCCATTGGATCGGTAGATTTTAAAACTCTTAAGCCTGGGGTCCCTGGGTGGCTTAGTCAGTTAAGTGTTTGCTTTGGGCTTGGGACTGTGGTCCCAGGGGTCTGCGAGGGGGGGGTCCCTGCTCACTGGGGAGTCTGCTTCTTCCTCTCCCTCTGCCCCTCCCCCCTTCTGCAAACGCACGCTCGCTCGCTCTCTCTCTCTATACATAAATCAAATAAATAAAATCTTAAAAAATAAAACCTCCTAAGCCTGTCAATAAACAAGCAATAGGCTTTGGACAGTCAAGTTCAACAAATGCCATTTTGCTTCAATTGTAGCACTCAAGCAAACACCCCCATCGGTTAAATAAAAAGCCATTTATTTGATCTAGAACACAATCAACCAAGGCTCTGTTTACCACGACAAGCTGCTGATCCAAGAGGGATGAGAGCCAACTGCCAGCAACCCCTGCACCCCAGCAGAAACTCAGCTGAGCCCCCACCACCTGGCAAGACTAGGGGGTGCCCAGGTCCCCACGTGGCCCTCCTCTTTCCTCTTAATTAAAAACAAGCTATACAGGTGCTGATTCCACTCAAAGGAGGCAAGCAAGGCCCCATAAACAGTCCTTGTTAGCAAGCAAGGCCCCATAAACAGTCCTTGTTAGAACGTTTGCTGGTTTCTATTTTCAGCATTTCACCTTAGGCCAAAGCGCGATGTGCTGCATTGTTGCACTTTTATTTAGATTATCATCACCAAGATCTATGCTGTCATTTGTAAATCATAATAGGGTGCACTTTATAGTTTCCTGTTTATATTTTAAATTTTGTTTTATTTCAGATACACCCCAATTTCTTTTAGGTCATTATCCTTTCTGACCCGCACAGCTGGGAGCCACTGGGTTCTGCGCACCAGCACGTCCACGGAGCACTCCCTACGTGGCAGACGCTGGGCTCAGCGTTCATTCCCAAGTCTGACAATAATTTGAAGGATGAAGCAACCTTATCTCTATTTTACAGATAAAACCGGGCCTTGGACTGAAACTAATACTATACTATATATGTGAACTAACTTGAATTTAAATAAAATCTTGAAAGAAAACAAAACAAAACAAAAAACCCTGGGCCTTGGAGAGGTTAAACTATGTGTCCAAGATCACACAGCTAGCAGGGTCAGCACACTGTCTGGGCTGACAGCAGGTACTCGCTTCTTTCCAGGCTGCCTCCCTTTAACAGAGCAAGAAATTGCTCTTAACAGCACAGCCTGAGTGCTGGCCTTCCGTCATTTCTTACAGCAGAATGCTTCATGGCAAATCTGAAACTGTGTGCAAGGTTATGTGTGAACCCCTCTGTGGGACCCCAGATTTCTCAGGGGTCCAGGATCCCAAGAAGGCGAAGCCCACGGGCAGGTTGCTGTTTCTCCATTCCCCTCCAAGTTCCGGGTGCTCACTGTGCAGGGAGCACTGTAGCCCGGGGGAGGCCGACAGTTAGGTTTCTGGTCCCAGCTTTGGCACTACTTTTCTGGGGGTCTTGGGCCAAGGCAGCGCAACATAGGGACTGCAAATTTCCTTTCTCTTTTCCCCTGGCCTGTAGTCATAATTACATTTTCCTTGGCAAGGATTCTTTAATACTGTTTGTTTTTTCCCATTGTTTTAACCCGTGGGTTCTTATTAAAGGTCACCCCAAATCCGACACTGAAGCGGGCAGGTATAAACAAACCGACGCAAGAAATCACAGTTTTTTTCTAGACCACCTACCTCTCTGGGCCTTAGTGCCTCACCTGTAAGAGGTCACGTGGATCAGGCTGCTTGCATTTCCGTCAGGCCCAAGACACAAAGCTCGACCGCGCCTCCTGGGACGGGGGCGTCGCGGCTCCCGCGTCCCCCACCTCCCCGCTCGGCCGCGAGCTGCGGCGGCTTTCCCGCGCCCCTCCGCGCCCCGCCCGTCGACCCCGCCCCTATCGCCGGGCGCACTCCCCGCGCGGAGTTCGGGCGCCCGCGACCCGCCGCCGGGGCGGAAGGGGCGCCCGGCTCCCCGATACGCTCCGCACCTGGGCCTCGGCGCCGCGGGTCCCACGGAGGGCGCGGGCGGGCGCGGCTCTGTCCACGCTGCTTGCGTGCGTGCGCCGCGGAGGGGCGGCCCGCTCGCGCGCCTTTGTCAATTGTCTGCGGCCAGGTTGTTTTCCACTCGCTGCTCCCGGGACCCGGCCCGGCCCGGCCCGGGGTGGCCCTGGCCCGCCGCCAGCGCCGAGAGCTGGGGCGGCTGTGAGCGCCGCGCCGCCGGGAAGGGGCGGGGGCACCCACCCGCGCCTCCCCGTTTAGCCGCGTTCTTGCCGGGGCTCGGCACCCCGAAAACACCGGCCAGGGCTTAGACCACCCAGGGGGAATGTTGACCCCTGGATCACTGAAAATCTATATATGCGTGACTCTGCTCGAAGCACCAGATGTTAGGGCTGGAACTTGATTTCATTCCCAGTGTCCGCTGCCTAAGACCTTCGAGTCTTACCCAGCTCTCCCACGAGCTCAATCTTAGACAAATCTGCCAGTCTCCCTGCACCCCAGTCTCCTTTCCTCTGATATAAAGTTATCCGTCCACTCTCTCCCTACTGTGAAATGGGACGCTGTTCTAGACCCTAATTATTCAGCAGTGAGAGTGGCAGACAAGGTCCCCGCCCTCCTTGGGAAGGGGGGGTTGAGGGTGGTCAGACATCGAACACTGACATTTAAAAGTGATAATTGCTATGAAAAAGTTTCATATCCGGGAAAGCAAACCTTGTTTGTGGGGTCAGGAATCGACTAGATTAACTTTGCTAAATGTTGTCCGTTCTAATTCTTATTCTCATTATTAGGGCTTATTATTTATTATTATTAGTGATAGCAAAAGTAATATTGCTTACTAAGTGCCAGGCACTATACTAAACATTTTACTTGTGTTTTCTCATTTATCTCATTCACAACTTCTGTATAAAATAGGCATGCTGCTTCTTACCATTATTGTTACTATTATCCTCATTTTAGAAGAACTGAGGCCAGAAAAATGCAAGTAACTTGCCCACTGCTACAGAACTACTAAGCAACAGGACTAGTATTCAAATTCAGGCTGTTGGAGGCCTCTGATTGCTTAACCACTACTCTACATCCAGAAAAACATGAAGACCAGGGGCTCCTAGGTGGCTCAGTAGGTTAAGCGGCTGCCTTTGGGTCAAGTCATGATCTCAGGGTCCTGGGATCAAGACCCCCTCCAGCTCCCTGCTCAGAGTGGGGAGTCTGTTTTGCCCTCTGCCCCTCCCCACCACTTGTGATCTCTCGTGTGTGCTCTCTTTCTCTCTGATAAATAAAAACTTGAAGAAGAAAACCCAAAAATAAAAAACGTGAAGACCAAAATGGGGCTGTGTCTTGAATGTGATGGATGAGAACAACAGAAGGGGGAAAGGGGTGGTTTAGTCTGTAGACAAGAAAAGCAAAGGAATTTGAGAGCATTCTGATCCATGGATCAGACTTCATGTGTATGACCTGAGAAGTCTCTAGCACGGGGAAATCTATAAGGCACACATTGCAACATGTAAGGAAGAACTTCTCTAACAGAACATTTCAAAAGTGGCATCAGTGCCTGGAGAGAGTGAGCATCCTGCCACTAAAGGTCCACATTCAAAATCTAACACTGCAGGGTGCCTGGCTGACTCTGTTGGGAGAGCATGTGACTCTTGATCTCAGGGTTGTGAGTTTGAGCCCCATGCTGGGTGCAGAGATTACCAAAAAATAAATAGATAAATAAACTTTAAAATAACAACAACCCCCCCCAAATATAACATTGCATGTCAACTACAATAATTTTTTTTGTTTTGTTTTTTTATAACATCAGCATTCAAGCAGAGAGGCTTATCAGGAATGCTTCAAAGAAGAGTCTGGTAAAAGTTAAAGACTGGTTTAAGGATCTCTAGGTTTCTTTCCATTCTGAAGGAATTCTGAAGGGAAATGGAATGCTAGAGTGGTTAGGCGACCTATTCAAAGCCCCTACGGAGTAAAGACCTGACCCCGAAGCAAGGCTGATTTCTCAATCAGACTTCTTGTTTGTGGGGAGGGTCTTGAGTGCTCCGCACCTCAGTTCTGCTCCTGTAAAGTGGCGGGGGGGGGGGGTTACCAGTCTTTTCTTAGGAGTATGGAATCGTCTGCTCTGCGTGTTTCACCTTATGCTACTAATGCGTGCCCTTCTTCCTTGCTTGTGTTGAGTATTCTGTGATTTCAGACACAAGTGCCAACACTCCCTGGGCAATTGCTATATTACTGGGGTCCCAGAGGTAACAGGGTTCCATGCCCCCGAGAAGTATTTATTTGGCAACTTGAGGAAAAGGAGACAAGCTGGATAGTATTTTCATTTGAAACTGGTGTTTCTTAGATTTTGTTTGAGGACTCTGGGTTATCTTTGAATTAAATTCCTAAAGTACTGACACTAGTGCCCTACTGCTTATCCTAGTGACGATACTTTGATGGGCACCAATCTAATGGCCAACTTCAGAAAAGGCATTCTTTTCTCGGTGCTCTGGAGAGCGACTTGTTTGTTTTCACCTGGAAACCTCTAACAAAGGAATCCAATTATTTGGGGGAGGGATTGGTTTCTAGAACATTTACAAAGAAATGGACATCATCTTGCCCCCAGTGACACTAACTCAAAGATAGAGTTCCTCTTCACTTCTACCCTTCACAGAGTGATCAATTTTTAATTTCTCTTTTGGAGAGAAAATACATTTACCTAATTCAAAATTCTACAGTATACTGTGAGGACTGTAGCTTATCGATCTTTGGATTCCTCTCGGTGCCTGGCATCTTGCCTTGTATACAGAAGAGGCTGAATAAGTTTTATTGACTGGGTGGATGAGCGAGTGGGCATTAAGAAGTTGTGGGAGAGAGAGGAGGAAGTGGCTTAGGATGGGGCAGTAGACATTTTGCCTGAGATGCATGGACTTCAAGAGAGCCCAGATGGAACTCCCAGGCCAGTTGGAAATTTGACCACGACTTTATCCAGAGATCTGGACTAAAAGCAGTGACATCAGGGGCACCGGGCTGGCTCCGTCAGAAGAGCTTGCAACTCTTGATCTTGGGGTCGTGAGTTCGAGCCCCATGTTGGGTATAGAGATTACTTAAATAAACAAAAACTTTAAAAATTCTTAAAAAAAAAAAAAGCAGCAACATCAAACTCTTGAGTTAATACATATCTAAAGACTATGTGTCAAAAGAGAAAAAAAAAAAAAAGATTATGTACCAGCCAGAGTCTTTTGGTTGCAAGCAATAAGAACTAATCCTTGTTGACCGAAGCAAAAAAAGAAATGTATTGAAACAGTATTGAGCTCAAGCAATCAGTGGACAGGCTGGAGAACCAGGCTAGGAATACAAGCAGGCACGAAGGGAGGCTAAGGGGCTAGACCCACAGAGGAAACCACACCACAGGAAAAATGCTGCTGGGTGGATACCGGCAACATATGGAAGCTGGGGGCCATAGCTGCCCCAGCTGCAGACACATACCAAGGGCCACCGTGCCCGGGGTCAGTTTTGCACATTGCCTGCTTCTCTGGGCTCCTAGATCCTGAGTCATGATCCAGGTGGGTGAGTCCGAAGTAGTCAGTGATCAGTGAAAATTGATAGCTGCGCCTTTTCGTTTCCGTGAGTGAGATGCAGGCCCTGCCGCACACAGTGGCCTGTTCTCCAAACTTAAAAAGGCAATTTAGAGGGCGCCTGGGTGGCTTAGTTGGTTAAGCGTCTGCCTTCAGCTCAGGTCATGATCTCAAGGCCCTGGAATCGAGTCCTGAGTGGAGCCCCCGGGCAGGCTCCCTGCTCAGCGAGGAGTCTGCTTCTCCCTCTCTCTCTGCCCCTCCCCCCACTCATGCTCGCTCTCTCTCTCAAATAAATAAACAAAATCTTGAAAAAAAAATTCTACTAAGTCTGAATGTCATTATTTCTTCTGTCTTCGAAGATACAAAATCATCAGAAAGACAAGTCAAGAAGTTGTTAGTTGCTGTGTCTTTAGTAGAATTAAACTTTTATCACATTAACAGGCTAGTTTAATAACCTTGTTGCTAATGTATAAAAAATTTTATAACAAGAGTGTCTGCTTTATTGAGCCCCTGTTATAAGCCAGTTACTATGCTAGTTAGCTCTGAAAGGTTAAGTTCACCGTGCTCTATCAATGAGAAACCTGAGATTGTCAGAGACAGAGACTTGCCAGGGTCCTCGCTGTGAGGAAGGGGCAGAACTGAGACTCCCAGGCCTCCTTTCATCGTCCGGCATGTCACACCATCTCTGGGCCAGTTTTATCAGTTGTACTGAGCAATACCACTTAGCATCTCTTCTGTTTCTTTCTCTTCCTGGTTTCCAATGGATTCCACCTGCTTATCGCAGGCATCATCACCCTTCTAAGGACAGGTCTGTTCTCTCTTCCCTTCCAGGTTTCCCAGCTCCCTCTTCCCCCAGGCAAGGTGGCAACCTTCTCACACAGACTCAGCCCTGAGCTCTGTAACAGTTCTGTTCTTAATCTGTAGAAAAATGTGGAAACTTAGCTTTGAAGTTAGGAGATACCCTCTCAGTCTACTTTGCTGGAATTCCATCCTGGAATTACTGCCTCAGTTCTAGAAATTGACTTTAACACATTACCGTCATAATTTTTTAGCCCGGTTTCAGGAAGCTTGTTTTGCTTTTACTATACCACACTCCTTGTATTAGTCAGCAGGCCTTTGGTTCCAGCGCCAGAAATCCAACTCTTGTAGCAATTGTAACATGCATTAGAAGAAAAGACCATCTCTGGCCAAGTGTCCCTTCAAAAGAACAAGCCCTCCGTGGGACGCCTGAGTGGTTCAGTCAGTTAAGCATCTGCCTTCAGCTCAGGTCGTGATCCCAGGGTCCAGGAATTGAGTCTCACATCAGGCTCCTTGCTCAGCGGGAGAAAGAAAGAAAGAAAGAAAGAAAGAAAGAAAGAAAGAAAGAAAGAAAGAAAGAAAGAAAGAGAGAAAGAAAGAAAGAAAGAGAAAGTTAAAAACAAAAAAAGAGCAAGCCCTCCAAAAAGCTCTCCTGCAGACCTTTCCTCCTATCTCATTGAGTAGAATAGCATGTCCATACCGAAGCATACCTAAACCAATCACTGACTGGCTTAGATGATTGAGGACCCAACACGGGGCCAGCCCCCTCTGAACCATATAGTCACGTAGCCTGAACAAAATTGGAGTCTTTTGGGGAAGAGAAAGGATGAAGGGGAATGCTGTCGGGTAAGCAGTCAACAGTGTCTGCTGCGGGAGGGAGTGGGCAATCTACAGGGAAGATGGGGAGCCAAAGATAAGGTGACCCTTCCCGCTGAGTCTTTGAAGAGAGAATTCCTACCAAGCAGATAGGCATGGAAAGTTATGCCAGGTTGAAAGGACCACATGCACGTCAATATGCAACTCCCTTGAGTTGTCCGAAAATGCAATCGCTTCGTTATAGCTGGCTCGAATGCTGCTTGTGGGACTGTGCTATGACAGCTGTAGGCAGACACCACGTTGGGGAAGGCACCTACGCCACGCTGAGGAATTTAAACTATTTCTGTAGGCAATGGGGGAGACATTGAGGAATGGGGACCGCGTGGTATTATTTGAATTTTAAAAACATCATCTAGTAGAAAATGGATCCCAGAACAATGGAAGGCTGAAGGCTGAGAGACTAGTTAAAAAGTTGTAGCATTCAGCCAGGGGAGAGAGAATAAGGCCTCAGGTTAAGCCTGCAATAATAGTGAAGTAGAAGAGGAAAGGATAAGAATAAAATGTTGAAGGACTATCTGATGACCTACAGGATGTAGGGGGATGGAGAGCCTAGACCGACTCAGATTTTTGTCTTGGGCAACTAGGTGTACGGTGGGATCTTCACTAAAGAAAGGGCATCCTAGAAAAGGAAGAGGTTTGGGGCAAAGGTGTGGGGGAAAGTAACGAGATCACTTTTAAACTAGTTGACACCTAGAGCAGATCCATGTGAAGGTGTCCGGCGGGGAGATGGATATAGAGTGCTGGGAGAGGGAAGCTGGGATGGGTAATCCGGATTTGGAAGTCACTAGCAAACCTGTCGTACATGAAGCCGTAAGAGTGAGTGAGGTCGGCCTGGGAAAACAGGAAGGACACGAAGAGAAGAAGGCCAAAGACCTGTGAGCACAAGCAAGGGGAGGCAGAGGAGGGGGAGTTGGCCAAAAAGATGGGGTAGGGGCAGTCAGATAGAGTGGGGAGGTGAGCCGGCCTCTTATTAAACTTCCTTGTGAACAATTTCTTTCGACTGTTGTGCTTGAGTCTGGTCCCACACCAACACATCAAACCACAGTTAAAATATTTGGCCAGTACCCTTTTCAAGTATTGTTTGAATTATTTTAATATCTGATTTTTATTTATTGGTTTCTAGTTGGAAGTCCCCTTGGTCAGTGTGATGCTTTCCTGGAACTGCATGAGAAAAAACAATCTGGTGAAAAAGGGAAACTCCCTCTCCTGCGATGTTCATTTCCTGCCCTGGACTACAGCCTCAAGCGCTTGTTGCTGCACATTTAAGGATCTGCAATTGTGTCCACAAGCATGTAAATATCTTGTAAGACTGACTGTAAGGTGATAAAACCTTTGTGACTCAGCAATTTCACTTCTGCTCATTTATCTCATAGAAATCCACACACAAGTGCACAAAGACATGTGAATAAGATTGTTTTTTGTGACTTTTTAAAAAATCAAAGTAAAAAAAAAGGAAAGAGCTAGAAATTGCCTACATAACGGTCAGCAGAAGATAGTTAACTCAATTCCAGTTTGTCTACACCATGGACTACTATGCAGCCAAGAAAAAGAGTACGGGTTATCTATAGCGATGGGTATGTAAAGATGTCCGTGTTACACATATTGTTATGGATGTTGTATATTAACTGGAAAAAAAAACAAGTTTCAGAGCTAAATGCTTAACATGTACATGGTAAATCTGCATCATGCCTATATATAATCCATTAGTCGTTCGACAGATACCATTGAGTCAGGCACTATTCTGGGGATTCATTAGTGAACAAGACAGAAAAAGTTGCTGTCTCAGTGAGCGAATGTTCTACTGAAGGAGGTTAAATCAAAATGAGTAAAACAATAAATATATAAATATACATGCTAATAAGTGCTATGAGGGAAAATAAAGCAAGGTACAGACCGGAAGAGTAGCTAGGTATGGGGAGGGGATGTGGGTAAGGGGATATTTTAAATAATTTACTCAGGAAGAGTGTTTCTCAGAAGAGAACACCTTAGCCGTGATCTGAATGAAGTATGGGAGTGTATTAGAGTTCTCCAGAGAAAGAGAAGCAACAGCGAGTATGTATGTGTGTGGAGACAAGGGGAGAGAGAGAATGAGAAAGAGAGATTTATTTTAAGGAGTTGACTTATGTGATTGTGGAAGCTTGGTAAGTCCAAAATCTGCAGGGTGGGCGGCAGGCTGGGGGCCCAGGGAAGAGTTGCAGTTTGAGACCAAAGGCTGTCTGCTGGCAGAATTCCTTCCCGCTTGGGGAAGATCAGTCTTCGTTCTAGGAAGGCCTAGTTCTTTGGAGGAGGCCCACCTACATTGTGCAGGGTACTTGCTTTACTCGAAGTTCACCGATTTAAATGTTAATCTTATCCAAAAAAACACCTTCACAGAAACATTCAGAATAATGTTTGACCAAATCTCTGGTCAAACCATGACCCAGCGGAGTTGACACTTAAAATTAACCATCACAAGTCCATCCCTTGTCAACCTGGCACCCATCTGCAACTCCTTAAACCATCCTGAGTCTCTGAATAGACAATAACAAGATCATATTTCCATCTAACAGGACACAGCTATCTTGTGTACAAAACTAAAACACGCTCTTTCTCTAGAAGAGGGTACAAAGTTAATAATCGTGCAGTGTTTGATCTTGTTAAGAAAGCACCCTAGGGGGCTCCTGGGTGGCTCAATACGTTAGGCGTCTGCCTTCGGCTCAGGTCACCATCCCAGGGTCCTGGGATCCAGCCCCACAATGGGCTCCCTGCTCAGCGGGGAACCTGCTTCTCCTTCTCCCCCCTGCTTGTGCTCTCTCTCTTGCTATCTCTCTCTCTCTCTAACAAATAAATAAAATCTTAAAAAAAAAAAAAGCACCCTAGCTTCACTCAAACTCTTGACACTTGCCCAGCCCCTCAAATGTTATTCTAAGTTACCTGACTCCAGCCCTTTCCTGGGCATTTTACGTTTGTTCAGATTCTGCAGAGTAATTCTGGCCGTACACTATGCTAGGCTACAGAAAAGGGCTAACGTAATAGAAAATGAATACATCCACAAGGTGGCAGTATTGTATAACTATTGAAAAGCATGATGCAGCATGGGCTCCTGAACATCCCCTTTTGTGGCCTATTCTGTGATCTCTTAAGCGAATGGCTGTTTTTATATCTTCACTTAATCTTGAAATAAATGAGCAATTTCCTTCCCAGGATGTTTTACAGTTCTCAGGTGCATGGACTGGAGAAATAAAAAAGCAGGGTTTTTTGGAATCAGAAAAGTCTGAGTTCAAGTGCAAGATGCACCCTTGGCTTATTTAGTGCCCTTGGACAAGCTAACCGAGAACTCCGATTCACAGATCTGCCTCAGCTGCCCTATCTAAAAATTTAGAACAATTGGAGTCAACTGGCTGGCTCAATGGGTACAGCATGCGACTCTTGATCTTGGGGTCCTTAGGTTCAAGCCCCATGCTGGGTGTAGAGCTTATTTTTAAAAAATAAAAATGTAAAACAATGAAGGGCACCTAGGTGCCTTAGTCGTTTAAGAGTCCGGCTCTTGATTTCGGCTCAAATCCTGATCTCAGGGTCCTGATCTCAGGGTCATGATCTCTGGGGTTGTGAGATTGAGCCCTGCGTCAGGCTCTACACTCGGCGGGGAGTCAGTCTGCTTAAGATTCTCTGTCTCCCTCTCCCTCTGCCCCTCCACCCCCTCAAATAAAAAAAACAAAACACAATGAAATTACTTCCTCCATGAAATCTTTTTTATGACATAAGATAATACAGGTAAGAGGGGCGCCTGGGTGGCATAGCGGTTAAGCGTCTGCCTTCGGCTCAGGGCATGATCCCGGCGTCATGGGATCGAGCCCCACATCAGGCTCCTCCGCTATGAGCCTGCTTCTTCCTCTCCCACTCCCCCTGCTTGTGTTCCCTCTCTCGCTGGCTGTCTCTATCTCTGTCGAATAAATAAATAAAAAATCTTTAAAAAAAAAAAGATAATACAGGTAAGAATACTACTCTATAAAATGCCTTATAAATGTTAAAAGTAATTATTATCTTAGCACTGGAGACTCAATTAGGGTGGATGTCATCTGAAAACTCAGTATCTTTAGGTTGATTCAAAGAAAGGTTCTGAGACCTTTAGATTAGCCTAGAATATTTCATTTCTGTTTCCTGTGATACATCTTAGCCTGCGGTGACCTTGTCAAAAGTAATCATCTACATAGAGATCAGTTGTGGTACTGTCATAGTTATTACACTTCTCTTATTTTTGGCTTTGGACAAGAATTGTGAAGTTCCTATTTCAGCTGACAGCCTATCTCCTTCCACCAGGAAGGTTAGCAAAAGTCACCTCTGGCTTGAATTACCTAATAATAACAGCAGCAGGGTATATCTGTACGAGGTTTATGGCTTAAACGGAGTGCTTTTACATATCCTATTTCAACTAGGGCAGAAGCTATGGCAATCAATGATACAGTGTGAGACAAGAAAATAATAGGCTAAGAAGGTCAATCAGATTTGAAATTCTAAGCAGCAAAAGAAAATATAAAAATAATTGAGTCTTGGGGCACCTGGCTGACTCTGTCAGAAGAGCATATGGCGCTTGATTCTTAGGGTCATGAATTCGAGCCCCACGTTGGGTGTAGAGATTACTTAAATAAACGAACTTAAAATATATACATTAGAAGGAGCCAGAAGGTAAATAGAAAGGGTCTTATGTCTATCATTTGCCTAGCATAGAGAACACAGAAAAGAAACAGTCATGGGAGTTCAGCTCAGGTTCAGGGTCCAACAGAAGGTAAGGAGGGGCTGGAAAGTCTGGTAGATAGCTAAGATTTAAGTCAACTGGCTTGAAAATCTGAAAGGGAAAGAGGCAGAAGAAATTAACACAGGAATTAGGCAGGAAAATACTGTTGTTTAAAAGGGATGGCTGGTGGGGAGGAGGATGGAGGTAAATAATTGAAATCAAGTAGCCAAGATCAAGGAACCAGCTAGAGAGCCAGGGACTACCGCGCCCGCGCCCGGAGGACGTGGATGTCAGCCTTCAAAAGGGTGGGAGTTCAGGCTCCGCTGAAAGTCAGAAACCAGACCCTGATAGAGCACCAAGTTGCAGAACTTCAACATGGAGAGATTCATTGAGCTGCAGATGGGCCGGGCCCACCTGCTGGAGGCAAGGATTTCAGTCAGAGGGGGGTCTACTGAGGTAGGACTGCTCCCTGCTGCCTATTCAGATGTAGAGCAGGCTCCAGGGTTTGGACCCGCCACGCAGACTGTGGAAGCGAACAGGCATGCATCATTGAACAGTGGTGTGGATTGTGGGGGGTTCTCAAAGGCTGGTGGTCTTGGGTACATCACCAGAGCTTCACCTTCCTCACACACGAGGTAAATGTAACAATAGCTGCTCTGATACAGGTCATGAAAAGCACACGTTAGTGCATCACCAAGGGCTATATAAATATGATTTGACTTGCTTTGCCCTACAATCCAGAGTTCTTTTTTTGCCCCATCAGGCCCCTGGCTCTGCTTACTGCAGCGGCGCTGGGCTTGGCCAGGAGCAAATGGAGCAGCGACGCCATTTTCTGTGATCAGTATCAGTACTTTCTGGCATTAACATGGGGAGCTGAGAGTTAACAGGATGTGTTTTAGGACCCACTCTCCTCAGGAATGGCAACTCAAGCATCTTCCAAATTTAGTCCCACAAAGGAGAGTAGATTACTAGAGTGAGTAATAATGAGTCACTGGGAGCACAGTTTCTGCCCTTGCCAATAAACAATGCAGAGGAAGAGAGCAGGGGCTGAGAAAAGGAAGGGACATAGAAATGGCCGAAACTCCAAAACACAAAATTCTTCCAAATAAAAGTAGCCAACACAAATATCCCCAAATGTCATGCATGACAGCACATTTCCAGGAATTAATGGTTTGTGTGATTAAAAGAGAAATTTTGATGCAACAAAGTAGATGGAACTAGAGGGTATTATGCTAAGTGAAATAAGTCAATCAGAGAAAGACAATTATCATATGATCTCACTGATGTGTGGAATTTGAGAAACAAGGCAGAGGATCATAGGGGAAGAGAGGAAAAACTGAAACAAGAAGAAACCAGAGAGGGGGACAAACCATAAAAGACTCTTAACTTCAGGAAACAAACTGAAACTTGCTGGAGTGGAGGGGGGTGGGAGGGATGGGGCGGCTGGGTGATGGACACTGGACAGGGTATGTGTTGTGAGCGCTGTGTATTGTGTAAGACTGATCAATCACAGACCTGGACCCCTGAAACAAACATTGTACGTTAATAATAATTTTTTAAAAATAAAAATAAAAAAATAAAAGAGAAATTTTGAAATGTAATTTGATTATCAAAATATTGCCAGGCCAGACCCACTGGACCAGAACGAGATAAGTCGGGTGGAACGGGGAATGCGAGGGAAACTCGGGCATTTCATCTCTTCAAGTCCTGCCCTTAGTATGGTTTCCAACCAGTACATGGAACATCAGTGATTTGAATTTCCTCCCTGTCAGGACATATCCCTGGCATTTAGATATGACACTGCAGAATGTTCATTGCAGACAAATGAGTTACAGCCTCAGGCATTATTTCAAAGCAAATCGGAGAGGAAGGGGCGGAGCTAGTGGAAACGGTATTTTAGGAAGACAGGAAACAAGCTTTGCTTGATTTTCACTGTTGAATCTCATTCCTTGCCAAGAATAAGACTGTGTTGAAGAGTAAAATCATTTAATGATTTCCTTGTATGAGAATCTAAGTAAGGACTTTTTTTAGGCCCCCCCCCTAAAAAAACAAAAAAAACCCACACAACCCAAAAATCAAAAACCAAAAGCCCCTACACCTACGGAGGTCATTTCACTGAGGCCCCTCCCCCACCACTAGGGAGAGCTATACCTAAAACTAAGATTTAATTATTACCCTTCTTAAATACTTTAAAAAGAAGATATTTCCCAGTCTCTGATTTGGAAGCCTCCTCTAATTTCCAACTATGTATCTATTGCTATGTTTCACTGTTAGAGAATCGGACTTTATTGACAAGTGTTAGGGAGCATGGGTAAGGACCCATCGGAATTTTATGTATTAAATGAATTTTAAGAAGCTGTAAAAGAAAAAGAGCATGTAAATTTCCTTCTCCTTCAAAATGTAGGAGTCATTTTCAGTAAATAGCACAATATATTTAAAGATAGAAAGATGAGAATCTGACTTTTCTTTCAAAAGATTGTGTCATTGAAGACTAGGAAAATATTTAAGGTAGAGTCACAACTAAAATTCAGATTTCTCTGACTAGATAGGTCAGGATACATTTCCTCATATCATTTAACCTAGTCCTTAAACACCCTACTTTTGTTTCTCCTCTCCCACTCCAACTACTTTTTAAGTATAAAATTAATTTCCATTATTCTACTATTGTTTCCATGGGCTTTTTTTTTTTTTTTTGGATTTTATTTATTTATTTGACAGATAGAGAGCACATGTAGGGGGTGCCACAGGCAGAGGGAGAGAGAGAAGCAGACTCTCTGCTGAACAGAGAGCCAGATGTGGGGCTCAATCCCAGGACCTGAGCAGAAGGCAGACACTTAACTGACTGAGCCACCCAGAAGCCCCATTTCCATAGGCTTTTGCTTAAAGTTAGGGAAACTTCCAGGTCCTCTACTACTCTAAATATAGATGGCAACAATTTACCTACATAGGTGAAGGACACATTCTCATTTAACCAAGAGCACTGAAATGCCTAACTTAATCAGTTAAAAGATTTCTGTAGTAAACTCTAGGTTAATCTAAGTTTTAGAACACTGATGAGTTGAACTCTTCCCCATCTCTAAGACCTTGCACACTAATTTTTGTGGGAATACTTGAGCTCATGCAAAATATGGGAGATATGAAAACATATGAGATTATTCTGTTTTTCCTATTTGGTTAACTGCAGTCTTGATTTTGAGAGGATTTTGACTTCATTCCTCTTACTGGAAACTAATCTTCCCTTCTCTTCAACTAAATCTAGATAGCTGTAGAATGCAATTGCTTCACTAATGGCCAACAAATGTGTCTTGTTAGCTGTGTCCATAATAGGTCCATTTTCAATTGTATGAGCACATCCTTGTAAACCACAGACTTGCAAAATTCTTGAGATTTTGAAATGGGTGGGGAAGGGAATAGGAGAGCTGCAAAGAAAAGATATCTTCTAATTAAATTTATTAGGTTTTACAACATCAGGTGGTCAGAAAAGAAAACCTAACAACCTCTTTTAAGGATAGACTGAAAAAATTAAGATTAAAATTTGTAAGGATAAATATAAGAAATAGGGGATAGCTCATGAATATGGGTTTAATCATCACAAACTATACCAAAACAGAAGATTTTATGATAGAAGGGGTTTTAAGACTCATAGCATTTCTAGACATATATCATAACCAATTAATTTTGGATGTGAGCAAATTTTGGATATAGGTACACAAATATTCATTAAAGCATTGTTTATACTAGCAAAAGTTTGGAAATAACCAGAATACTCAATTGAGATTGGTCAAATGTTGGTCCATCAGTACAATACATATTTGTAGGTTTACATTAAAAATGATTTTTGGGGGGAATCTGGGTGGCTCACTTGGTTAAGTGTCTAGACTCTCGATCTCAGGGTTGTGAGTTCAAGCCCTACGCTGGACTCCACCCTGGGCATGGAGCCTACTTAAAATAAATAAGTAAAATAAAATAAAATAAATAAAAATGATTCTTTGGAAGATTACTTAGTTACATGTGTTAAAAAACAAAAGTCAGCCCAGTAAATTTGAAGATATAATTGGCTTTATTAAATGACTCATGAATTGGGTGGCATCTCACGTAGCAAGTACAGGGCAACTCCGAGCAGTTGTACCAGATGGAAGGCTTTTATAGGAATGAGGGTGGGGCAAGAAAATTACAAGCAAAAGAAAGGAAAGGACTGTTTCAGGAGGGATCATCTTCCCTGAGGGGGAGAGTGAGGGGTCTTATTATACAGATTACCTCACCTTCCTTTGAGTGATAGAGGAGGTCCAAGAGACAGGTTATCTCCTTGGTGGTGATCAGAAAATTCCTGACTGACCAGTTAAGACTTACATTTCTGAGGGAGGTTGAAACTACAATTAGATTAGATATTAAGCCCTGGTCTACTGATTTGGGGACTTCACTCAAGAGAGGCTATTTTGGGCCTGTGGTTTTCCTTTTAACCTATGGAAATGTGTCCCAACAAATTATTAAGTGAAAAAAAAAAAACAGGTCTCAAAACTGAATGTGCATTGACTACTTGTTGTAAATTTTAAGAAATAAAATTAAATATATGTATACACATATTTGATAGATACACGTAACACACACACATACAATATGCATAGAAAAAGACTGGATAGTTATACACGGCAAAATATTAACATTTGGTGATTAAGTCTCAAGAGATTTTTGTTTTCTTTTTTTTCTGATTTATCTAAATTTTCTGAATTTTTCAAATGAATATTTGTCACTTATTAAAGTTTTTATTTAGTAATTTATTTAGAGAGCATGTGTAGGGGTGGGGCAGGGGGAGAGGGAGAGAGAGAGAATCCTAAGCAGGCTCCAAGCTCAGCACAAAGCCTGATGGCGGGCCCAATCTGTCGAACCTGAGATCATGACCTGACCTGAAATCAAGAGTCAGAGGTTTAACCAACTGAGCCACCCAGGTGCCCCAAATATTTGCCACTTATAAGAAAAAGAACAGTAAATGTTTTATACGTATATATGATCATTAAAAAGTCATTGAGTAGCATAAAATGAAACTTATCAATCTTCAGAATCTTGAAGCCACATGGATGGAAAGCATAAATAAGTTCAAAGAATGAAATTAATTGAAATAAATTTATGTTTAATGACTCCATCGAAAGAACAAAATGTTCACAGAATGTCTCAAATGTGGTTGAGTAGCTATTGTAGATAGCTATCGTAGACGGCTACTTCATAGCTATCAGACGTGCAGCAAACCACTTGTACATAACCTCATCAACAATGAGGAGGGGGGAAAAGGAACTGAGACAAGAAAGGAACACAGAAATTGCTGTCATTGTCAAAGACTAGAAAAGAGCCTAAATGGATTATGACTCAGATCCAACAGGACATTTCTGATGGTCTTGCTTTCAACCAGTCCACTAAGTCACTTATCTGATACTGATTGTGCACAAGGCAGTACAACAGTTGAACAACACCTAAGACAGTGGTTGACATCTTCTAAGACATTCCATTTTTTCTATTTGTACCAAACAACTCCGAGATAGGCAGACCACCCTTGTTTTCATTTTCCTCCTTACAGCATTTTTCTATAATTGTTGTGCTTGTCTTTATCATTTTACTCAAAATGCACTCTGGTTACCAGTGAATTTTCCTTGGGTGAATACTGCGGCTTTACAAAAAATGTTTTCAATTCATCTCGACCTCTCTAAGAACATAGAGGTAATCACTAGGGTATGATTGTCCCAATTTTCATTCCACCCCTTTTTCTAACTCCTTTGGTTAGAGGTTGGGGTTCTACTCCTTTTTTTGCCGCTAAGACCTGTGTGATCTTGGACAGACCTCTTGTGTCCTTGCAGACACAATTGGTACGTGCGAAGCCACTCTGTATATTGCAAAGCATCTAAAAATATGATTATTGAAGTAGATGACCTCTAAATTTCCCTCAAGGTCTAAAATTTTTAGTCTACATTTTTGGTTATATTTTTAGTGAATTCATGTGATCCAAGAATTGCATTTTGGCACATTTTAGAAGATTCCTTCCATTACACCAAAGCTGCTGCTGATTCAATAAGTACAGAATGATTTGTAGCTTTAATAGTAGCACCAAAAACAGGTAATACTTCAATTGCTGAGGTTGAAAATTACCAGAAATGATGCATGATTTTAAGGAAAAGGCTGAGTCATAGTCAACGCCTAAAAACTTCATTTTCTACGTTAACCCCCCAACTTTTGCATTTCTTAAATCTGACAAATTTAAATCTCTCTCTCTTTTTTTTTTGACAAATTTAAATCTTAAGATGGAAGCAACTGAAATCACATTCGAAAAGGGGACGGCTATTCATACAGCAGTTGGAGCATTTTGCTGGGTATTATCAGTGCTGGAATAGTGACTACAAGAGGCAGGAAACCAATGAGGTGTTTATATATATATATATATATATATATATATATATACACATACATATACACACACACACACACACACACATATATATATATAAAATCATCATCAAATCTTAGAGTTGGAAGGTCTTCTAAAAGTCATTTAGACTGGTGGTTCCCGGAGTGTTTGATTTCAAAAGCTTATAAAAGTTCAAAATAAACAGCAACAACAAAAAAAGGAGGGCAAACGTGAAAATGTCAGTGTTTAACTTTGACAAATAAGGATATAAACAAAAGAACAAAACAACCGTCTACCATCAGCACCATCTTATAAAAAAGGTCACTTTAATGACATGTGTAGGATGATAAAAATCTCAGAATAAAGTACAATTTGAAATTAAATAAATGAAGAAAAAAATGCATTATACTGCTTTTATTTTTCTAATATCTTTATGGAAAACTGTTAGACTTGCCCCTGTCCATACACAGACCTTTGTGAATCTCTAATCTAGTCCATTCCATGCACACCTCTACCCCCTACCCCATCCCATCTCCCACAATGGAGCAATTGTATCTTCACCACGCCGAAAAATCCCTTTAAATGTATACCCCACCTACTGTAGGGAACTCCTCAAGCTGCGGAATCCATTAAGGTTTGGAGTCTGTGATAGAAAATCAGCATAAGAGCTGCTGTCTCTGGGAACTTCAAGATGCTTACACTTGGCTTTTTTTTTTTAGACCAGAATCTAACAGCAGAGAATTTTAAGTAGGCCAAACGTGCTTTACAGTCACTAAACGAAAATGTCTAATAGTGCCGATTTGGGAGTCAGGCAGCCCGAGTTTTGGTAGTGCATCAGAACTTCATTCTAAACCTCAGGGGATCTGTTTTCACGTTCGACACATTTGGATCAGAGCTTTATGAAAAGAAGTATTTAAGTCATAATTAGAGTAACATGGAGGAATTTTAGTTAAGATATCTTTCGGGATGAACTCCATTACTAATTACTTGATCAGCTTTCAACGTTGCAGTTAAGTCTAGATTTTTTTTCCGTTTCTATTTTAATGAAATTATTTTGAGAGATTTCGTTTAAATTTTTACAACTGAGGTTTGATTCATTCATCAGGGTTTGATTCATATCACAGATGACAGCATCAACTAGGGAGCTTTCTTTTGTGATCATTACTACCAAGTCGTTTCCTCGGTCAAATTATGAAAACCAAAATGTGATCAAGATTTGATTTTTTTAATCAATCTTTAGTAAAAATTCTACTGTATAAAGGTTAACAATAACATTAACGTTTACTGTTTTAAACGCTATCAATTTTATTTTGTACTAGTTATTTACACCCTGTGTTTTTTGGGTCAGTAGTGCAGTTTTCAACATAATCAAGATATGACCAAGAAGTTTTTTTTGGGGGGGGGGATAAACACTTCTATGTGCAATTTTTTCAGGGTTGTAAATATTTTCCGTTGACGCGTCTGCCACTGTAATTATGAATCGGGTATTAGGGTTTTTTTTCCGTGGGGACCAAATGTATCAGTGGAGCAAGAACACAAAGACAGGATAATTCCTGCTTTCCCTCTTTTCCCTTCCTGTAAAAACGAGATTCTCCAACACTCCGTAGAGCGCAGAATCCTAATCCTTAAAACTTCATCAGGTAAAACGGGGAGTCCTGACCAAACCCAGCCCCGCCAGAGCTGCTTTTCTCTTCGTTTCCACCAGAGGCGATAGCCTCTCGCAAAACAGAATTGGGCAGGAATAGGCCGGAATGAGGGAGTGGCCCAGGGAAAGATCAAAGGTTAAAAAAAAAAAAACCCAAAATCTCCCCAAAGAGCAAAGGTCAAAACTCCCAAGGAAGCCAGAAGTTCCGAACTTCCACGAAGAAAGAAGGTGACTCCACCCTAACATGCTCTCGGGGCCCGGGGCCGCGCGGCCTTTCAGAGACCAGGCGGGTCCGAAGTGACTAACAGGTAGCTAGAAATGAACAGCCAACAACCGGAAGTAGAAGTGAGCCCCGGGCGGGGGTGAGGAGAGGCCACCGCACGCCTGCGCAATCAGCAGGGTTGCAGTACGCATGCGTGGTTGGGCGGTGACGGGGTGACGCTTGGAGCGTGGGCCGCGACTCTCACGGATCCGGTTCCGCCCTCCCTCTCATCGCCGACCCTCCGGGGCTAGCGCCCGAGATCCCTTTCCCAGAGTGCTCTGCGCCGTGAAGAAGCGGCTCCCGGGGACTGGGGGCATTTTGTGTTGGCTGGAGCCGGAGTAACAAGATGGCGGCGTCGGCGGAGTGACAGGGGTCCCTGCGGGCGGGAGCCGGTGGCAGCGGTATCGCCCTAAACCACCGCGCCTCTTTTCCAGCCCGCGACGTCGCCGTGAAAGCGAGCCAGGGGCGGCCGCCCAGAAACAAGTGGCCCAGCCTGGTAACCGCGAGAACCCCCTTACAAACTGCGGCCTGGCGAAACGAAGCCTGATTGAGCGGCGGTGATCAGGTTCCCCTCGGCCGATTCTGGGCCGTGTAACGCCTTGAAAGAGCCAACGTTTTCCGTTTCCTGCCGCCCTCCTCCGCAGCCTTGTTCCGCGGACGAGCCCCAGAGGCCTCCGTCCTCCCCTCAGAGGTGTCGGGGCTTGGCCCCAGCCTCCATCTTCATCTCTCAGGATGGCGAGCAGCAGCGGCTCCAAGGCCGAATTCATTGTCGGAGGAAAATATAAACTGGTACGGAAGATCGGGTCTGGCTCCTTCGGGGACATTTATCTGGCGATCAACATTACCAACGGCGAGGTAATCACCCAGGGTGGGGTTCACGACCACGCTGCGCCAGTCCTCACCCCCCGCCCCAACCCCCGAAGTGTTCGGGCTTTTCCCCACCACACGCACGTACTGGGGAGGGGAGTCCAGAGAGAGGGAGCCAGTTTTCCTGGCTTTAGGAGCCTCCCCCGCTCTCTTTCCCTAAAAGGCAAAGAACCCGATAGAAGGGTTGGGAGAACCTATGAAGTTTCCCAGCTTGTTAAAAATGTACCTTAATCGAACTTTTTAAGCTGTCGTTTAAGGCGAGATCGGCAAAATCGTATATCTCTAATCCCCAGGTTTTCCCCACTCTATGGATTTATTCTATTGGGGTTCTTGCTTTCGATCGTCAGTTTCCTTCAAAACCTCTCATTACGTTTTCTGGATGAATCATTTTCTTGCACCTTCGAGGACGTGCCGATTTCGTCACTACCCCCTGAAGAGGCCTTTGAGGCTGGTTGCCTCGTTTTATAATTACAAAGAGAGCTTTCTCTTCTGAGCCTCTCTCACTTCACCTTCTAGTCTCGAGTTGGAGCTTTGCTAATGTCTTCCCTCCTCTCCCAAGTGACATTGAATCCTTAGGGATGTTGATGCCATCATCCCTTCTCTCCCCTGCAGGAAGTGGCAGTGAAGCTAGAATCTCAGAAGGCCAGGCATCCCCAGTTGCTGTACGAGAGCAAACTCTATAAGATTCTTCAAGGTGGGGTGGGCATCCCCCACATACGGTAAGAACCCGTGAGCAAACAGGCGGTTCACCGAGGGAAGTACGGCATGGGGCAGATGGGTAGAGGCAGGCAAGAGCACCAGCTGAATCCGGGCCTTGGTATCTGAGTTACCTGGGGTTACTGTGGCTGGTGGTTTCCTGAGCACCATAAGACACCACAGTCACTGAGTGAATTTTTAGTTTGCCAACTTCGTTTAGAATTTCAGTTTGTTAACACTGCTCCATTTAGCTTCCGTCATTCTTCTCGAGGCTTTCGTTTGCAGTTAAGTATGCGGGTCATCCTTGATCCCTACGCGGCAGGGTTGTCTGCTGCTTTCTTTAGGCCGGCACCTCTGATGTTCTTAGGTTTATCCAGTGAAGTGGATTTGAAGGTGCCAAGTGACCGGGTTCGGCCAGTTCGCGTTGCTATTGGAGCTGGCTTGGGAAATGGCTGCTCTTTTGTTGTGTTTTTGTTCCAACATGTCTTCCTCCTCCGCTTAGAAAATGGCGGAACGACGTGACTCAACCGCATATTCCTGCCCTTTTCTAGGCTTGGGTTCACAAGTTACTCTTCCTTGATACCCCTTTAGCAGCTCTGAGTGGATTAAACCTTTGAAAAGCCAAGGATAAAGGTGCGGGCGGCGGTGGGGTTCAAGGAAGGAGATGGCATAATGACAGTCTGTTTGTGATTCCTGCAG
This sequence comes from Ursus maritimus, assembly GCF_017311325.1. Lineage (NCBI taxonomy): Eukaryota > Metazoa > Chordata > Mammalia > Carnivora > Ursidae > Ursus > Ursus maritimus. Next base: position 23,312,287 of record NW_024423897.1, read on the forward strand.
CAGATGCGACGGGAAATTGTTAAATTACGCTATGCAAAATCCCTCATAGACCCTTTAAAAGTGTTCATTATTCTTTCACGAAGGGTAGTGTTGGCTACATTTCAGCCTGTGTACTAAATTTTTGTGAGTAATGGCCAAGGCAGTTTGACCACTACCGTGTTGAAATTGACTCAAAATCAGTTGTATTAAAAAGAAAGATTAATCACGTAACCACAGTGTGCTAAGTAACTTTAACCTGTTGAGTTACTTGGTCAGTAACTCCTCACATCAGGGAAATTGTGGCCTTTTGGGGGGATGGGATATTGGTGAATGTAAACAGCAATAGTAATCGGGATAAAAGATGACCACATAAAGACATCGGGGTTTTTTTAAATGGTTAATTTTAAAGGTTGTTAGTTTGACTTTGAGGTTAAAAAGCATCTTCCTTGAATAGAGGTTAAAATGCAGTGTAAAGCCAAGCCATTTTTCAAAACTCAAAAATAACATTTGTAAAAAAGAACCAGAGACAGTTAAGAATTAAGTGGAGTGATAGTAACTGTAATCTTTTTCTATTCCAGTTTATATTTCTTAAATCTTGAATTAAGGACTGAACTGCATACATTAATTCAGATGTGGAAACAACCAAAGTAATACTGTCCTTAAAAAATCTCCAGTGCTGATAGACATTTTTAATGGAGAAGTTGAATAATAAAGTATTCTATTGGTTGTAAGTGATAAATTATTTAGAAGAAACTTCCAGTTTTATTTTATAAGGTAGATTAATGTGACATCCAAGATGATGGGAGATTTTAAATGATTCCTATCCCCTCCCAAAAAAAAAACCCTCCTACTGGGAAAATGAACGTTATTCTGGAAGAATGAAAAAAAAAATTTTTTTTTCAAAGTCTTTATTAAAATGTCTAGCTGTTTATTCTCTCAAAATAAAAAGTACATTGCATTAGCCAAAAAATTTTAAATGCCTTTCCTTTTGCCTTTAAACATACCTCTTCACCCCGGGCCCCACTGATTTGCTTTCCATCACTAGTTTTTCTTAGAATTACACATAAATGCAATCATACAGTATGAGGTCATTTGTGTCTGACTTCTCTCGCTTACCATAATGCTCTTGAGATTCATCCATGTTGGGAGGTTTTAGAAATTTCACAAGTTATGTTGAATATAATGTATTTGAAATAATTTTCAAAAAATATTAAGCATCTGGCATTTTCAGTGCTAAACCCTTTTATCTGGTAGCTTTTATTTAAAGGCAGTGCTGATACAGACCAACAAGAGCCGTAGTTAATATACTGAATAAGCACATGAATAAATGAAATTAACTTGTGAGCAAAATAATAGGCATCTGCTATAAGATGTTGAGCATAGAGGGAGTTGTAGTTATAAACTGTAGGTGGAGCTAAAGAGAGATTAACCTGGCTTTCAAATTAACGCTTCCTGGGAGATGAGATGGAATTTCAGGATCCAGCTCTAAGTAAGAAAGCTTGGTTGAACTGCTTGCGGGGGGCATCCAAGAATACATTGTGGCTTCTGGGAGTAGCCTCTAATGCAGAAGGTAGTAATTGGATGAGGGTGGGGAAAGAGTAAATTTGTTTTAGGAGGGGTAGTGTCTGGTACATAGAAACAATAGTGGTTCATTGGTTGTAAAGTGTGAGAGAACTGTTTTTCTGCTGAAGTAAAAAGGGTAAGAAAGACTTTATATAAGCATTCTTTATTTGGGTGGCAACGTCATCCTGCCCCCTTAGTGTATTCCCCACTATTTCCACATCACCTATATATAGCATACAGGTAAATACTTACTTGGTAACTATTGAACTAAATTGACTTTATCGAGATTAAATGAAGCAGTCTATGTGTTATCCATTGTTTCAGATGGATATAAATATAAAAAATTGAGATTTGGGGTGTCTGGTTGGCTCAGTTGATAGAGCATGTGGCTCTTAATCTCAGGGTCATGAGTTCAAGCCCCATGTTGGATGTAGAGATTACTTTTAAAGAACAGATTGTGCTGTAATTACACTTGATTCCATCTTCTGCCCTACACCCCACAACCCCTTGAATTTACTAAGATACTTTGGGATATCCTAAAACAAGGACCATAAATGATCTAGCCCGCATAGCAGACCTGACTAATCTTTACTTAGTGAGGAATCTATTGTTATACAGAAGCATAGCATTCAGCGTAAAGAGCAAGATGAGGGTGGTGTTCAGTCTTCCTATTTTTAACTAGGGTCATTCTTTAGTTAAGAAACTGAAATCGTTAATTGATTTCTGGAAGCTCAAAAATTACTGTATTTCTGTTATAACCTTCTCTATCTTTGTGGTACTCAGTTTGAATTGAATTAACGTGATCTCTTAAAGAAGCATTTATGATACCAAGCTCTAGCTCTGTCATGTGGTATTGACAATGATCTTGGGTCATCAGTCCTTTAACCTCTTCCGGCCTATCAGTTTGCTCATCTGTGAAATGCAAAGAGGATTTTACCATGTTAGTAATTTTCTAATTCTTTTGGAATAGGAAAGAAGAATACTGGACAGAAAGGTTTAGGGTTTTCCTGCTCTTCTAGAAAAAGTTCTGCATATTGAGCTTTTGGGTAGGGTTTTATTTGAACAGAGTTCTTTACTTAAATAAGTCACTGGCCTGGTTGATCTCCGAACTCTAGCTCTGCAATTTTGAGACTTCTTTTTAGATGATAATAGCTAGAAAGCATTTCATCACAGTTTGGTGTTAGGGTCTAGATCTTACCTTTGAATCTTATTTTAGTACAGAGACCCCTCTCAAGACTCTTAAAAATCCCATCTGCTGGGACGCCTGGGTGGCGCAGCCGTAAAGCGTCTGCCTTCGGCTCAGGGCGTGATCCCAGTGTTCTGGGATCGAGCCCCACATCAGGCTCCTCCACTGGGAGCCTGCTTCTTCCTCTCCCACTCCCCCTGCCTGTGTTTCCTCTCTTCGCTGGCTGTCTCTGTCAAATAAAAAAAAAAAAAATCCCATCTGCTTCCAGTAAACTATCAATTACCATTTAGGAGGAAGTAAATTAACGGAGTATATTTTTCTATGCAAATGAATAAAGAAGATGGGAGGGGGCATGGGAGAATTGTTGCCTTGCTTTCAGCCACTTTTTTGCCCTCTCTGAATGTCAAGTATTATAGAAGATATTTATAAAGTACTAGTTAATCCTTACTCTTCAGTGTTAAAAGTAGATTAAATTTTAATCTTAGCTTTTTGGCATTGAACATACATCTTTCAAATAAGTTCTGAGGCTGTTATCAGAGAACAAAGATGAAATCTGCGCTGGATACATCTTTATTTTTACAGATCTCTGGGTGCATAAGAAATGTAATTTTTAACTCAGGGTAACTGAATCCACAATACACTAAAGGTGCTTTATATCGGCTTATAATGGATTTGTAGTTATGGAATAATGTAATGATGCTTAAGTAGCATTTGTGAGCTAAATGAAACGTGAATATGGCCTAGTATCTCACAAGTTAGACTGCTGAGTCTCTGAAGGGTTACTAGAGTCTCCTAACTCCTGTTATTCTGAGCCATTTTCACCTTTATGTCAAGGTCAGCATGGCTGCTCACATACCCCACACCTTTTCATTTGATGCTACAGAGCCATACTATGCCTCCTTCACTTTATGGCACTTGGCCTCATTCAGAGAAAGTGAAAAACTCTTCTATAAATGTAAGTAACTTATTGTTTGTGTTATTATTTAACTAGGTGCTTAACAATTTTTTTTTAAAGTTCATTTGTTTTTTGTTTTGTTTTTTTAAAGGCCTGTTTATTTTACAGAGAGAGCAGGAAGGGGCAGAGGGAGAGGGAGAGAATCCCAGTTAGACTCCCTGTTGAGCGGGAAGCCCAGTGTGAGGCTCAGTCTCAACCCCAAAGCCATGACCCGAGCTGAAACCAAGAGTCAGACACCTAACTGACTGAGCCACCCAGGTGCCTCACCTTAATAGTTTTCACAATAAAAGTGAATACCTAGTTAAAGTGATGGGTTTTGTTACTTTTTTTGTTTCCAAAACAATCTCAGGTGGCTCTTGAAGTTTAAATGACCAGTAGTCACATGACACGGAATAATGCATGTTGTAATTTTTTTTTAATGAGGTGTAATTTATATAGAGTGAAATGCACAGCTTTCAATGTGCCATCAAATGAATTCTGACAAATGTATACAGTGGTATAGCCTACACTACCTACTGAGATCAAGAATATTGGATTTTTTTAAATGCTGCTAATCCACGATAAGCTACATTTTGTGGCAAGATAGGTTTTATTTTATCTTTTTAAGTTGGTCTTTTGGATCATGTTTACATTTTTCTTTTTTCTGGATACGATGTTGATTTGTCCTTATACAAGACTATAGGTTAATGTTTTTATCACCATAAAGTATACTATATAGCTTGCCTAATAAAATAATCAGATGGGGGTCGTGAAGAATGAGTGGCAGTTGAGTTCTTTGCCTCATTCTCCTTTGAAGAACTGGAATACTGCCTTTTGATTGTCTGAACGTCCTCAGTGGGATATGTTTTAATGGGGACTTCGGAAGTGTTGTACAAAAAGATTGAGCTGGAGGGTACAGGAAGGAAATGGAAAGAGCATTATATGAGAGTCAAGAGTTAGGGGTCCATCTGTGATGTCATCTAGATTTCAATCTAAAATGAATTCTGTAATTTGTAATGTCAGCTTTCATTTATAAAGAGATTTCGTAAGATTAGTCTTAAAAGGGTTTTGGGTTTTTTTAAAGATTTTATTTATTTATTTGAGAGAGATCACACAAGCAGGGGGGAGTGGGAAAGGGAGAAGCAGGTTCCCCACCGAACAGGGGACCCAACTCTGGACTCAATCCCAGGACGCCAGGATCATGACCCAAGCTGAAGGCAAACGCTTAACCAACTGAGCCACCCAAGTGCCCCTTAAGAGTTAAAAAAAAATTTTTTTTTGATGCATTATATTAACTGATGAGATCAGGGGAACCTGGGTGGCTCAGTCAGTTAAGCATATGCCTTCAGGTCAGGTTAGGATCTTGGGGTCCTGGGATCGAGCTCTGCATCAGGCTCTCTGCTTGTTCAGCTGGGAGTCTGCCTCTCCCTCTCCCTCTATGCTCTTTCCTGCTCTCTGACAGATAAATAAAATGTTTTTTGGGGTTTTAGATTTTATTTATTTATTAGAGAGCACGCATAGAAGCAGAGGGAGAGGGGGGATGCATGCTCCCCACAGAGCAGGTAGCTGGATGTGGGACTTGATCCCAAGACCCTGGGATCATGACCTGAGCCGAAGGCAGACGCTTGACTGAGCCACCCAGATGCCCCTCAAATAAATAAAATCTTTAAAAAAGTAATAATAAATTGATGAGATCAGATAAACGGTGGCTCTTCCCATTCTTTGATATGGTAGTTATTTGTTCTAACTTCAGTGTATAGTTAGTTGTCTTTTATTTATAATGTTAGTACATACTATTGAAATATGTGAGTGGTTAAATACAGTGTGGCTAAACATTCCTTTTTCCGTGTTGTGCAAGAAAGAAAAGTAGAATTGACCATTACTCAGACATTGCACATTGTCTTATTTAATCATTACAGTAATTCTATAAGTTGGGGTTTCATATAAAGCTTGAGAGTCAGAGTGGTTAATTTGCCTAAACTCAGCACATCTTAAATGTTTAAATAGATCTTACTGCATCTTCAGACTATGCCGGTGGTTCCCAAACTTTGCTGCCCATTGGAATAACATGGAGAAGTTTTAAAAATTTGACACTTGGCTCCTAACCTTTATATATTTTGATTTAATGGGTTTGGAGTATGCCTTAGGCATCAAGAGTTATAAAAACTCCTCAGGTGATTCTGTTATTTGGCAGAGTTTAGGAACCATTTTACTGTGCCATATTTCAAGGTTATAATGGTTCTTTCCTGCCCACACCCACCCACTCCCATCTTTTCTAGAACTACAATTTGGTAAGGCTGGTTTCTTAACTTACTCACCTCCTCCTATGAATTAGGAGGTTAATTCAGAAAATCCTATACCAGGAAACATGGCACTGGAAAGTACACTGTAATCCCATATAATCAAATGCTTTAATTTCTGGAAAGTATCTAACACCAATATTTGAAACCATTTTTGTACTCCCATTCCCAGATGCATTCCTGTAAGAAAGCATTCTAGAAATTCCTTGAGGGAAAGAACCATGTCTTGCTGATAGAAGTATTTTTTATGTTTCTTAGTGTGTTGGCTAAAAAGGCACTAATGATTCGTTATAAGGAAATTCTGCTTTTATTTTTTCTACATTTTATTTATGTATTCATTCTTTAGAGAGAGTGAGCAAGCAGGGAGAGAGGCAGAGAGAATCTTAAATAGACTCTTCCCAGAGTGGGGTTCCATCTCATGACCTGAGCCGAAACTAAGAGTTGGTCACTTAACTGACTGTGCCACCCAGGTGCCCCTGTCTGTGTGCATTTACTTTTTAATGGAACCCGGTAGAGAGTTTGGCTGCTACACATTTATAGAACTTTGGGAGTACCTGATGTATGCATAGTTCCTAATGAGAATATTTATCATCTCTGTAGTACTTAGTATTTCCTCAGTATTCGGCTGAACTGACTAGCTGGCAGCCAATTTACAAATGGAAATGTGGCTGTACTAGTTCCTTCTGCTTTGAACGCTGGTGTAAAAATACAACTGTATCATTAAATGCTAATGTCCATTAATTTCACAGTGAAGCCTTGCTATTGTGGACTTTATCAGCTTAAGTAAGTATCTCTTCGTACCTCTTAGTAGTGTTGGCCTTTGGAATTTCTTTTGGTTCTTGTTCAGCACCATCAGGAAGTTACAACTTTTGTACTGGAGATTGTTTTCTTAAGGGAGACAAGATGGTGACAGTGGCTAAGCACACATCCTATTTATCATCCATGTTTCATTTGCCATCATTAAGTGTATAGTGGAGAGGTGTGCAGGTTAACCTGAAATTGACGTTATCCTGTGTTTCGCTCATCTGGACGCTGCTCTAAGTACTTATTTGTTAAATTGGCCTACTCTGCCAGACTATCCTGTCTTTAAGGTGACTTTTATGGAAAGGGGAGTGTGAGATCTGATTTATAAACTGCTTTGTTAGAAAGTAATAGCCTGAAATATTTATAGGTTTTAAGTTTCAAATTTTCCAAGTCTTAGTTATATTAGAAGTGTTTAATGTGTTGTTCTTGGTAACAACTAAAATAATGAAATTCTAAGGAATCTGGGATTTACACCGCTACTTAAATACCATTCTTTTCCATTCCTTTACTATGGTGTTCTTTATGTATTTAGGTTAGATTGTTTTCTTTTTGGCTGCTCTTGCTTGATTAAATTTTTTTTTTTTTTTTAGTAATTGATGTATTTGGGGGGCGTGGGGGGTGGGCAGAGGCAGAGAGAGTCTTAAACAGACTGCTGAGTGCAGAGCCTGACACGGGGCTTAGTCCCATGACCTTGAGATCACGACCTGAGCCAAAACCAGTACTTGGCCATGCAGCGGACTACGCTACTCAGGCGCTCCTTGGTTAAAATTATTCTTAACCATCAGACTCCACTTACTGAAGTCCTGGTGTTCCCATTTTTGAGCCTTCATAATACTAATACTTTGTATCTCTCCGAGAGAACAGAGTAATGTTAGCCTCTGCTCTTCAAATGAAAGCTCAGGTGTTCAAAAGTGTCTTGGAAACTTAACGTACTTTACAGTACCTCCTACAGTACTTTCTAGAGGATAAGCAAGTATTTCTTTTATTCATTCAACAAACCTATATGAGTGTCTATTATGTGCCAGGCATAGTTAACATACTGGGTATATTTCAGTGAACAGAGAAATTTTGAGAGATTTTGATTCTTTTTGAGCATATGCCATACATCTGGCATATAGTTGTTATTTCGTCCCTCTTGCTGAAAATTAGGAGGAGGGGCGCCTGGGTGGCACAGCAGTTAAGCGTCTGCCTTCGGCTCAGGGCGTGATCCCGGCGTTATGGGATCAAGCCCCACATCAGGCTCTTCCGCTATGAGCCTGCTTCTTCCTCTCCCACTCCCCCTGCTTGTGCTCCCTCTCATGCTGGCTGTCTCTATCTCTGTCAAATAAATAAATAAAATCTTTAAAAAAAAAAAAAAGAAAAAGAAAATTAGGAGGAAACGTATAAATCTCAGACAGCGTGACGACATGTTTCCTTAACATCAAAGGGATGGTATCCTGAGTATAAGCCCTAAACAGTACCCTGAACCATCTAGAGACCACCTTAATTGGTCAGGTCAGTGGGACCCCATTATGGTTCCCTGTGAATCCTACTTAGCATTTCTCAAACATTAACCATGCATAATAATTACCTACAGAGCTTGTTAAAGGTGCCTGTAGCACTTATCTGCAGTTTCAGGGACATAGTATGTTCAATAAATATTGAATCAGAGATTGGAGAAACAGATTGTGGGAGAAGTTGTTCTTTTGTTTTGTTTTGTTTTTTGTTTTTAGATTTTGTTTTTGGGATGCCTGGGTGGCTCAGTTAGTTAAGCGGCCACTTTCATCTCAGGTGATGATCCCAGGACTGGTCCTGGGATCAAGTCCCACATGAGGCTCCTTGTTCAGTGGGGAGCCTGCTTCTCCCACTGCTTAAGCTCTCCTTCTCTCTCTCTCTCTCTCTTCCTGGCAAATAAATAAATACAATCTTAAAAAAGATTTTGTTTTGGGGCGCCTGGGTAGCGCAGTCGTTAAAGCGTCTGCCTTCGGCTCAGGGCGTGATCCTGGCGTGCCGGGATCGAGTCCCACATCAGGCTCCTCTGCTATGAGCCTGCTTCTTCCTCTCCCACTCCCCCTGCTGTGTTCCCTCTCTCGCTGGCTGTCTCTCTCTGTCAAATAAATAAATAAAATCTTTAAAAAAAAAAAAAAAAGATTTTGTTTTTAAGTAATCTCTGTACCCCCATGGGGCTTAAACTCACAACCCTGAGATCAAGAGTCTCATACTCCGGGGCGCCTGGGTAGCGCAGTCGTTAAAGCGTCTGCCTTCTGCTCAGGGCGTGATCCCGGCTTTCCGGGATCGAGTCCCACATCGGGCTCCTCTGCTGGGAGCCTGCTTCTTCCTCTCCCACTCCCCCTGCTTGTGTTCCCTCTCTCGCTGGCTGTCTCTGTCAAATAAATAAATAAAATCTTTTTTAAAAAAAGGGTCTCATACTCCACTGACTGAGCCAGCCAGATATCCCTGGAAAAGGATTTTTTTTTTTAATAGCTTTAAGGAGATAATTGACATACATAAATTGTCACCTTTTTAAAATATACAGTTCATTGGTTTTTAGTGTGTGTAGAGTTGTGCAACCATCACCATAATCTGATTTTAGAATGTTTGTTAACTGGTAAACAAGAACCTAACGTGATCTTGTTTCACTGTCCCAACCATGCTGGCTTCTTTTAAGTTTGTTGTGAATACCAAACTTCAGGCACACTAACTCCCATCCAACCCTTTACCTGGCCATCTTCCATTTTTACTTCTAAGAATTAACCATGCTTCTTCATCAGAAAAGCTTTCCTTAGTGACTCTCTCTAAAAGATAGATTGGGTTGTCATAATTGGACCCTCTCAGCACTGGTCTCTCCTTCCTCACTTCTGTTTGTTTGTTTTTAAATAGGCTGTATGCCCAGTGTGGAGCTGACTGTGGGGCTTGAATTGAGGACCCTGAGATTGAGACCTGAGCTGAGATCAAGAGTTGGACACTTAACCAGCTGAGCTACCTAGGCGCCCCCATCATGTGTTATTTATTTGCAGGCAGCCACCGTGCTGTAAGCTATGAGAGCAGGAATTATTTATTTAGTTTTGTCTTGTTAGATACCATAAATATTGAATGGATCAATAAAGAGTAGCTTTAGTACTGGATACGGTTATGCCCATATATAAAGCACATTATTTTGGTTTTGTGTTTTTATAATTTTTTGGGTTAAGGAACAGTTATGCATCTTTGAAGGCAAAGGGCAAGAAACATGGAGACCTAAAGAACTTGAAAATGTTACAGCATTAATTCAAGGCTGTATTGTGGCAAAGGATTAGTAGTAGCAGTTTTGGAGGATTAGGATGAAGAAGGAAAACAAATTATGTTAGTTGATGGTAGTATTGCTGAAGAAAACATATTGGTTGCCCAACTTTCATATCTTACTCTGTGGTCTCTTCACCTTAAAAATTAGTTTCGAGGATGGGTAAGTTGATGGGGGTTAAAGAGTGCACTTAACATGATGAGCAATATATAGAATTGTTGAATCATATATTGTATTCCTGAACCTAATACAACATTGTATGGTAACTAACTGGAATTAAAATTAAAAACCTATTTAAGAAAAAACACCAAAAAATTGGTTTCGAAGGAGGTATTCAATATCCCTGGTAGGGATGTCCCCATTCTAACCTCCCAAGGGGGTATAGGGAAAAAATTACATCTTATCTTTTTTTTTTTTTTTTAAGATTTTATTTATTTGACACAGAGAGCACAAGCAGCCGGAGTGGCAGGCAGAGGGAAAGGGAGAAGGAGAAGCAGGTTCGCTGCTGAGCAGTGACCCAGACGCGGGGCTCGATCCCAGGGTCCTGGGATCATGACCTGGGTTGAAGGCAGACGCTTAACCAACTGAGCCACCCAGGTGCCCCTACATCTTTATTTTCATGAATTTCTAACCGAATCTAGTAAGATGGTCCCAGACTTACTTAGGATGGTTCAATTTAGGGTGTTTAGACTTCGTGATGCTGTGAAAGTGGTATGCATTCAATAGAAACCATACTTTGAATTTGGATCTTTTCCCAGGCTAGCAGTATGTGGTATGACACTCTCATGATGTTGCTGGACAGCAGCAGTGAGGCAGCTCCCAGTCAGTCAAGTGATCACAAGGATAAACAACTGGTGTATTTACAGCCATTTTACACCCATACAGCCATTCTCTTTTTCCCTTTCAGTACTGTATTTAATAAATTACATGAAATATTGAACACTTGTTATAACATACGCTTTGTGTTAGACGATTTCTCCCAACTGTAGTTTAAGTGTTCTAAGTACAATTAAGGTAGGCTAGGCTAAATAATGATGTTCAGTACATTATGTGTATTAAATGCATTTTTGATTTAGGATATTTTCAGTTTAGGATGGATTTAACAGGATATAACCCCATGAAAAATTGAGGAAAATCTGTATTTTTATTATAAATGTACACAACAGATCTCCACTAGTTGAGCGGTACCTATGGCTTTATCACTAGTAGAAATAAACAGATATTTCCATAACACACTATTGTTGCAGATACCTCAGAATATTGTTTACACTCATAACTACTTCGTAATTAATAGTCCAATTAGATCTGCCCCTATATCTCATTAATTAAAGAACATGTACTTTACTGTATCAAAATTAAATAATCTTAGTGTGGCTGAATTTCCCTATAATTGTTTTCCTTTATAATGCTATGTGATCTGTGGCACCAAAAATATTTAGAAATGTTGGTGTACGAGTTACTCCACCTCCACTCCCCAAATCATTTAGACAAGTTCTTTGTCATTGTGGCTAAATACATTTGATGCAAGGTTGGTCATCACTCAGGAGATTTCCAATACTTATTTCCTTTTCCCTTCCTAGCCATGTTTAAGTCTCAGTTACTTCCATGCTTGTTAATGCTCCCCCCCAGGCATGTGAGATGGTAAAAGTGGGAAAATCAGCCAGTTAAAAAAGGTTGAACAGTTTGAGGAAAGAATTAAAAGTGAATTAAAAGATGGAATTACTGTATCTAAAATTTCTTGGTATCACATCAGCATTACTTTGATTGCCATCCCTACAGCTAAAATTGTGGTCTTTTCTCAGTTATTTCATGTCTAAAACGGTTGTCAGTGTGGAGAAATCAGTGTAGTCTGTGTTTGTGTTTATAGTTGTAGGTATTCCATAGTGTCTGTTTATTTAAACCTGATTCTCCTCTTCCTTACACTAGCCAGATAGCATTGAATGTCTTGTCTTTAGTGAAAATGCCCTGAATCTCAAACCATTTCAGAGGTATTTCTGCAAGTTATAAATCCAGAGGATTATGGATAAAAATTCTGTGTTACTGGCCTTTTAAAATCTGAATTTTTTGCTTTTTATTTTTTAATTTTTATTTTTTTTAAGTAGGCTTCATGCCGAGCGTGGAGCCCACTGCGGGGCTTGAACTCATGACACTGAGATCAAGAGTTGGATGCGTAACTGGTTGAGCCACTCAGATGCCGCTGAATTTGTATTTCAAATGTGAAGTTGCAAGAGAAGAAAATAGATCGATGCTCTTAAATTTTTGATGGCAGGAGAAATCAAGTTTAGGTTATTAAATTCTAGGTACCTTGTATTCAAGTAAAATAGAGGCCACAAATCTAAGGAGCAATTATGGGCAAGAAAACTTCAGGAGAACGAGAGTTACACAGCAGTCTTGTTTATCAATAATTAATAGAAAACTAAGAGGTAATCCATTTTTAGTCCTGTGTCTAGTTCTCTTTCAAAAGGGCTGGAGATTTACCGTGAATCAGAATGTAGTTGAAAGTGTCTTGCATTGTTTTCGTAATGAATTCCGTTAATAAGATGGAGCTTAATAAGTACTGACAGTTTTAGGTCAGAGGTTACAGTTAGATGTCTGCAGCTTCCAGGAGTAATCAACTGAATGCAGTACCAGAAGGATTTGAGACTCAGGTATTTAAATTGAGAGTAGAGGGGTTCTGTTGTGGTTGAGCGTGCTCTTCTGTTAAAGTCTGGTAATTTAGGAGTTGGGGGGGTGGGGTGTGGCGGGGGTCAGCTAGATTGTACTAGACCAGATCTTATTTTCTACCCTCATAAAAAGGAACATAAAGATTGGATGATGATGGCTTGGCAAGTTTGAGAGACAGTGTCTTAAGAATGGAGGTGCTGTTATAGCACTGATTCAGTGCTCCTGATTTTTAGTTCAGTGAAGACTTTGACATTAATGACCTAAAGATGGGAAGATAAGCGGCACAGGAAGAAACACATGCCTGTTAAGAATATCACTTGTAAACTTTTATAATTATTGGGCTAATTTGAATCAAAGATGAGTAGATGCTTCCTGATGATTTCATACTTGAAATACAGAGTGGTTTTGTTTCCCTTGTTTTGTTTTCCTTGTGTGCCAAATCAAGCACTCCCCAGTTTGTTAGCGCCTCTAATCTGGCTTTTCATTCTTCAATTCAGCAAATGTTACTGAGCATTTCCTGGGGGTAAGGCATTGTGCTGGATGCTGGGAATACAGAGTTGTGAACAAGACAAATACAGTGGCTGCCCATGTTGTATTAGTCAGGATTCTTCAGAGAAACAGAACCAGTGGATGATTTATAGATAAACAGAGATTTATTATGAGGCATTGGCTTATACCTGTAGAGGCAAAGAAGTACCACAGATTGAGGTGTGCAAGCTGGAGGCCTAGGAAAACCAGTGGTGTAGTTTTGGTCCCAAGCGTGAAGGCCTGAGAACCATAGGCATGGATAACTGAGGGCAGAAGATGGATGTCCCAGCTCTAGCAGACAGTTTTCCCTTTCTCTGCTTTCTAGTTTTATTCCCTTTTGTTCTATTCAAGCCTTCCACTTTGGGGAAGGTGATCTTCTTTATTTTGCCATTCAAGTACTGATCTCGATTCAAATGCTAATCTCTGGAGACACCTTCACAGACAACCCCAAATAATGTTTGAGCAGCTATCCCAGCATCCCTTACCCCAGTCAGTTTGATAGATAAGATTAACCATCACACTTCTCAAACTGACAGTCTGAGGGGGGACCTTCATTAAACAAGTCTTCGTATTATTGTCCTAGTCATAGAAATGAAATACATTTGAGTGCTTTAATCTGAAGTGCATACTTACTATTTATTTATTTATTTGTGAGAGAGAGAGCACGCGCGATGTGTGCGCACGCACAGGCAGGGGGAGCAGCAGGGGAGAGGGAGAAGCAGGTTCCCCTCTGAGCTCAATCCCAGGACCCTGGGATCATGATCTGAGCCTAAGGCAGATGCTTAACCAGCTAAACCACCCAGGTGCCCTGAAGTGCATATTTGTGATGATTATACTAATTTATGGTTCTTGGAAGTCCTTAGGTCTCATTAGCATTACTTAAAATATTTCAGTCATCTATTGCTTTTCTAAGGTTTTTTTATTTTCATAAAGAGATTCTCAGGGAAAAGAAATCCCTAGTGTCAAATTTCTAACTATAACACTTTAAAAAAATTATTTATTTATTGGAGAGAGAGCTTGCAGAGCACTAGTAGGAGGGGAAGAGGGAGAGAATCTCAAGCAGTCTCTGCTGAGCACGGAGCCTCTGCTGAGCACGGAGCCCTGAGCATGGAACCCGAAGCGAGGCTCCATCTCACAACCCTCAGATCACAACCTGAGCCAAAACCAACTTTGGACCACTCAACTGACTGTGCCACCCAGCACCCCTCCAACCATGACACTTCTCATTGGTCACCATGTCATTGTCTCTTCCTTTGCCCACTCCCCGATTTCTGCATTGCATATTGATGCCAAGGCTAATCTTGAAATGTTGATTGAACTATATCATGTCCCCCACCACACTCTACTGATAGTTTGCCCAGTTATTTATAGAATTTAAAGCTCTTTAGCCTGGCTTTCAAGAGTCTATAATACTGCCCTGAATTACAAGCCTCCTCGACTTTACTCTTAATAGGAGCCTGGAATTTATTCTTGCCCCTGTCTAGCATGCCTTTGTCAGGATGTGACTGGTAATAGACCATTTTCACAAGGCTTCTTTGGATAAATTTAATTACTGTTGATCTTTTGGTTTTCTGAATTCTTTTAGCACTTTAGCGCTTTTCGTCAGCCCCAATGACTAGTGCATGTGTTATCTTACATTCTGCTTTTCATGTGTCTTAATTTTTTAACTAGGTTTATTTTGGATATGGGTTTAGAGGAAGGGAAATGAGAGCAAAGAGGTGGACCTTGCCTTCTCTTAGCATCTTCTTTAGAACTTAAGGTAGCTTTCTTATGCTTTAAGTAATGACAGTTACATAAATTTCAAACCCATTCTTCAACTTATGACTTCCTTGATTGGTCAGGCATTACTAGGTCTGAAAGCATTGATTTAAAACAAGTAAATGGAAAATGAGACCCTTGCACTTTTTTTTTTTTTTAACTTTCATCCATTAAATTACTTTCTTTTTCTGCCTGTTTTGAAACTTAGTAAGAGTAAGGTCCAAATCAGAGTTCTTTTCTTTAATCTCATAGATATTTGAGTACCTGCATTGTGTATGTACATTACTTTATCATTGTGTACTAGTATTACTAGCAACACCTATCATACTCAACATAAAAAAGGTCTAAAGCTAATACGTGGTTGGTTGGTTTCAGATTGTCTGCAGACTTACATGATCTCAGAGCATCAGGTTAGTGCTTGCTCATTATCCAGGTTCTATAAAGACATTTCAAACAAACAGTAAGGTCTGTCCTACTAGATGTAGAGACAGCACAAAGTGTCAGCACCTGGATATTGTATTGTCAAGGGGTTTGATTATGGATACAAGCAGTAGTCAGTGGCTATGGGAATTCTGTGAAATGGACCAGTGTGGAACAGGCTACTTAAGGAAGATTTCTTTGGTGTCTGGGTATTAGGACTTTGGGGTTGAAAGTAGAGAGTTAGAAGCTCATTTAGAATAGAAGTGGAAAACACGGAGGTGAGGGTAGGATTTGGATAAGTAGTAGACTGACTGTTCCTGGCTCCTGATCTGTGTGTACTAATGTCTGCATGAGTTAGATGGAACGCACAGATGGGGAGAGTGAGGTGTTAACTTTAGAGAAATAAGCTATATATTCCTTGAGACCAAAAGGAGGTATGAAAGATAGAAACACCTGTCACTTAGGTTTAAGGAGTTTTGGTACCAATCTCTATACAGCAGGAAGACCTAATTTAGAAATGCATGGTTTTTCTGTGGAGAAAAGTGGCTTTGAACATTTCTATTTTAGTTACTTTTTATGGACTGTTTATCTTTTTGATGTTGAGAATAGCAGATCTGTCTTAAACACTTACGCAAGTAAGGAAGAAAATGCCCAATGACTCGATTCTTTTCTTTAGCGTGTTTCTGAAATTCATCTAATTTTTTCCAGTTTCTAATTATTATGGGAGTATTCTGTTAAAGGCTTATTTTGCAGATGACTTCTCAGAAAGTTCTTTATGAAGTCGTGTGTAATGTGCATGGATAGGAAGTATGAATTTGTGCCTTTTACATTTCAGGTTTGTATTTGGGTTTAGATGGATGGTTGTAAAATTTGCTCAGCTGTTACAGTTTTCTTAGTGAGGCATCCAGTGGAAATCTGTCCCTGGAGAGATGACATTTGGTCTGAGGAGAGTTGATTTTTGCTTTCCTTTTTCACCTTTGACTTTTGGTGCCTTCTCACTGCCTTAGCTCTTCCTAGATTTGGTGGTTTTTGGCTTTTGTTTTGTTTTTGGTTTAAAAAGATGGTTTATTAAAAGCATGGCGACAGGACCCGTGGGCAGAAAGACCTGGTGCCTGGATTTGGTGTTCTTGTATAGAATATTTCTTTTTCTTTAAAACCTAGATAAATTAGGGGTGCCTGGGTGGCTCGGTCGTTGACCATCTGCCTGCAGCTCAGGTCATCATCCCTGGGTCCTGGGATTGAGCCGCACGTCGGGCTCCCATCTTGGCAGGAGGCCTGCTTCTCCCTCTCCCACTCCCCCCTGCTTGTGTTCCCTCCCTCTGTCCCTCTCTGTCAAATGAATGAATAAAAAATAAAAAAATAAAACCTAGATAAATTAGATGTATATCAAAAATCTGCTAATTTTAGTATTGGGCATTTATAATGGCAAGGGTTGATTTTGAAGTTCCTGAAAGCTCCCTAGCACAGAAGTACCTCTGCAGTTAAGAAAAATGTGGGGCGCCTGGGTGGCTGAGTTGTTGTTAAGCGTCTGCCTTTGGCTCAGGTCATGATCCCAGGGTCCTGGGATCGAGCCCTGCATCAGGGCTCCCTGCTCAGCGGGAAGCCTACTTCTCCCTCTTCTACTCCCCCTGCTTGTGTTCCCTCTCTCGCTGGCTCTCTCTCTGTCAAATAAATAAATAAAATCTTTAAAAAAAGAAGAAGGAAAATGCAAGAAAAAGAAAGTAAAAAAGGAAAGAACATTACCTATTTATTTTGTTCATCTTTTATCTTTTGATATTATTATTTGTTATATTTATCCATCCCTTCCTATGCCTACCTCCAGCCCCAAAAACCCACCACTGTGAGTCTTTCTTTCAAGTAAATGTTTGAATGAAGGTGAGAGGTGTTAATTCCTATTATAAGGAAAACAAAGGCTGGAAGAGAGAAAATAACAGCTGCTTTGTATACAGTTTAGGTACAGTAAGTTCTAGACCAACTCTGCCATTGGCATTTCTGTTTCTTAGGGTAGTGGGCAAGATCTCTGAAAGGTTAAGCAGAAATTTTTCCCATCAGGATACCTTTTTCTGCAAAGGGTGTGAAAATGGATTCCTTTTTGTGTGTTTGGTGGCAGTTATTTGTTGATCGTATTTGCAAAGTAGTTCTCAAGAACAGTTGGAACAGAAGTATAGGAAGGAGTAGGATTTTTTTTTTTTTTTTTTTTTTAAGATTTATTTATTTACTTCAGAGAGACAGAGTGAGCCTGAGCGGGCAGGGCAAAGGGATAGGGAGAATCTGAAGCAGACTCCACATGCTAAGTATGGAACCCGAAGCAGGGTCCATCTCAAAATCTTGAGATCAGGACCTGAGCTGAAACCAAGAGTCAGACGCTTAACCAACTTGACACCTAGGTGCCCCGAGGGTGAACTTTTTATACTAGTTCCTTGTTTTTTTTTTTTAATTTTTAAAAAGAATTTATTTATTTATTTGACAGAGACCACAAGCAGGGGGAGAGGCAGGCAGAGGAAGAGGGAAAAGCAGACTCCCTGAGCCCAACGTGGAGCTCAATCCCAGGACCCTGGGATCATGACCTGAGCTAACGGGAGGTGCTTAACCTACTGAGGCACCTAGGCACCCCTGTACTAGTTCCTTTTTAATCTTTTACTCTCATAACATGATTTTAGAGAGCATATTCCTTGTATCTGAATATGGGACCACCTATGTAGTAGTTAACTTTGCATTTCCTAGAAAAATACTAAGTTTTAACCCCACATACTCTTTTTTTTTTTTTAAAGATTTTATTTATTTGAGGGAGAAGGGAGAAGCACTGAGTGGGGAGCCCAGCGCAGGGTCTATTGCATGACCCCGAGATCATGACCTGAGTCACCCAGGCGCCCTACACACAGTCTAATTTTTTTTTTTTAAAGATTTTATTTATTAATTTAACAGAGAGAGACAGCCAGTGAGAGAGGGAACACAAGCAGGGGGAGTGGGAGAGGAAGAAGCAGGCGCATAGCGGAGGAGCCTGATGTGGGGCTCGATCCCATAATGCCAGGATCACGCCCTGAGCCAAAGGCAGATGCTTAACCGCTGTGCCACCCAGGCGTCCCCACACACTCAAATTTTAATCTTGATTTTCTTTTAAGTAATTGGCTTATCAACAAAACAACATACTAGAGCAAAATTTTAAAAAAGAAATAGCACTAAACAGTTTCCCACTGGACTAATGATTATTAATGCTTTTGCCACAGATTTTTTAAATCCTTTTTCCCTTTTCTGAATATTTTTAAAACATAAACTTGTCAAAAAGTGGTAAATCTTGTATCAGTTTTTGTTGAAGTTAACAAAGAAATTACTCCACTGGCTTTTAAAATAACTTTTTCTTTAAAAAAATTTTTATTGGCCAATTTTCTTATCAAGCAGAATCTAGATAAGTTTGAAATTTAAATGGTAGTGGTTATTTTTGGGGACGTACCCTTACCAGAATTTTAGGAACGTAGAAACTTGAAGTCATTTATTATAGTGATTCCCAATCCTTGGAATGTCTAAAATTAAAAGTTAGCTATTCTTGAGTTTGGCGGGGGGGTTAAATAGTATATTTACCCACAGTAATAAAACATTGGATCATTAAAACAGGGCTCCAATTAAAAGCACGTCATCTTTGTAGTAATATTGGTTACTTTTGGTAGTCAAATTAAGCAAAACTGTGACTCCTTTTTTAAAAAAAGAACAAGTAATTATCAATTAAGTACAAGTTGGTAGTAATAAAACTACAGGAGTTCTAATAAAAGGGATCTTTGCTTTCTAAGATTAGTATAGTCTCCTTCATTTCTTCAGTTAGGAAGTGTAATATCAGGTGAGATTAGGGAACTTGCCAGAGGTCATGGAATCAGTGGCAGATGGGTATAGAATTCAGATGCTCTGATAAGAGGAGTGTTAAGGTTACTGTGCAAGTTCTATTTTAATATGACAGTGGGACCACTTGACAGAAGAAACTCTCCTTACCCTTATTTTATGTTGGGCAGTGTATAGTCAGTCTGTGGATTCATCATCTGAATAGAGGAAGACTTAACCTTAAATAAAACCTAACTGGGGCACCTGGCTGGCTCAGTCAGTGGAGCATACCAGTCTTTTTTTTTTTTAAGATTTTATTTATGTGTCACAGAGTGAGGGAGCACAAATAGGCAGAGAGGGGGAGAAGCAGACTCCCCACTGAGCAAGGAGCCTGATGTGGGGCTCGACCCCAGTACCCTGGGATCATGACCTGAGCCTAAGGCAACCACTTAACTGACTGAGCCACCCAGGCGTCCCGAGCATACTGCTCTTGATCTTGGGGTTGTGAGTTCCAGCCCCATGTTGGGTGTAGAGATTACTTAAAATGTGGGTTAAAAAAAAAATGGTACATTTATTTATTTATTTATTTATTTATTTATTTATTTATCTATCTATCTTTAAAGATTTTCTTTATAAGTAATCTGTATACCCAGTGTGGGGCTCCAACTCATAACCCGGAGATCAAGAGTGGCATGCTCCAGTGACTGGTCAGCCAGGTGCCCCTATGGTAACTTTGAAAAATAAATAGATTAGGAAAACCATTTCATTATTAGAGCTTAAGAATTTTAGAAATTTAGTGATAATTAAGTGATAAAATAACCTTTTCATAAAGCTCTCCCTTTTCCCCTTTTATTCTGTTAGGTGGTATGGTCAGGAAAAAGACTACAATGTGCTAGTTATGGATCTTCTTGGACCCAGCCTTGAAGACCTCTTCAATTTCTGTTCAAGAAGGTTCACAATGAAAACTGTACTTATGTTAGCTGACCAGGTATGTGAAATTTTGATGAAAATAATAAATTGGGAATACTAATAATTCAGCTGTAATGTAAATTTTTATAAACCAGAGTATATATAATCCTGTGCTATGTAACCTTATGTTCAGCAAAAATTAAAAAAGTATAATAGTAGGTTGTACTCGTTCAAGTGTATTACTTTAATACGACTTAATACAGGTTTTCCTGTGGCATAGGACAGAAATGGATTATATTGGTTAACTCACCTGTAGTCTAGTTTTCAAGTTGTTCATCAGATGGAGTCTGTTTTAGTGAAGAATATAGCAGGTTTATTTATAAGATTTTTGAAGAAAGGGCTCAATATATAAACATGCTATGGGAGAGAATAACATTTTTAAAATTTTGATTGGATGTCAAAATAAAACGAGATGATACACTGGCATTTGAGGTAGAATTTTTTAAAGTATAAATTCAGAGGGTTAGAAAACTCTTCATTCTCTGTGATCAGCACCTGATATTCTAGTAAGATTAACATAAAAACTGGCTCAAGCAAATATTAGCAAATCACATTGTTTTATTTGTGGTACGTTAAGAGCTCAAACATTGAAGGTTAAGATCCTCCTAATATGTTTTAACTAACATGTGACTGAATCCTAATCAGAGTTCGTATTCTGTAGATTCTGTAACACATAGGTATTCGTAAGTGAACATTTACTCAGGGCCTTCTGCTTTACTAAGCACTGGAGGGTGCAAAGAAGAATAAGGACTCTAGTCCCTTTCCTCTAAGAATGTACAGTTTAGTAGAGAAAAATGAAAAAAATACGAGGTGCAAGGTTTTGTGATAGAAGTCTATATTGGGTACACTGGTAACAGAAAAAATGTAGTTCTGGGAAGGGGGTTGCAATAAAGCAGTGGTTTAAGGAGGTAGCAGGTAAGTCTTGGTGCTGTAGATGGTAACACTTGAAGGTAAGTAGTGTGTGCCATTTATTACCTTTTGCCACACCTTTTCCAATGAATCAATCCTGGTTTAATGATAGATATCACTTAGCCTAGGACAAATAAGTACATTAAGTGAGAGAAATGTTTTGTTTTTCTTCCTTTACTAAAGTACAAGTTGCTGCTATAACTAAAGGTGCTATTTGGACATCGTATACATCTACTTCCTTGAAAGTATAACCAGGTTAAGCTAGAGATTATAGATTTGGCTTCAGGAGACATTTGTCAAAGTTCAGAATCTGTATGGTAATATAAGCTCTAGGGAAAGTGGGGACAAATAAAAAATAGAATCCTGACACATACTACTGAGAAGAGCAAGAACATATGGGTAGAAAGATAAAGTTAGTCTCTGGATATTGAAAACATTTTCAGATACTTCTAAGTATCTTATAGAAAAGATAGACATATTTGATAATTTTGATAATTATAACTATTCAGGAAGTGATGGAAAAAAAAGTGATGCCATAGTAACGATGGTTTTTTAAAATTTGTTTACGTAACAAATGTAATAATTGTTACATGCAAAGAATTCTTAAAATCGATAAGAAAAGGACAAGCCAAAAGAATAATGGACAGAGTACAGATTGACAGTTCCAAAACAGTAAATGAGCAGACTTTTAAACTGTTAGTGAAGAAGTGAGGTCAGTACTTGTCATACTGGCAAAATTTAGAAGGAACTAATATAAGTTTGCTAATAGGAAAAAGAAAACTCTCATGTACTGTTGGAAAATGTATTGTTAGAGCCTATTTTTAAAGACAGTCTGGTGCCACCTATCAAAACGATAGCTGCTTCAACCCAGCCACTCTCCCTACAGTTGTATGGGGCTTATAGCCCATAAAAATAAAAATCACTGTAGGTAAGGATGCGTTTAATTTAAATATGTTAATAGCATTATTGTTTACAGTGGGAAAGTGTTGAGAACAGTGGGAATAATGGTTGGGGAAAACTGAATCTATACCATAGAAAATTTACAGCCGTTAAAAGGATTGCTAAGACCTATACCATTTACTTGGCAGAATTTCCAAGAAATTAAGAAAAGGTTGTTAGAATGACACATTTAACTAGTTAGATTTTGAATGTGATTACTTGTGTGGAAAGAAAACATGGGAGACTAAAATAAAACCCAGCATGTGTATGTCCCCATGTTTTATGTTTATGTTGTATGCTATTAACTTTCAGGAATGTTTAGTTAAAAAGAAGCAAACAAGAATGAAATGAATTAGGATGCTTTTATTCCAGTTTAAAACAGTAGCGGCTTATATCTTTCAATTGGTCAGTATTCCCATTCCCACTTATATGTGTGTCTTGAGTTGATGAGTGTGTGTAAATAAGAGCATGGAAATGGGTAATGCCAGGCTGTTGTAACACAGGTTACCTTGGGCAGAGAATTGGGTTTGGAAAGTTGATGATTTAGCTCTAACTGAAACAGTTCTAAATTTACTACTTTTGTAATTTAAAAATTATAAACACCAATTCTTCCTACCAGGTTAGATGTTGTTAGGTTTATAATCAATACTAGATCATGCCAAAGAATGGGGCGGGTTTATGCTTCAGTATCCATCAAACTAGACATAAATGGAGAGCCTGGTTGCCTTTTATATTTAATTTTGTCTAGCACTTGTCTTTGTGAACTCTCAATGAAGTTGTTAAAATATACCTGTGATCTTGAAAAATAATTGAGATGTTGAAATAATTGAGAAATAACTATGTTGCTTTCTTGTGTCACAATTCAAATTACATAATTGTCTCTCACCCCCTCCTTTTTCTTCCAGATGATCAGTAGAATTGAATATGTGCATACAAAGAATTTTATACACAGAGACATTAAGCCAGATAACTTCCTAATGGGTATTGGGCGTCACTGTAATAAGGTTAGTCAAATGTTTGCATGAAAGAGCAGAGTAAAAACTCCAAGAATTGCTTTGGTAAACTTTCAGTCTTTAAAAAGTCATAGGAAATTGTATTTGCTGTTGATGATTGCTTTAAAAGATTGTGCTAGAAGGACAATCAGCTAACTCTATTAACTTAGTAACTTGAAATAAATTTTCTCCCAACTTACCCAACCAAGGTTAATTATAGTATATGGAAATAGAAAATTCCCAAGGGCTTTATAATGAAATATAGTCATCTGTTATTTAATTATTAAACAGTTGTATCTGTTTTTCACCCATTCAGGTAGTAAAAAACCCCATGCACTTTTTTCCCTGAATGCTAAAATCAGATTTTAATCTTTGTCACTGAAGTGTGGGTTTTTGTAATATATGTACTTGTGCCAGCGTGGGAACCACTGACCCATCTGTCACCATGGCGTTAACATTTGCTGACTGAGCATGATCATAATGAAAATTCTTCAGTCCTTGGATTTGTGTATTCAAAAGGATAACTTTTGGGCCTGCTTCAAAAGTAGTTGACAGTTTCTTACTTGGGTGCCAAGTTGGGTGGTTTCTGCACCCCTCCTTCCCCTTTCAAAGGAAAATAAATAGTCAAGTGAAATGAACATTCATACAACAAAATTAGTATTCACTGGGGTCTCAGAATGGTTAACATACTATGGGGTGATTGGGTTTTAGATAGTGACGCATGACTGCAGTTAGAAACTAATTGTGTTGAAATTTTTTCTGCAATGATTAGTTTTATTGAGTGAATTGCTTTATTTATCGATTCAATGTTGAGCTCGGGCAGACAGGCAGCATTGGCAATGCACTAAGCATGTTATGATCTGATGATCTGATAGAAATTCTCAACTTCAGGACAACTTGGGGTTTTTTGGTTTTTGTGGTTTTTTTGTTTTGTTTTGTTTTTGGAAGGAAGATTCCCATTTGTTTAATTAAATCATTAGGAAATGTTTGGTGTTTTTAGGTCTGGCTATAAATGTTTACCTTTGTTTGCCTGTATGAATGCCAACTTGTAGCCATTACCATTAGAACTGGTGTTACTTGTTAATGCGTGAGACATTGATGTTGGTCTGACCAAGTTTTAGGAAATTAAAATTTTTTGTTGAAAGCTAAACTTCAAATAATGAAAGGTGTGTATATCTACATATAACTTACCTTGCCATTCCCAAATTGTATCTTTTTTTTTTTTAAATATTATATAGCTTCTCTCTCTGAAGCATCCAGGTTCTTAATTGTTATTGCAAAACCTGGTAATTTAATTGAAAAAAAAATTACTGGTCTTAATTCTTTGGGCAGTTTTGTCAGTTTGACCCTGATCTTTTGGCCATTTCCCAGCCCTCCTTCCCCATTTTCTTCCTGCCAAAGACCCATTATCCCCTTGCGATCTGTGTTCTGCATGTCGACATTGCAGTACATGGTTTTTGTCTTAAAATTAAATGAAGACCTAGATAATAGCTCTTTGCTCCCCCCCCCTTTAAAAATAGCTTGTTCATTACATAGTTGTGTTAGGATGTCCAGTTTGCCCTGTGATGAAACTTTTTTAGGATCTTGTGTCCTCTCTAGAGATAAAAAAAAAAAAAAAAAAAAACAAACAAAACTGTGGAGCTGCTTGCTGTTAATACAGTTCAGAGAGACCCTAGGGTAGAAGTGCAGTGTTTCACTTAAGATTCAAATTCTAAATGTTGTTCTTGAACATTTTAGATTAGTGTTTTGTTTATGTAGTTGGTTTTTAGTGTTTTCTTTCTGTATTGTAGTTTGAAAAAATGCCAGTTTTCTGAGACTGGATTCTTTGGTTAGCTTGCTCTAGTAGTTTTCTATTCATGGGGAAAAAAGAGTGGGGGGGCTTTTGAGGTTTTCTTTTTTCTTTTTTTTTTTTTTTTAAGTCAAATTTCTTACTTGGAAAATTGTTCTGAATTTGATATTTAGGAGTGACCACTCCAATCTTAGTGAATTTGTTCATCTCTTCCAGTAATCAGCCCTGCATGCTTATGAAAACCAATTTTGAGGTGACTAAATGCCTTCTACCTCTTCCTTACTGAAGATTTTTTTCCCCTGTACAGTCTTTCTTGGGGGAAGGGCAGATTGTGATACCAAATACTGCAGAGCCAAATTCCCCATTTTTGATTAAAAAATTGAAGAGCCAAATGTCACCATTGCTATCCCTGATTCAGGCAGTGACACAATATAGTGGCATTAAAAACTTGAGTATTTTCCAGAATTCAAATGTTCTTGAGCATGTGATTCTTATTTGGAAAACTGAGAAGCTACAGTGCTTGGTGGAAGAAGGATGGCATTTGGCTACCCTGTTCTTTCTCTAATGCCTCGGTGTTGCCTGTCTGCGCCGGCCATTGTTGCAATGTAAGCAATACTGTTTGATGCACTGCCACCCTCTATTGTCTGTTTAGTGTTTAGAATCTCCAGTGGGGAAGAGGAAAAGAAGCATGACTGTTAGTACTTCTCAGGACCCATCTTTCTCAGGATTAAACCAGGTCTGAAACTGTCTCCTATTCCAACCTCAATCCCAAATTCATGTGCTTTTCTTTTTTATTGTTTTATTTTGATTATTTTTGTTCTGTTTTAATTCTGGAGAATGTAGATCTTGCTCGAGCATCTCTTACGTTGGCATTATTCAGACATACTTGGCAAACATATAACATTACTAAGATGGTTTTTTTTTGTGGCTTTTGCTTAAAATTTGTAAAGTTTAGAGAAAATCTAAATGAAAACAGGATTATGTTTAGATCTCTAACATCCACATGAGGAAATGATATGTTGGTCGAGTATTGAAATTCTTTGTCTAATGGTAAACTTGAGATAGACTGTTTAGTTTTTAAAAATGTATTTGGAGTTGCAGAACTTAATGCATGAAATATATCTAAATTCAGTTGCATCAGTGCTGTATGATGAATATATTCTGCCTCAACTCTCTTCCCCTTCCCTAGTGAACTTCAGGTAAGTGTAGATCAGATTTGAGGTACAGTGTTTCTAGAATTGATTTTCCTCAGTCTGTGAATTCTCCAGCTTCAACCAAACGGCATGAGATGCTGAAAGAGCATTGTTTGCTCTGGTACTAGGAGACATTGCAGTCTAACAATATAACATTAACATTGAACGCACTTATCAATGACCAATTAATAACACATTAGACAAATTAAAGGATGCATAACCTGATGATTTAGTGTTTGGCAGGCTAAGTAAGTACCCCAGTAATTTTCTTAAAAAATTTTTTTGCGTAGGTGGAACTCTTCACATTTTCTTTTACTTTCATAGACGTTAGTGAGCTTCATTAAGCTCTTGAGCAAATAAATGAATCTTCATCATTCAATTTAGTATATACTGAAAAGGAAGTACTGGCATGAGTAATCAAGAGCGAAAAGTTGTATTTGGTGTATGAGCATACTTTGTAGTTTCAAAGTGTGTTCCATACTTTGTACCACATACATCATGTGGGTGATCATTTAATCTTTTCCATACTGCCCAGCAGTATTCCAGGTACTGTCTTCTGCTGTTAAATAGATTTCCGAAATTCAAGCTTACTAAAGAAATAACAGTTGTAACTGATTCTTAGTTGGGGGGTGGGGAGAGGGGTTGCTGGGTAATTAGGTACATTATCAAGCATCTAGTGCCCCAGTTTTGCTTATCCATTCATTCGCACATTTATATTTTGTAGCATAATCGTTTAATAATTTCCATAAAATTGATTTGTTTATTTTC
Organism: Ursus maritimus; assembly: GCF_017311325.1. NCBI lineage: Eukaryota > Metazoa > Chordata > Mammalia > Carnivora > Ursidae > Ursus > Ursus maritimus. The sequence goes on from NW_024423897.1 coordinate 23,339,051, forward strand.
TCTACATAAAGGTTAGCTGGGTTGTGAAGAAAAGTGATGTTGTGAATTTTTTTGGAAGGGCAGAGAGATGTGGCCCCTGGTTAAGAGAAAAATTGCTAGATACACTAAAAACTAAAATTAGTGATAGTGTTTCTGAGGAAAGTGCACCGCTGCTGGATGGAGTTACTACCCCAGTATGTCCCACATTAACTCATTCCCACATGCCTTTGAAGAACAGGCTGCATTCTGTGAAACAGGCACTGATTTTACATGGAACACAAGATACAGATCTTGTATCTGAAAAGCAGCTTGACCCACCAAAGAAATGAGACTTCTTTTTGCATGTGCAAACCTATAAAAAATACATTATCTTACGACTTACTGAATATTGACTTTTCCTTGGTTGGTTCTTCCTTTATATATTTACAGCTGTTTGGTTGTATCTTTGGTATCCTGTGGTGTCATGTAAACACTTCCATTATGTTTATATTTTTAAATTCAAAGCAGAGAGGGCTACTACAGAAGCTTGATAGATACCAGAAGATGAACTACCAAGAGATTTAGATTTTTTTTTTATTTTGAAAAATCTTCCTCTTCAGTTGTTTGCTCTTAAAATAAGGTAGCTTTGTTTAGCAGTGAAATTATCTTTCTTGACTCTCAGTTTTTATAAGAGAAAACTTAAGAGTTGATTTGTTTTGTAGTTTTTTGTTTTGATATTAAAGTTGGAGAGATTCGAGAAGTTCGTTTTTGTTTTCTTAAACTAATTTCATCCTTTAGAGTTGTGGAAGGAAAGAAGTCTTGTGAATACTGAGTTTTTATAAAATAAATCTTTTAAAAAGGTTGTGAGAAAATGTCTGGTTATTGAGTTGCAAATGGAGCTACTGAATGTAGACTTAGGAATGAAACTATCAGTTATAATCATGTCAGAGTTGTTCCTATCTTCTCCTCTATTTTGAAGTATTAAAAGAAGCAATCCCAGAAAATACCCTTTAAAAGAGGAGAGTCTGTGTCCTAATCACCTTTTATTTAAAACCCACATAATTCTTAGGGATGTTTTTAAAAATACTATGAAACTGGGTGTCCTTTTATGTTTGTTTTTGCCTTGTTTTCTTTTCAGTGTGACTCAAATTTTTGGTTTGCTTAACAGAAATGTATATTGCTCATTTTAATATTTGTATGCTGAGCCCATTTTCATATCAAGAGAAACTTAAGAGTGTGAGCTTTATTTCTCTTTGTGTTTTATAAGACTAACTTTCTCATAGACGTATAATAATGCAATTGCTGAGGAAGTGAATTTAATCTTACTAGAGAGCTCTCATGCAGTTGCATTTTACAAAAAATTTGATCTTCATTCTTTTATAGTAGACCATGTGAAAATAAGTATCTCGTTGTTACGTTGGTGACACAAGCTCAAACCTCTATGTCTTTCCCATCCCATGTCCAGTTAAGGCTAGGGTACAGTGCCTGCCTGGTAATAAGTGTTTTTCTTTTTCTTTTCTTTTTTTTCTTTTCTTTTCTTTCCTTTTTTTTTTTTTTTTTCTTAAGTACTCTCTATGCCCAACATGGGGCTCTAATTCACACCCTGAGTTTAAGAGTCTCATGCTCTTATGACTGAGCCAGCCCTGTACCCCTCGATAGAAGTGTTTTTCATCCTCCTAAGAGAGGCATTTGATCACATCTTTTCACCTAAATCAATCACTTTATTTATTCTTATACAGACTCTAGTAGACTAGGTGACAGGTTTCCTAGGACATCACAGATTATAAACAGGGCAGAAGGGACCCAAAGTCTACTTAATGGAAAGAAGAACTACAAAATGTAGGCATAACAGGGGAAAAAAAGTCTAGGGCTAAATGCTGTAAGGCCACATAGACCTGCCTTGTTCGATAATCTTTGTAAACATAACTTTAATAAGTGAATTTATGATCAAGACTAAAATTTGAAGATTATTTTGCTTTAGAAGGTAGGTAAATATGAACATATTTTGGGTTTTTTTCTTTTTTGATCAGAAACAGGTTTTTCCTTCTTTTAAGTGTTAATCTTGGAGAATAAACCTCACTTACTTTTAAAAATTAGCTGCATTATAGATGAATATCTTATTCCCTGTGACAGCACTAAACAGTATTTTGTTCTAAAATACTAGCCTGGATTTTAGTTAGCTCCTTTGAACTGCTATTTGTAAGTTATCTTGATATAAATAAATACTTAGTACTTTTTAAAGATTTTTGATCAACTTATTGTATTTCCCAGAAGTTTAACCTGATACATGGATAAATGTTAGTGGGAAGTAGTAGAATGTAATGCATGCTTTTTTAAAAAAATCCTCCTTTTTTGTTAATAAAAATCTTGGTTTTGTTGTCAATATCAAACTTTCAGAGTTATTTTATTTTAAATAATGAACATTTTGTTGGCATACTGAATGAAGAATGGCCTTTGTAAAATGGAAGAATTCCAGATAGTTTGTTTAGTTTTTGAAACCTCATGCTTGTTTACCAGCAGTAACAGGATGTCAGATTTCATCATGGCACACAGCACACTTGTCAACTCTTGCTATCAAGCATGTATATATTTCTCCACTACTTTTCTAAGGACAGGCTCCTGAGTGTATAGTAAACTGGGCCTGTGCAGTTGGTTCAGCTCACAAGGATCTACCACTCAAATGTATTTTTTTTTAACTTGTTTTATTGATGAGGACTAGTAGAAGCTTATTAGAGTGTTAAGTTTGTTCATGTTTTCTGCCTATGATACTTTATTTTGATATAATTGAACAAGATAGTAGAAATTCCATTTAATGAATAAAGAGCAGTTCAATTGAACAAGGTTGGAAACCTAATATCCCTTTATTTTCTTTTAAAGTTATTCCTTATTGATTTTGGTTTGGCCAAAAAGTACAGAGACAACAGGACAAGGCAACACATACCATACAGAGAAGATAAAAATCTCACTGGCACTGCCCGATATGCTAGCATCAATGCACATCTTGGTATTGAACAGAGGTGAGTTTGAAAAATGAATGTGTTTATCGGATCCATAGCAAGAGTCGCTAAAGGGTTTTTTATGATATATAAAGACGTCTCTTGGCTGAGAATTTGAAGGACACTTGTTAATCCTTTTACCTGTTGGCTAGTCAGTGCTGAGAAGCCAATTAAATGAGAGATCTTTTATTTTCTTTGTTGAAGGTTGTCTCTTGGGGAGAAAATACTGCATAATGGAAAGTTAGCATACATGCAGTTTTATCTTGATGTTTATTTTTTTGCAGCTGGAGACAGTACTTATTTTCTTAATGCTGATCTTGGACTTTTTATATTTTAGTAATTTAAGTTTTGGGGAAGAATGTATTAGTTATTTATTTTCACAAGGAAAATGGTGTCTGAGTCCTGATGGACCAAGAGGGGGTTGGTGGGCCATCTCATGTTCTACCCTTTCACTCCTACATGAATTTATAGGATCTGGATTGAGGTAAACATTGTCATGATCTTTTTGCTTTTTCTATTTCTTCTGTTTTCTATTTTTTTCTGGTTTTTCGTCTTCCGTCATCTTTTATCAGTCCGTTTTTGCTCCATAAAACAGGCATAGAAATGATAAATGATATGGTTTCAGGTTAGGGAACTTCAAGAGAAGAATTTTAAGCTTGGAAATGTTCAGTGTATGTGTGTATATATATTCGTATAGATGTTTAACTAGCTTTAACATGTTAATATATTTCAGCATCCCTCAAGTTCTTTTTTTTTTTTTTTTAAGATTTTATTTATTTGGCAGAGAGAGAGAGACAGCGAGAGAGGGAACACAAGCAAGGGGAGTGGAAAAGGAAGAAGCAGGCTCCCAGCAGGGCAGGGAGCCCGATGTGGAGCTTGATCCCAGGACCCTGGGATCATGACCTGAGCTGAAGGCAGACGCTTAATGACTGAGCCACCCAGGCACCCCCCCCAATCAAGTTCTTTTTTTATAAGCTTCTGCAAAACTTAAAAGTATCTTGCTACTTTGTTCTTCCATCTTCATTAACTTCATTTAGAAAGTTGTTGAGCTAAATCCTTTTTGCTCTTTAGAAATTAAATTGCAGGACTGTGTTGAATTTTATAATTTTGTATTCTGGAAGAAAATTTTGTTTAGAAGTAACTCTTTGTGGGGCGCCTGGGTGACACAGCGGTTAAGCGTCTGCCTTCGGCTCAGGGCGTGATCCCGGCATTATGGGATCGAGCCCCACATCAGGCTCTTCCGCTATGAGCCTGCGTCTTCCTCTCCCACTCGCCCTGCTTATGTTCCCTCTCTCGCTGGCTGTCTCTATCTCTGTCAAATAAAATCTTTAAAAAAAAAAAAGTAACTCTTTGTGAACTTTTTTTTTTTTTGAACTTTAAGCACCTTTCACAAGCCACAAAATTGCTCTTTCCCCTCACTTGAGAAAACTTCTTGTGTACCTGCCTTTCTTTCGCATGTTTTCCATAATAATTCCAGCTCATAACTTTACATTTTCTTTTGTAGCCGCCGAGATGATATGGAGTCATTAGGATATGTTTTGATGTATTTTAATAGAACCAGCCTCCCATGGCAAGGACTAAAGGTAAACAAGACTCCCGTTACCAGTGATTTGTTTTAAGAATAAAAATACATATTGGAGATGAACTCCTAAGATCACTTTCAAATGAGGCTTTCTGAGAGTGAATTTATTTTATTTTTTACCTTTTATTAGGGAAATAAAATCTGATCATTTTAGCAAGAATTAAGTTAATGGAATCCCATAGTCAGGCCTAAAGAACAGTTTCCTTTGGGACACTAAGTAGGTACCCACTGTAACCAGTAGTTTTATCTGAATGGAAATGGACATGGGCTAAATAAAGGTGGAGGCTTTCTCAACTTGATGTATTGCCAGTATGTTGAAAATGTATACTTTTATGCTTAGTAAAACTGGTTCTTCTAGAAATACTAGCTATCTTACTTAATTATCCTAACATTCGTTTCTATTAATTAGGAGTTTCACCTTGACTTTTGTGTCTGTTAATGATAACTCACCGTCCTAGAATTTAAAGGCTATTTTGATACTTTATTGGTCCTTTAATGGAAAATGGTCCCTGTATTTATTGAGTATCTGTGAACTAGACAGTTGCTCGGTGCTTGTGTGGGTAGCTCTATCCAGTATGAATCATTTTTACATTGGAAAAATATTTTGACTTCCCTTAATAATGTTACTAAATGATGCGAACTGTTTTTGGTATTGATCTACTTATACCTTTGCCCTTGTGTCGAATATGAGTTGTGAAAACTCATTTCAGATTTAACTTCACCCATTTTTACTTAAATCATGTTCTTGATAGACTCACGCATTCCTAACAGCTGAACATGTTTTTAAAGTAGAAACTCATATAAAAAGCTAACAGTTTGGGGGGGGGGTATATTTTGGTATATTGTACTTTGATTTATTTTAGGTTATGATTTCTCTTGAATCTCAAGTTTACATTTATGACTGGTGGGTTAAACTAACGAGGTTCTTCTCGGTAGTATTGAATATGTGGTTTGATTCTTATTTTCTACAGGCTGCAACAAAAAAGCAAAAATACGAAAAGATTAGTGAAAAGAAGATGTCCACTCCTGTTGAAGTTTTATGTAAGGTGAGTGTGCATGATGGCTTTTTTTTTTTTCCAATATAAATAATCCAAGAAGTTTGGAACTTTTTAAACATCCTGTTAGATAGCTATTTACCATTTTAAATGTGTGTTTTGATAATTCTAAGTATCTTTAAGAGTGGCTTGAACATATGGGTCATTTTAAGTAAGCATTTTATGTTTCTGGTTTGTTTGGGCCCTATAATTTGTTAAAAATTAGAGGAAGAAGAAGAGGGCAGGTAAAGTTTTCTAGTGGAGCCTTACCAACTTATGAAAAAATTAGGAAATATTCTCCTTATCCCGAAACTGGTGCTGGTAAAGAAAGGATATTGACAGTTGTCAGATCACAGCAATCCAAAATAACCACAATAACCAGTGTCCAACAATATAGATGACAGTTTGAGTCAGGCTCATTTCCCTGAAATCTCAGACGTTGTTCAAGAAGCCTGTAAGTTGAGAATGGAGAAGTAGCTGTGTCATGATGGATAACGATGGTCTTTTCCATTGAAAGAAAACCACACGGTCATCTCTGAGACAATTGCATACTTGAAATTATTAGGAAACACTATATATAGTTGGGTGTTAGAACATGGTGTTGAAACAGTACTTTGTGGAAGGGGGAGAGGTGATGTTTTTATGTCTCCCTGTCACAGATTTGCTTTTCCCTTCTCTAGATCTACAGTAAAGGAGGGTTTGGGTTGGGTAAGAGACTATCATCTTTTCTGAGACACTCTGGGGACTTGTTTTAAATTACGAAATACATTTTAGGTCAATGAATAAAATGTTTATGTGTTGTAGTGTACCCAAATAACTTTAAAATCTGTATACTTTAGGAAGTAAAACATGTTTTCTGTACACGACTATATCCATGCAACATAATGGTTCATTTGGATTACTGGAAAAGTCAGCCATTTTTACAGGAAAGGAAAGGGAGGGTTAGTACATTATCTGCTTCAGGGTCATGTCTTACTTTTGACCTAGAAATAATGAACTAGGTCTCTCTGGATTAGCCACATATAATTGATCGAGGCTGTAGTGAATAAGGAATATTAGTATTACTATAAGGTAGTGAGATTGTTTCCAGTCACCATGGTCCACTGGTAACTACTTACTTGATATCTGTAATACTCATGATATTGGTAGTTTTCTTTTGTTAATAAGGTTTTGCCTGTTCTCATAAGGTAGCCATGCATGAAGTAAGCTATTTGACCTTTAGTTGTAGTTGTTTAGCTCCATTTGTAATACACATAAAAGCAAGTTCATTTTGGTATATGCTGTTTACTATTAATACAGACCATGAATGTATATTAAAAATTTTAGTCATGTTAAGCATTTAACTAAAATGTACAGTGTATTTATCACTTAAAAGGTTTTAGCTGTCCACTCTTGAACAGTGAAGTAGCATAAAAATTAAATCTGTTTATATCTGTGCAGTGAGTAAAAATAAATGTTGCAAGTATGTCAGTTGTATCCCACCTTAACCTCCTGCATGTGAGAAATTTCTCAAAATTTGAAGGTTGTGGGAAGAGACTATTTCTTAGCTTACAGCCCTTCACATTCACATATACTCGAGGCAGAGTGTAGGGGTTTTTGTTAAAATTTTTTGCATTTCTACATTTTTGCTGGCAAAATCTTTCGGTGGTTAATATCTATAGGCTTAAAGATGTTTTATATACAGTTTTGAGAATCTTTCCTAAGAAACTAAGAATGTAAAAAGTTTATGCCTTATGTGTACTTACTAATATTGTTTATGAAAGAAAAATTTTAACCGCTTAAATGTCCAGTTATAGGGAACAAGTTAATATGGTGTATTCACTGGTCTGGATATTATCCAGCCATTCAGAAGCTTATGAAGAGGTTGGAAATAACACAGAGGGATAATTGCAATATAATGTTAGTGGAAGAGCAGAATATGTTAATATGCAGTATAGTAACAGTTACAGAAAAAGAAAAGGCAAACTCAATCTGTTCGTAGGACAAAACATTGGATTGATCTGTATCACAACAGCGGTTGCACTGTATGTTTGTACTCTTGGTGATTTTACTTTTCTGTTTGAATAGGTATATTCTCTTACCCCAAAAACAGTAATTACAGAGTTGGGGAAGAAAGCGCATGTTCACTGTCCTGTTGCGGTAAAGATCCTTACTGGCCTCCATTTGGTCATTTGTTCATTGTTGCCATTGAATTATTTGCCATTGATAAAATGATAACAGGTTGGATATCCAGATTATTTAAGAACATAATACTGTAGGGAAAGGATCCATGTTTCCTCTGCCAATATTAAAAAATGTACATGATGTGGTGGTCAGGATTTATGAGGATACCAAGTCATATTATACTTAGTTTAGTTCTCAGATCTTATGGCAAAGTAGTGAAACACTCTTCTCAAAAACAGTTTTTACTTGTATTTAAATACATTTATTTTTCTGCCTTAAATAAATTTTTTTGTTTTTTTACTTTGTGTTTTTAACTCTTGAACTTGTAGGGGTTTCCTGCAGAATTTGCCATGTACTTAAACTATTGTCGTGGGCTGCGCTTTGAGGAAGCCCCGGATTACATGTATCTGAGGCAGCTATTCCGCATTCTTTTCAGGTCAGTTCTTCAAGTATTCTTAAGACTGTAGTCTCTAGTGAGGGAAATGGGTTAAATCCATCCAACGCATCTGTTCTGACAAGTAGCAAATAAAAGCAGGTTTAACCCATATGAATAACATATTAAGAAACTGAGTTTGGAAAAAAATAATGTAAAGAAAGAAACTTGAGTTTGGCATGTTTCCGTTGTGGTGCAGATGTGCTTGAAATTATTTTAGTTTGGGATGGAGAAACAGTTGACTCAGACTCCAAGTAGAATCTAACTTTTCCACGATAGTTGCCATTCATATTAGATAGAAATGATTATTGGTGGCCCTTGTAACTCTCCAGCTTTGCTACAGAACCCTATTAACAAAATTAACAGCAGTTAAAATAGATAGTTATGTGATCTGTGATTGTGTGGAGGCAGGCCTCAGACTCTAGGGTTCCCAAGGTGCAACCCAGAATTGGTCTCGAGCAGAGGGGGAAATAAAGTACATGTGGCCCAAAATCTTAGTTGGAAGAGGATACGAATTGGGGGTAATTCTCTAACCCCAGAAAAGTCTTCCTTTCCAAGCCAGCAGCTTACACATCTCCTTCACAGGCTTTCGTTCATATGCTTACTCTGATTTGTTCTTAGAAGGTACCTCCTATTTGGATGGTTCCCTAAATAATTGACCGCTTGACACTTCATGTTTTTGTTGTTGATGCTGCTGTTCATTCCCACTCCCTGCCTCTTTCAAGAAAGTATTAAAAGCAGCTTCTTTCTGAAAGATGAGAATATTGATTCTTAATGAATATATCAGACCGAAGTGGTGACACCATTTTCCTTCAGTTGTGACTTGTAAAAAGTGGAATTAATGAACTGAACAGTTAAAAAGTCATGTATATGGAATGAAGTCTTTTAGAAGCTACATACTTACGAGAAAATACTATCATGTCCTTAAAAAGTATCCTTACTGTCTTGAAAGCTCAGTAGAGTATTTAACTAGACTCTATTATTAAAGGATTAACATATATCATTTTATGTTTTCCAGGACCCTGAACCACCAATATGACTACACATTTGATTGGACAATGTTAAAGCAGAAAGCAGCACAGCAGGCAGCCTCTTCAAGTGGGCAGGGTCAGCAGGCCCAAACCCCCACAGGCAAGCAAACTGACAAAACCAAGAGTAACATGAAAGGTTAGTAGCCAAGAACCAAGTGACGTTACAGGGAACAAATTGAACAAAAAATTGGGTAATTCATTCATTTCTAACAGTGTTAGATCGAGGAGGTGGTTTTAAAATAAGTAAAAATTTGGCTCTGTGTTTTTAAAAAAAGACGTCCTTGGAAAATTTGACTACTAACTTTAAACCCAAATGTCCTTGTTCATATATATATGTATATGTATTTGTATATACATATATGTGTGTATATATATATATATTATATCATTTCTCTTGGGATTTTGGGTCATTTTTAACAACTGCATCTTTTTTACTCATTCATTAACCTTTCCAAAATAAACATTTGGTGTTGGGAATATGGTATAATCAATCAATCCAAAATCCTAGACCTAACACTTGTTGATTTTTAATAATGAATCTGGTTAGCCATGGTATTTGGACTTTCTTTCAGACTAACAGTGTTAAGATTTTTTTTTTTTGCATGTTAATGCTTTAGCATTTAAAGTGGAAAATTGTGAACATGATCTAATTTCAGAGGTGAGTCTGGCATTGCCCCCGAAGTGTCTATCTTCTCAGTTGCAGAGCATCTCATTTGCGCTCTTAAATGCTCAAATAACTGAAAAGCTCGACACATCTTTCCTACTCAAAAACCAGATCTCTCTTTTAGTTGCTATTTAACTATGTAAGATTCTTAATTTCAAAACCGTTCTTTTGTTTTGGGCTTTATTTTATAAAATCTTGCAAATACTCAGGGTCTGGGGGTTCATTGTGGAATTGAATCCTGCAGTTAGGCTTTGCAAATTGAAAAGAAAACTGGGGCAAATGCCACTGAACTGCTAGTCTATTTCCTTTCTGTCTGTGGCACTCTTGGTGCTACTGAGGAGTAGAACTGTTAGGGCACAGCTCCATTCTTGTCACTGTTGCCATACAGTTCGACTCCTGTGTTTCATGGTTTTTGTTTGTTTTTCTTTCTCCCCTTTCTGGGGCTTACCTCCTGATACCTGCCTACTTTCTGGAAGTGGTGGGCAGGTAAGGTTTGGTCTTCAGTTTCTAATTATTTAATTTCTGAATGACTGCTCTAGTCTGAATTTAGTCTTCTTTGGTCTATATTTTTAGGATTGTATTTTAAAAATTTTGTGATTTAAAAATAGACTCTAATTTGAGGATACTTTTCAAGAAGTATAATTCACTGATGTCATCCTCATCCCAGCAGCTCATCTATTAGGAATGAAGTTGAGATTCTTCTCTTCCATGTTTCTGTATTTGGGAAGGATTCATAGTTGAAGGCTTAATGTAATGGGGTTTCTTAGATGATGAAATTTCAGCTCAGGATAGCAAACACTAATGCTTGCCTTTGCGTCTCAGTTGGGACTTAGTTGTCCCTTTTGAGTGTTTTAATCATTGTATGGACTAATCACAGTGCCAGGCTCTTAATGAGGTAGGTTGCTAGCTGGTGTCTCTAAGAAATGGTCCTACCAATGTAATGTTCTAAACTTAGCACTTGATATACCTGACATTTGTAGAGTATTTGCCTTTTTCATAAAATGAAACCAATTTTTGCCTATAGCTAGCTGGGATAACAGGATCATCACGAGTTGCAGTTTCTAGAACTAAAATTAGATTGAAATCTCATCTGACTTCAGGCATTTCATTTCATTTCACTTCAGGCATTCAGCAGCTTTCAGAAAGAATTCCCTAATTTTGAGTTAGTTCCATTGTTAGTTTACTGTGTGTCCCTTTCTCAATAAACAAGCAGAATTTTTATCCTGCCTTATCTAGGTCTTAAAGATGAGAAGTTGGATCCACTGAGTTAGTATGTTTCCTTGGAAAGAAATTGTAATTAAACTTAAGTTTAATCCTTAATTTTGTATTGTAACTATTTTTCATAAAAGCAAGTTAAAAATCTTATAAGGTGTTTGGGGTACCTGGCTGGCTCAGTCAGTAGAGCATGTGACTCTTGATCTCAGGGTCATGAGTTCAAGCCCCACATTGGGGGTAGAGTTTACTTGGGGGGGGGAGGAAGAAGAAAGAAAAGAAAATCTTACAAAATTTTCATAGCAGTGTTAGACCCAAGGTTTATACAAATTACGTAAACACCAACTTGTAAAATAAGAATTGGACTTTCCATAAAACGTATCACTTACCATTGATTACTTTCAGAGAAACATGTTGAGGTAGTATAATTTGATTCCAAGTGAACTACTGCTTGCTACTAAAATGTGCCATGCCACAGAATACAGACAACAAAGTTGTATTTGATCTTTGACTTCTGGAAAACATTTATTTTGGTTATAGAGCTTAGTGCCCCGAACAAATATCACATGAAACTCCCTATGTGTAATGCTATGAAAGTATATAGCAGGTTTGAGAGTGGCATGAAATGAGTATGGGGAGCCTATTTCCCTAACACCAACCCCATTATCTGTGCCATCTGTTAAGAAATCTTCTGTGAAGTCTGGAGTTTGAAGACAGTCGCTCTAGGTTACTTTTTTCCTGATTACAGTCTCTACTAAGGGTGTTTAAAAGCATATTCTCTCAGGGTCCACTACAGTCGTTTTTTTATTCAAGGAAGAGCTGATGCAGCTCAGTTCTTTGCTGATTCCAAGAAATCCTTTCAGTGATGATATAATAGTACATTTTTCTAATTAAAATTTTAGAAGATGCTTTTTAAATACATTCACGGAGTAATACTCTGAGGTTTTCCACAGAGAACTGAGTTTCTTAAATGAATCTTGAGCAAGTAGAGCTATATATTGCAGGAATATCTATTCCTGAAAAAACCCCAAATGGTGGTATCAACTAACCTATTTTATATTATTATTTCTATTTTTTGAAAAATTTATATCAAGTGTTCCTTCCATGGAAAAGTGTAAGTTGTTTCAGCAGTTCACTAAGAATGTCCAAAGACTCTTTAAAGTCTGCCTTACTCAGCTAAGATGGGCTTATTACATGTGATAGACTTCTTTCCTAATTATTTTTCTAAAGAAAAGATCTTTTGAAATATTCCATTCCAAAGCCCATCAAAAGACTAAGAAACAAGGCGTTTCTCGTAAAGCACACTATGATCTCTATTAATTTGCAGTGCTCATGTGCCACAAGATTAGAATTACTGTTTTTATACATATTAAAGAGAAAAATAAAAGATTCACATCTGAGGCACTTTGAAATTCATTTCACATTCTTGTCTTCAACTATATGTAATTATCAGGAAAGTACTTTTCAAGACATTTAAGAAGTACTAAAGGAAAAGGAAATATTTTTAGGATATTCAGAATGCATTTAAGGTCACCATTTCCTTAGTTGCGGTGAGAGATGGGGAGAATTTTGGAAGGTAGTGAAGCCAAAGTTGGATCCTCACATTCCTTTTCTCATCATCTTAATCCATCTGTTTACTATTCCAGCCATTGATACTAAGTGTAGTTTTATCATAATATATGTAGATGTCAAATTGTTGACAATCAAAAGATAGAAATATTTTCCATCACATCCTCCTACCATGTCCATGGTCTTCCTTGAATTACCTTCCAGTATTTACTGGGATTCACTTACCATTTATGTCTAGCTTAACTTTTTCTGACTTCACCAATTGCTGCTAGGAACGTGGCTGGTCACTCAGCAACGTAACCCAAATCACAGGGGAAGACCTTGAAATATCTGGAGACTGATCTTCTCTGAACACACTCAATCTAAAGAAGTGCCAGGGACCTGCATCTGCTTGCTGAAATTTTTGTCAGCTTTTTTCACTTTGGACAGTACAACTGAAGAGAAGAGAGTTCAGTCACCCAACAGGAAGTGAAGAGAAGTGTGCAAGAATTGATCCGTGGTGATCTGAAGCCCACATCTCCAAGGCTTGCTGGACCTATCAGAAACTTCAGCTTGTCAGATTGGATGAAGGGGTACCACACAGAAGACCTAGAAGAGTACAGCGTTGCTGTGACTCAGTGGTGTATAATGCAGACCATCCACCAGTTGGGGAAGGAATCAGTTTTAACAGGTATTTTAAAGTTTAACAACCTCAGAATTCTTTAATAGGGAAGACAAAAGAAATCAGGTCCTTAGTCTGGTTTTTTTAAAAGGCAGTTTAGCAGTAATATGTATCTTGTATACTTAAGTTGTCATTTATTCATAGTGATAAAAATAAAACCTGTTTTCTTTCCTTCCCAACTTTTAATACATTTTTAGTTTAGTTAGGTAGGAAAAATTACTGTAGTTGTTTTTGTTTTTCTTCTTTAACTTTTATAGTGCCAGTCCGATTCAGAATTGTCCAAGCTTGATTCTGATTTTTTATGCAACCAAAAAACCCACACAGGCATGTTGTAGTAAAGTTGACTGATAAATGACATTGCATTGTGAAGATGAATCTTGTCTTCAAACTACTTTTAAAAAGTTACATTTTCTACTCTGAAAGAATCCAAAAATTTCAAAAGCCCATCACAAACTTCCAAGCCATACTATTATACAAATAGCCCTTTGAACTAGTTTGTGGTTCTATTAAAAAAAAAAAAAAAAAATCAGGGACATCTGAAGTGAATTCACAAATAAGAGCCAGTATATACTCTTCAGATTTTGGTGGACTAAGGGGGTAGAATCTCATTAATTAAATAAATACAAACATTTTTTCCCTTTTGCAGATTTGAAAAGAAACTTAAATGTAGCTATTAACTCAGTGGTCCCAGTGATCATCCAACTCTGTTTTAACTTTGTTTTTTCCTCTTTTTTAGGAGCAAAGGGATCCATTCCTTATTTTAACTGTTGTTGCAGTGAAGATGGATTTTGGGACTTTTAGAAGCCAGAAGCCAGGAGAGACCACCAAAACAGAAGATAAAAATCAAGAACTCATGCACACTGGGAAAAAGCATGCTTAGTACTTGAAGATTGAATGTTGAATACCTGCTGAATGCTCCCATTGAGATTTTTCTTAAACTTGCAGTAACATCTTAGGACAGTTCACTGGAGAAACATTGATCCCTGGGCGGAGTATCCTACCATTGGCCAATCTGGAGTTTAATATGGATTTGACTGCTCTTTTCTACCAGGAATATTTTTAGGCTAGCCTTTATCTGATCCCTAAGCAATTGTAATCATTAACTGACCCAGTAATTCTAAAATATCAGATTAAAAGATGAACATATACAATTCTTATCTAGATATAATTTTTATCCCTATTAAAGACGCAAGAGTTTTCTATATTTCGAGTGACAATATAACAAGTTTTCTTTTTAGTTAGTGACAGTGGTTTCCATTTTAAAGTTGTTTGGATATTCAACATAGTAATTAAATTGTTCAGTGTAATGTAATTGCATAGCAAGCTATGATAAATCATTGTAGTAGTTGCGTAAACATTTTTCTTTATCATATTTAAGAATAATTGCGGGACTTCAAATGGTCATCAGGGTAAGGGTTATTTCTCTTTAGCTAATTCATAGTTTTAATCTGCTTTATAATACTCTGTATTTTAACATTGGAATTAGATTACAGAATATGGTCTTTAAATTTTATTCAGGTTTGGTTTGACGGCCTTTTCTTTTTATAGCTTACCTTGGTATTTCTGTTTAGGAATACACACCAAATAGATAATACTCCGTGTGGTGAAGTACATTTTCAGAAAGTTTCATTGTTCTTCGTTTTTGACATTTGTTTTATGAATTTAGTACGTGGGTAGGCAACAAGGTCTATTTTGTCCCTACTCCGTTAGTGTGGGGGGAGAGAGAAGTGTATGACACTTACTTGTTTGTCCTCAGGTCTTTAGCCCAATATATTTTTAAGTGTATGAAAATGACTTTCTGCCCTCAAATGGAAAAACTCCTGGTTAGCAAGTGAGACAGTATTAACCAAGAAATGATGCATAAATGTCTGGTATTATCCTGGAAAAGGGGGGCATACGTGCATGCAAAGTAAATTATAGAAGCATATTATTTATCCCACAAAGCCCATTGGAGATGGTCCAACAAATATTTGAGAAGCACAAAAAAGAGAGAAGTTTATGATTAACAAAAACATGGTTTCAGTGCTAAATAAGTGAGAGATGGGAGTGAGCTAGAAAGAGCTATAATGAGGCAGGTATAAGAGTTGGCAAAGGAGTGCACCAAGGGTCATGGACACCTCGAAGGATGGCTGTTGGTGAGAGGAGGAGGTACTGATGGGATTTTCACATTGTTGAGAAGTAGGCATATTTCCTTTCTGCCTTTAGCAATAGATAAAGCTTGTATGTAATAAAGATCATCATTTCCTCTAGTGGTCTGTAGCCACAGATGAAACATGCAGCTATTATTGCCTGAAGCTGTCTTCTATTCAAACCTGCCTGGATGTGGAAGTCTTAGAGTCTAGTTACATGGGAGGAGGGTAGTGTTTATAGGGTGGGAAGGCTTAAGAAGTAAATAAAGCCAAAAAAAAAAAAAAAAAGAAGGCCTCACTTGTTTATATTTTCAAATCTGGGGCAAAGCCTCACCTTTTTAATGTAATTGATGGAAGTAAAGAATTTTGAAAGGTATATGGTTTCTGTATAAAAATCATATACTTACCAGGTTTGTGTTCTGTGGAATAATTCAGTTATATGTTGAATACATTTATCATTAAAGTGTATTGTTCCTTACTTGTATCAGAATAATGTGCAGAAAGGTTCCTGCACATAGTATGATTAAAACATACATACTTTCTTAGTTTTTAAGGCAAAGCAATCTATTTTCCATTCTTTTGCTAAATATTTGAACACATAATATGCTCTAGGTACTCGAGATACGGAAGTAAACAAAACAGGCTCATTGGAATCACCAGTAATTCTCTAGCTTGAGAATTGTATGCTGACTGGGAAGACTGATTTCACTGTATACTACTCCTACCTAAAGGCATCCAGAATAGAAAAGGTTTTTGTTGTTTGGAAAAATTGAGCTAGTCATTTTCAGATAGATGAAAATAACACGAGTCACCATTCTAAAGTAATTATTAGCTCAGTTTCACCCAATTTCCCAATTTTGGGTGTAGTTTTTAAAAAATATTTTTTAACTTGGAATTTTAACATTCTTCTTTCTCTTTTGATTTTTTTTTTTTTTTAACAGGTTTCTAAGCATGAATCAAGGAACAGAAGAAGCAGAGCAGATGATCGGAGCAGCATTTGTTTCTCCCCAAATCTAGGAATTTTAGTTCATATGTACACTAGCCAGTGGTTGTGAACAACCATTTACTTGGTGTAAAGAACTTAATTTCAGTATAAACTGGCTCTGGGCAGCATTGGTGATGCCGTGTCCGAGTTGTAGCCGCTGTAATTGTGAATATTAACTGAGGTAGTGAAACATGGTGTCCAGTTTTCTATTGCATTTTTTCAAGTGGAAAAGTTAACAATGGTTGACACACAAATTGGTGGAGAAATTGTGCATATGCCAATTTTTTTGTTAAAATCTTTTATTTTGAACTATACTGCTTTGAGATCTCATTTCAGAAGAACGGCATGAACAGTCTTCAGCCACAGTTGTGATGGTTGTAAATGCTCACAATTGTGCATTCTTAGGGTTTATCCATCCCTGGGGTTTGCAAGTTGTTCACTTAAAACATTCTTAAAATGGTTGGCTTCTTGTTTGCAAGCCAGCTGATATGGTAGCAACCAAAGATTCCAGTGTTTGAGCATACGAAAGACTCTGCCTGCTTACCTGTGCTAGAAATAACAGCATCTAAAGTGAAGACTTAAGAAAAACTTAGTGACTACTAGATTATCCTTAGGACTCTGCATTAACTCTATAATGTTCTTGGTATTAAAAAAAAAAAAGCATATTTGTCACAGAAATTTAGTTAACATCTTACAACTGAACATGTATGTATGTTGCTTAGATAAATGTAATCACTGTAAACATCTATATGATCTGGGATTTTGTTTTTATTTTGAAATGGGAGCTTTTTTTGTTTACAAGTTCATTAAAAACTAAAAACTGTTTCTGTAAGGAAATGAGATTTTTTTTTAACAACAACAAAAATGCCTTGCTGACTCACTATGAAATCAAAATCTCCCCAATTTTTTAATAGACTACTTCAAGCCATTTGTTACATACTATTCCTTTGCAAATCATTTTAGATTTAGTGTTATAACTTTTCCTCAGATTTTTTTATTTAAATTTTTTTTTTTTTTTTTTTGTCTGAAGGGGAAAGGCATTCTTTTCATTTTTCCTTTTTTAGTGACTTGCAGGCACAGTACGTAGCGCTGCAGCTGCGGGGCCTGGCGGTGGGACTCCTGCAGCCTCAGACTACACAGCTGGACTGATTCTGAATAGGAATGAAAGCGTTAAAGGGTTTAACTACCATTTTGTAGTTTTTCTTTAAATTCCTTGTTAACTGGAGTTGAGCAGATGGATTCTTAACCTTGGAGAGCATCCCACCGGGTGAGGTTCATAGGATTGCTGACCCTCCCTAAGCCCCTGTTTTTTCCCTCAGTTATCTGCGCTTCCTCTCAGTCTTAAATGCACTCTTTTCTTGCCTCTCTCTGACCCAAGAGAAAGAAAAACTTAATTGACAGTAATTCTTTCAATAGTGTAATTTATTCATTTATAGCATGTCAGGATAAATTAAAAGACCCTTTGTCTGAAAATGCTGCCAGAAGCCTGTTGTGTAAATGTAGGTATTTTGTAAAAAAATAACCTTGAAATTGTACATTGACACATGTTTGGTCAGATCGTGTCAGGTTTAAGTTGTTTTATTTCTTTTTTTCTTTTTAAAAACTACTTTAGCAATAATTAATCCCGTGATTACCACATTCTGCTATTAAAGGATCTGTTAGCACCATCACGCTGCAGAAATCTTAATGAGTGCGAAACTTTTGGGGTAGGCAGCTTATTTGTTTCTTTTCTATCCACCCATGTCAGTTAAGGTATTTGTTTCTTGACTAATAAACCCTTTGATACTTTTAGCCAGAAATCAGTCTCATAAAGCTATTTTTGAGTATAGTTTGTGTAAAATAAAAATGTTTAGCTTTGGTAATAACTTTTCCAAGCTGAACTCCCTCTAGCAAGATATTTTTCAGTGCTTTTATTTACTATGCACTTAGACTATGCACTTTTTCTGAAATATTTTTGTAACACTTAACTTTTTTGTATTTTTGCCATTTGAAAAGGTTGTGGTGTAGTTGGTCTGTAATTAAGTTGCAGATTTAAAACTGCTGTTAGCTTTGTAAATCAAAATATAGGTGTTTTTGTCCTGGTATATCTTCATTCCATCTGCAGCTGGAGCTGGAATCCCATTGATCTTCTAGCTACCATTCATTTTCTTCACAGTTCACAAAAGAAGAATGTGAAATTCAGTGAATGCTGTTACTAATCCTGTCGGGAGATGAATCTCATTTCACCAAAATTAAATTATGTTTTTCCACTAAAATGATGATACAAGTTGAAGACACATCACTCTGAAATTGGAAGACCTCACCACTTAAGGCTCCGCAGTGGCTTACCCAGCTGAACTCTAGGTTACTACTCTTTGTTCACCCATTGGGGGTGCAGTTTTTTTTAAATGTTGGGAGATGGCCATTCTAACTACTGTTGAATGTCTCTGTTTTGGGAAGGTATAACAAGAAAATAAAAAAGAATATATATGAAGGGAGAGACTGGTTATCTCCTCCCATATGGTTGTGCTCATGCTACTATGGCCTGCAAATGACATTTTGGAGGTTTGTGTTTACTATTTTTTCCATCAACAAATAGCAAGAGATTTTCCTATTTCTACTAGTCCTTGCAACACAATTAAAATGTTTGAAGCAGAGAATACTGTAATGATTATAAACTTAATTCCATTGTAATAAAAATACCGAACAAGATTTTAGAACCCGAGGCAATAAGCTAGTGTTTCCTAACATTTGCTGAAATACAGAGAATGGGTTCTTCTAGCTTGAGTAGAGTGAACCGTGGGACTTGTAAGAAGGGTGCCCTAAACTCCCTGGTCCTGAAAATAACAGTAGTCTGATACAGCCTCTTCTGGAGCAAATGGATATGTAGCAATATTTAGGTTTTCTCTGTTGTTAAATGGGTAATCATTTGATCAAAATGTGAGGTCTGTATGAGGTGTAGCAAGGTGTCAACAGTTTATCTCAGGTACGCGGTCCCCTTTAAAGTGAGACTGTGACTATACCTTGACGGTTTGTGTACTTAATTTTTTGAAATGGCCGGAGGTGGTGATGAATCAAGTAAGTTGATCTAATCAGGCTGTGCATTACCAAACAGTACATTGTTGAAGTAAAATGACTGGTTTTCTGAAATGGCTTGTTAGACCAGTTTTGAGGACATAGGCAAAAGAAAATGTTGAGCAATAGGAGAGCTGTTAGACTTAGCTGTCCGAAGCACATTTCAAGTTGTGGTCAAGCAGCATTGTGTCTTGCTGAGACTGTGGACCCACAGTGACTAGAATTTCACAATGAGAAGGAAAACTTGGCAAGTTGGAGAGACCTGGGAATTCACATTTCATTCGGTGGTTTGGTCTCAGCTCCTTTTCAGCCTGGCAGGGTGAACTGGTTCATTTTACCTTCTCCCTTTACCAAACCAGATCCTTTGAAGAGGTTTTTTGAGGAACTAATAATGTTGGCTACTGTGTACACCTATCTGGATCAAAAATTATAAAGACATGTTATAATGGTTTTAAGTACTAGGAGCAGTTCATTGGTGTCCGTACAACCCAAGGCTGGAGCCAGAGCACCTGACTCCTTAAATGACTGAATGGAAAGAAGAGCAAGGTGGAGACGGATGAAGTGTTGAAGTGACCAGTAGGTTAGATCCATGTCCTTCACAGGCCAACCGGAGTATGTATGAGTTGTAGTTAGAAGTGTAGACAACTGTAGGAGCAGCAAATGAAAAATCTGGAAGATAGGACTAAGTATGGAAGGGAGAGAACAGCTGCAGGACCTTTAGGGATGGATACAATTCAGGTGCTCTTTGGAAGGATCAGAAAGCACTCTGACGTATCAAATGGAGGTTGGCAACGCATTTAAGCTCTGGGGAGACCAGGGCCATTCCGTGAAAGCAAAAGGGCTTGGGAAACCTGTGAATAGGAAACTAACCTATTCAGAGAAGTCCAGGTAAAGAGGCCTTTACAATTCACTTTAGCATAGAGAATCCCCTTCCCTGGGGGAGGATTAGATTATCCATTGGTAGTGAAAAAAAGATAGTGTGGAATCTGCAGGTTATGCTCTATTCTGTCAAAATCATGAAAAATACTGAAGCATCTTACTGAAGGAGACATTTGAGAGGAATTTATGCTTCAGGTCCAGATCTCAGTTCTCCCAACATGGTGTCTTATTTGGAAGAAGTGGGGAGAGATTCCATATTAGGATGAAATTTAACGGCTGTATGAAACTGCTTTGTTACGCCTCGAAGCCACTTTTGTCTATAGTAAAATTTAGGTGTTTATATATGCATTTCTTTGATGCCGTTAAAGATTTGTTAGACTGGTAGGGAGAGAGTCTTAAGTAGACTGGCTGAGTGCGCGGAGCCTGATGCTAGACTCAATCTCCAGACCCTGAGATCAGAATCTCAGCCGAAACCAAGAGTCAGATGTTAACCTGCTCCACCGAGGTGCCCCTTCGATGCTACGAAAGATGTTAATACAGGGGCCCCCGGCTGGCATAGTTGGTAGAGCATGTGGCTATTGATCTCTGGATTGTGAGTTTAAGTCCCATGTTGGGCATAAAGCTTCAAGAAAGTTAATACGGGTTGTTTTAGCTTTATTCTTGATTTAAGAAAATTTTTGTCCGTTTTCATTGATAAGACCATGACTTAAACAGTTACCGCCAAATATCATGGTTCAAACATCAACAAGGCCAGAACTAGGTCCTCTCAGTGAACTGAATCAATACCGGCAGAAATAGCCTGTGTTTTAGGTGGGCCTCTCGTCTACAAGGTGCTGTTTAAGCTTTTTGTTTCTGTTACTTTGGTATCATTTATTAAGCACCTGGCTGGCTTGGTCCTAGAGCACGCTATTCTCCATCACCGTTGTGTGCGTTCAAGCCCCAGGCTGGGCATAGAGTTCACTTAAATTGCAGGAATAGTACGGTGATTCCCCATTGTGCTCAACATTGTTTGCAGCGTGCACCTTTATTGTTTGTGTATCTTCTCTTTAAACGTGCACTTTTAACATTTTAATTTTTTTAGAAGGCGGGGGTGGGGGGATCCTAAGTAGGCTCTGTGCCCAACACAGGGCTCCATCTCACAATCCTAAAATCATGACCAGACCGGAAATCGAGTCAGAGGCTTACCTGACTGAGCCACCGAGGCGCCCCTGTACCTAAATATTTTAATGTAGATTTGTTTAGGAATAGACATGCTCATATTAACCTTGGTACAATTATCAAAATCAGTACATTTTAAGATGGACCCAATTTTCTAGTCCAGCCTGTTTTCATCAGTTATCCCAAGTGTTTTTTGTAACACTCAAATTGTCCACGATCAAACACAAGGGCCATTTATTGTACTTAGCTTTGTCTGTGTAGTGTTTTTTAATTTGGAACAGTTTCTCACCCTTTTGTCTTTCATGACTCCTATTTCACGTGTGTTTTATTTTCCAGCCGTGCTCACTGAGGGCCTGGAACCCGTGCTACTACAGTAGCAGTGAGCACACTGAGTACCCAGATCTTGATTTCTAAATGCTGAAAGGAACCATGGCTCCTTAGAAAAATTTCCAACTTCAGGGCTGGGGTAGAGAAAACACAAGATGAACCTGGAACATTCTGTTGTGCCAGAAAGGAAATCTCAAATGATGAGTGCATGTCAACACTAGAGCCACTCAAAAGCTTCTTACTGGCCAACTGTGTATC
Source organism: Ursus maritimus (assembly GCF_017311325.1). NCBI lineage: Eukaryota > Metazoa > Chordata > Mammalia > Carnivora > Ursidae > Ursus > Ursus maritimus. The sequence goes on from NW_024423897.1 coordinate 23,361,144, forward strand.
AAGTAGATGAAAGTATTGGTTACAGAATAACGTGAAATGTTGATGATTTCTATATTCATATAAAAATGGGGAGAAGGGAAAGCTTTTAGAATATCAGCTAAGAAAACTAATGCATTTGAAAAATCATTTTACGAAAGGGAGAAAGTGCAAGTTTGATGAGAAGGAACATTCACATTGTCCTAAAAGTATTACTTGCCATGTAATAATATGCGTTATCTGCCAGGGGACATTCTAAAAAATACATAACCTGGACATTGAGTTGGAAAGGTGGTGTGATCGTCCCCATTTTAAAGATTGAAATACTAAGTTTCATAGAGTGTCTTGTAGAATTAAGGAATTTGAATCCATATAGAACTTTACAGCTGTCAAAATAATGTGCAGCATCTGACTTCATCCTTCTAACAATCATGAAACAGTTACTATTCTTCCCATTAGAAAAAAATTGAGTAGGGATGCCTGGGTGGCTTAGTTAACCGTCTGCCTTTGGCTTGGATTGTGATCCGAAGGTCCTGGGATCGAGTCCCACGTTGGGCTCCTTGCTTAGCGGGGAGCCTGCTTCTCCCTCTGCCTGCTGCTCCCCCTGCTTGTGTCTTCTCTGACAAAATTTTTAAAAAAGGATTGAGAAGAGGATTACTCAAGATGTGGCATCTGTTAAGTTTTACACAGCCAGGCCCCAAATCTGATTTCCTTTAATTTTTATATGGTTAAACCTGGTGTCTTTCCCTTTTTAAATTTTATCACCATTTGAAAACCAAAGGCTGCTAATATTAACCATCATTTATTGAGTGCTATATGCCAGGCACCTTTCCAAGTATGTTACATGTATTAATTTGCCCAATTGTCACAGCTTCCCAGTGAGGTAAGTCCTGTCTCCCTTTTATACTTTTGTGGGTCCTGAAGCACATGGCTGCAGGGGGTACTTCCATTCTCTTGGATTCTCAAACAAGAACTTAACTTCCCCCTTTAAAATAACTTACTATGTATCTTTAAATTAGTATCAAATAGGATGGCATCCTAGGAGTTTAAAAAGCCCAAAACGATGTCGTAGAAGGTTTTCATAATTCATCTCTCAACTTGGGGTGTTAGTAGAGTTTGCATTTAGGACCAAATAACTAGATCTTGTTTTCTTCGGTCTTTTAGCAATCAGTTGATGGAAGTGAATCTAAGAAAATGTACAATTGTGGTGAAATTACACAACCAAGACTAGAACCCAGGCCAAATTTTTTTTTCCCTGGTCGCACTCGCTATTAAACCAGAGCAATTCTTTTATATATTGCATTTATCAACCAGCTTTTACCTAGTTATCACCAAGTACCTCATCCGGTGCTAATGATAGCAAGAAGAAAATGGCAGCCAGTTTTGCTACTCACCAGTCTTAACTGAAAATTGAAATTGGTTTTTTGAAGTCACTTTAAAATGATTAAAATTTAAAATTAAGTATCAGTGTTGGATAGTGTAGATACGCTATCCATGTCTAGTGACGAGTGGAATGCATTAATAAAATTGCATTCTGTTAGAGAAATTTGGTCAAGTTATTTTTTCTTTGAGGTGGTGAATGTTTCCTGTATGTTTTGGGGGCATTTTCATGTAACCAGGTTTGTGTAGGTTATTCTCCCCGCAGTACTGTAGTGCTTTTATAGCCTGATAATGGCATTTATAGAGTATAACATCTTAGGTAGAAAAAATGTAGCCCTTTCTCAACATTACCATATTAAGTCTGCAATGTTGCTGATCCAGAGAAGTAGTTTGAATAAGCACTGGAAACCGTTTCTGTGGGGTGTCAGGCAGCCATACACTGGTTCTCCGCCAGTGGACAGTGGCGCAAATCTGGGTGGTGATGAAGCGGTGCATTAGATGTTTAGGATTGGGAGAAAGGGGGAGGGGGGTATTTTTAGAAACTGCTCTCAACGTTGCTAAGTAAATATTTTTTATTAATTGCAGAACTGGTGTGCACTGTGGCAACATGCAACTCCATTAAGACTAATGTTTTAGTCTAGGTTTAGAAGCACAGTAAAACTAAGCCTCTAGATGGTGGGTGTATGTGCGCGCATGTGCGAGTGTGAGGATAAAGACCAAAAAACATGAAAATATTCTTGACTATTAACATTTTTGACCATCCCGCCCCCTGCAAAATGGTGAAGAAAGTGTAAATTGCTGCTGCTTTATCTTGAATTTTATATAACAACTGTGTATGGGTTTTTTTAAAGCCTGTGTACAAAAGTGCAAGTTGTGCACAAACAGTAATAAGGATTAATTTTACTCACAAATAGATTAGCAGCTAAAGAGTATTTACTGAGTCTCTTAAGTGCCAGGCACTGCGCTACTCCCTGGGAATTCAGGAGCGACAGTTCCTGAGGCTACACAATATGGGATGTTACCAGAATGAGTGCAATACCAGTGAAGCAGATGGAAGTCAGAGGAGATAATCTCTGCATTGCATTTTCAGGGATGAGTAAGATTTCATCAAGCGCAGGAGACTCCTCACTTTGAGACTAATCCTGGAGAAATGGTAGCCACACACCCTCACGTGAATAACTTAATCTGGCTAAATACTCCTTTAGCAGAGAGCCAGCAGTGTGCGTGCTAGAGGCTCACCTCTCACAATGAGATTACCTGAGTGATATGTAAGCTGCACGTAGGTTTTTACAAAAAAGTTGAAATAATTCAAAACTAAAGACAGTTGAACTGGAGTACAAGCCCTTGCATTGCAGATAAGGGGGAAATCTGAGCACAGTAATGATGAGAAAATGACCTCATGTGGTAGGGGCAGAAGAGGAAGACACGGTGTGGGCAAGTCCAAGCAGCAAGCATAAACTGAACTTTAAGGATAAAGGTGTTGAGCAGGGGATGTTGGGGGTGGGGCTGAGATAAGGTGGTTTTCTGAGCAGACAGCAGAATATCCTCAACCCCTTGCATCAATCCCACGCCTGTCCACAATGTCACGTGAGTGGTGCTAATAGTTGCTACAATAACCTGAATTGGTGGAGAGGGTTAGGAGTCCTTGGGTCCTGCTCCATACTGAAGCAAGTCTTGTTGGGTTTCAAGGCTGATAAGCTGCCCCAGTGGGATAAATGTATTCAATGTCTTCTTAGGTGCCATTTGTCTGTCTTCAATTTCTATCTTTAGAGGAGAATATGCTGTGTTTATAACTGAACATCAGGAAAGACAATATCGTACATTAATTTTATTCTGAGTGTGTACTGTCACCCAGGAGAATATTAAGCTGAATGGGGGATTTTGCTGCTTGCAAAATCTGGAGATACCCAATGCTCTGCTTTTTTGTCTCCAGATACTATATATGGAATGGTAACAGACTAAGATGGGTAAACAGAATAACAATACATGGAAAGTAAAATCATTGAAGCTTGAAGTTGTGATCTTCCTTTGGAATAATACCCTGTTCGAGGTCACAGAGCTGATTAGCAGCAGGGCTAGGAAAGAATCCAGCTGGAACCCTTTTGCCACTAAACTGCTACTCCAGGCACAGGGCAGTGATTGTCATTAGTATAGTTCTGGGGACCAATAGCAGTATGTGGGAACTTGTTAGAAATACAAATTCTCATGCCCTGCTCCAGACCGACTGAATCGAACTCAGGATGCAGCCCAGCAATCTGTGTGTTAAGACTCCTCAAGGGATTCTCCTGCTCACTGAAGTTTGAGCAGCACTGGCAAAGGAGAATGAGACCGAATGGGAAGCAAGGAAACCTGGGAAGGCACCTGGGTGTAAGACCTATGATTCGTTTCCGTTTCCTCACCTATAAAAAGGGAGTAACCCCTAGATAGTCACCCTGCTGGTGGCTGTGAGTATGGAATGAAGTCAGAGACACCGTATAGGTAAAAAGACTTGCCCCGGACAAGGGAAAGCGGAAGCATTCTCTTCTTAGTTCTTAGTTCACAAAAACCGATTATGTGCGTCTCTTCCCAACTCTGATTTGATGGTGTGTTGGTAGCTAGAAATGAGCTGTGGTGGGAAACTGGAAAACCTGGTATCCCAGGACTTTCCTGTTTATCTACAACAGGTTCCAGATGACAAATCTCATCACGTTTCTTTGTCCTAGTTTGTAACCCTCAGAACTTGAATTAAAATTACTTATTAAATGATCGACATAAAATCCCTCTAAGTTGCAAACTTTTAAAAAATGTTAATTTGGGGGGAAACCTGAATTACACGTGTTAACAGGACTTCATTTTCTATCAAAACCCGTTATCCGTGAACCCTGTGCAGCCCCACATTTTGTGTAACTTGAAGGCATAGGGTCGGAAGTACCCCAAGCCAGAGAAGTAGATTGTTAAGTTGTCACCATAGTGACCATAGATCGTTGAAATCCCAGGACTAGGTGAGCTTTTCCAGACTCCATTTTGATCTGCAGGTGAAGAGTGTCGAACACACAACCCCGGGGGCACACAAAGGGAAAGGATAATGAACACCAAAGAATAGGAGTCCTCACAAAGAGGGGCACCCTGAACGTCAGCAGTGCCATAGTGAGAGGTCAAGAAAGAAGCTGCATGGTTTATTAGTCAAGAGACTTCATGCCAACTGCTGCAATGGCCAAACTTGAGAATAACAGATTTATGCAAGATGGATCTCTCGCATTAAGGAGAAATACACCTGGCCATCCAGGCTGATGCAGAAGGGAAAGATGCTGGAGACGCGTCAACAATGAACGGCCTCAGAGGGAGTGGTGTGTATCACTTTTTTTTTTTCTTTCATCAACCAGAACCAGTCAGGCCCACTCTATCTGCAAAGGAGGCTTCCAAATGTAGGGGGAGGATAGGTGTTTAGATAGTTCTAATTTTCTTGGTCACAGATTGTTTGCATGTACTGTTGTGGAGAAAGATGTGTCAGAAAACGGCCTCTGGTTGTTTGTACCATCAGGTATCCAGGCTAGGTTTTCCAGGAAGGCAGAGCCCGGAGCCAGTAAACTCCCATGGCTCTCTGGCATGGATTCCTTGCCTGTCTTTCAGGGCTTGTCACATAGGAAAACAAGCATGCAGTCCCCGTTGCTAGGAAATCTATAAACACAGCAAGAAATAATCTGCCTGTCTGCTGAGGGTTTAGCATTGCAACTCTCCCATAAATGACCAACAGTTGTTTGACCTTTGGGGGGGCTATATCTCTGTGTTGGCATAGCAATAAGAAAGGAGAGCGTGTGCGTGTCCCCTGCTGGAAGAGGAGTTTCTTTTAGGGTAGAAGCGTAATTATTTTTTTCCCTTTGTATTCAGAGAGTCTAGCACAAGAAGGTGACCAGGTAAACTACGGTAGAATATTCGTGCAGACCGGGGTAGTAGTAGCTTGCTTTCAGCAGTGGTATGCCGTCGATTCATTGGGTTTGGGGTCCATTAAAATCCTGAATTACCTCTTTTTTAAGATCTGTTGCTAGGACACATCTATCTTGAACCTATGCAAATAATAATAACAATTAAAAATGAAGTAAATTTTTTGTCTATATGATTTTATACATTTTTTTCTAAGTGAGCTCTATGCCCAACATGGAAGTTGAACCCACAACCCTGAGATCAAGAGCCCCCCGCTCTACCGACTGAGTCACCCAGGTGCCCTGTCTACATGCTGATTTTAGATTCAGAGCTTTTAAATGGTTCTCCTATCAATCAGTACTACCCCCAAAAGGGATCAACCAAAGCTCCCCAGTTTCAGCTTCTTGAAAATAGAATTGTAATTCTCTCCCTAACTGTAAAAGGGATTTTATCAATACTTGCTCCAGGGTGTGTGTGTGTGTGTGTGTGTGTGTGTTGCACTGTGTTTAAACATGTTCCCAAAAGGTCAGTGTTGTAGGCCTACCTAAATCTGACAACTTTAATTCTTTTCCTTCCTCCAAACTGTGCTGATCCTTCCAGAAGACTCTGAAACTGAAGTACTTTCTTACGCTTGCCTATTGCTTCAGAACCTGCCATCTCTTCTGCTTCCCCAAAATCCATGGAGGTTGAGCTGAACACTTACTTGAACCTGGTTGATAGCTGGCTTTGGAGCCCACACTTGAGGTGGCTTGTTACTTTGGTTACACTGAGTGCCCTGTGATTAGCCACAGTCAGCGTGTGATAAAGTCTCCCCTCTGGCCGTCGTGCCCCTTGAGCTCCAAGGCCCATGCATTACAGTGGCTCGCTGAGGATCAGGGCTGACTCACCTTGTCTCCACAGGAGTCTACTCTTCTGCTTCCCCAAACCTGCTCTTCCTCCTATAATTAACTCTCTCTGGAGGAATGGAACTCCCAAGCCCAACACCTGAGAGCGATCCTTGACTCCCTATCAAAGTCCAGCTCCTCACTCTCCTTCCTGGTTCTGCCTTCATTGGGCCTTTATCATCTCTTATCTGAACCACACCAGTAGCCTCTGATCCAGGCTCCTTGCCTTGGATCTAATCTTTCCAGTCCATTCTCGACATCATTCTTCCTGGATGTGCCACGCCCCTTTCCGCCTCCTTTCAGGATAATGACCAGACCCCACCATCCGTCTCCTGCTTCCCCAACCTATCCCAGCTCCACTCTTGACTTCTACCCTCAGCCCCAATCTCCAGCCCAACACTCTGCCCTCCAGATGCAGTCGCAGTTCCCAGGACTCACTGTGTCATCGTGTCTTCACCTACTTCTCTGTGCTAAAAATGCCTTCCGCTCTCTCCTCCAATCTGCTCGCTAGTTCAATTCAAATATATTTCTAGAAAGCTTCACCGATCCCACCAGAAGGGCTGACAACTCCCTCCCTCTGTGCCCTCACCGCAGCACCTTCCTATGTTTGCCGTTGTATTTCTGCGATTACTCAGACATGCATTCCTCCCTCACCAGACCGAGAGCTCCTCAAGACCTGGGACTCTCATTTCTGTCTGTAGTCTTCGTGCTCGAGGAATGGCACGTGAGTGGTAGACGCTTCCTGAATAGTTCTTACTGATGGACTCATGGACAACAGCAGCTCAGTTAGAGCTAAGATAAGACTGTCTTGGAGATAGGGGACAGAAGCTCAGAAATCTATAGGACACAGGGTCTCAAAACGGGCATATGTTTCACCCAGAGATGTGTTTGTTCTTCTCCAGGAGCATAGTAGGGAGATGGGGAGAGAACACAAGGTTTAAATATTAAAAAATAGCTAAGATTCTAAAAATGTTATTACATTTTTTTGATGAAGGGACATTCATAATCATAAACCATTAGTATAAGATTGTGCCTTTCAAGTGTACATTTAAAAATATGATCCTGAGGTGCCTGAGTGGCTCAGCTGGTTAAATGTCTGATCTTGGTTTTGGCTAGGTCATGATCTCAGGGTCCTGAGATCGAGCCCCACATCAGGCTCTGTGCTCAGCCGGGAGTCTGCTTGTCCCTCTGCTCCTCCCTCCACCCACTGTCTCCAAAATAAATTTAAAAAAAATATATATGACCCAGTACTCTTTGTAGGGGGCAAACTGAGGACTAGAAAGGAGGGACTGGGGTACCTGACTGGCTCAGTCAGTAGAGCGTGTGACGCTTGATCTTGGGGTCATGAGTTCAAGCCTCATGCTGGGTGTAGAGATAACTTAAAAAAAAGAAAAAAAGAAAGAGGGAACTGACCACACTGAGGCCACAAAGCAAGTTAGTGGCACAGTGGTTTCTTCCCTCTTAATTCTGTTTTCTGGTCACATTGTACTACAGTTCTTGTGCGAACTGGGTTTAGGTCAGAAAACGGGGAGAGCAAATGGTTCTTCTCACTTCTCCCAAGATAAGGAGCTGGGAGTTAGGTAAAAGTTAGCTCCTTCCTTCCTTTCTCCCTTCCTCCCTTTCCTTCCTTCCTTCCTTCCTTCCTTCCTTCCTTCCTTCTTTCCTTCCCTCCCTCCCTCCCTTCTTTCTCTCTTTCTTTCTCTCTCTCCACCCAACATGGGGCTTGAACTCACAACCCCAAGATGAAGAGTCGCATGCTCCACCAGCTGAGACAGCCAGGTGCCCCTTAGGTAAGTTTCTTGCGAAAAGTGCAGTGTGGTTGGACATCTTGGTTGCCCCTGCTGACTTTTATCTTCATACTCTTTAGCTCACAAGTCTCCTGAAAGACATTTGAAAGGTGGTGTATCCCTTTGTACGCTTTTAAGCTGACATCATTTTTTTTAAACTATACCCATACGTAGTTGCAGAGGGTGTACTTGGAGGGTTTTTGCAAGGGGCTGCGCATCAGCTCCTCTTTCTTGAGCACCAGTAGAAAGCAATTTTGACATTTTTATCTTCAATTATATCCCAAAAGGGTGTCAATAAAAGGCATCTGCAACGTGGCCCCTTTCACGTACAGCTATGTCGGGCTGGGGCATTTGCTGAGGACCTGGAGCCACACCTTTCCGGGGGAGCCTTGCTCGCCATCATCCTTGGAAAAAGTACGTGAACAAATTCTGGTCAGAAATTTTACGTTATTCTTTTCTCTCCTTCCGACTCCTATCTCCATCCCACTGTCACCGCAAGATTTTATTATACATGCTATTCATCTTCATGCCCTACTGTCTTTTAATGACCACCATAGTATACTTTTCTGAAATAAAAATATGCACTTAAATTCCAATGTCAATTTTTTTGAAGTAAACTCTACGCCCCACGTGGGGCTTGAACTCATGACACTGAGATCAAGAGCTGCACGCTCTATGACTGAGCCAGCCAGGCGCCCCTCCCATTTTAATTTTATTTTTTTGTGACTATAAACCTGGAAGTGTTCTTTCTTCTGGCTAGAGATGCCATTGCAGTAATTATACCTCATTGATCAAAGCCACAAAAGTGCTCTACAAATACTGATAGCAGTTAGGGAGAGTTAAATTTATTTAGATGGATTTTTTAAGTGCACATTCACATATACATTCATCGGTGTTATTTATTCCTAGATGGAGACAGGAATCACCAGCAGTACTACCCCTAGTACATTTTAATCCATGCATGGGTTTTGAAGCCTTGCTTACATAATCGGAGCTGGAAGGGGTTTGGTTATTGCAATGCCACTCAATTCTTTGAATTCTTTCCAAGATATATGCCAAAAATTCCTGAGGGATCTTTTATAAGAAATTAGTGAAAATTTCCATTAGATCTTCCTTCCATGGTGTGTCATGGCAACCTCTTCTCTAAGGCTGTTTCCTTGAAGGAGCTTCCAGAACAAGGTAGAGCAGTTGACAATAGGCCCCCTGGCTGGAGTCCCCCCAAGAGCAGAAGCTGCCACAGGCCTCACGGTCCTAAGCCCGCAAGGAGCCACCAACAGTTCTCTTCCGGCTCCCACCTACCCCTTCCCCTTCCAGGTCTGAGTCTCTGGGTCTGGTGCCTGAAACTCCCTGGAGCTGAAAGCCAAGATTGTTTCCTGCCTCCCACTCTTAACAGCTCCTCTCCCTGAGCTGACCATGTCCCCAGGACGAACGCTCACCCTCTGTAATTAGCCACTAAATCTGGTGATCTAAAATGATGGGGCTGCCCTTACAACCAGCATCAGCAAGGAGATGGCCTCTGCAAGCTGGCCCGCCACACTCCCGTCCNGGGTTCAGCAGGCTGTGCTTTTTAAAAGGCACGTTTGCTGAAAGCTTTCAGTGTCAGCTTTTTGAATCATTTACAATGAGCTCTTATACAATGTAGGCAACTAGCAGGCTCTACCCCATTCACTAAACCACTCGAGAAAATTGTGTGGCGCTAGCCCCAACTCACCTCTGTTAGCATTTTAGTTCAGGGCATTCACTTTGCTTTTGTATCTGGGCCTGCCTGGCTCCCTGCCTCTCTCTGACCGCATTCATTGTCTCAGGTTTCACCAGGACCCTCTCCCTGCCTTGCTCCCATTTCTAATAAAGACGGAGTCACAACATCAGAGCTGTGTACATCTGTAACTTCTTGCATTATTAACCTTTGCTCTGAAACAGAAACAGAATCCTCTTTGCTCCTGGAAGGCAGCTTGACGCCTTGGAAATAGAGCACAGGAGCTGAAGGAGGCAGATGCCAGAGTGACCCGACTTCACTCTGCCACTGACAGTGAGCCAGCGTTGCTCTCTTCTCCACCAGTGACACTCCGTCCTGCCACCTACACAAGTGGATGCGAATGTTTGCTCTGTCTTATCCTCCTACCCAGGATCACGGGGAAATTCAAAAGCTTTGTTATGTCAGCCGGCGCCAAGCATACAGTTACTTGTTGATGGATGTTAGCGGCCGTTGTTAATATCCAGGAAGATGATAGTCCCCAGAATCGCAGGCCTGTTTCATGAGTAAATCTTTCTCATGATTTCAGGGAACATGGTAGAACAGGCAGATTTTTTTTTTAAAGGTTTTATTTATTTATTTGAGAGAGAGTGAGAGCTAGAGAGAGAGCGAGTGAGCACACGCAGAGGGAGAGGGAGAAGCAGACTCCCAGGTGAGCAGAGAGCCTGACATGGAACTCGACCCCAGGACCCTGAGATCGTGACCTGAGCAGAAGGCAGACGCTTCACCAACTGAGCCCCCCAGGAGCCCCGGGATCAGGTAGATTTTGATGCAGGACAGCTCGAATTGGTAAGCAGACCCGGAGGTTTGAAGGGTTATCTCCTTAAGTCCATCATCCTGGTGGGAAAAGCAAGGGTCGCGCTGCTGGGGCCTGGGCTGGCAGGGTAAGCGGGTGGAAGGGCTGCTTTGCCAGCTCAGACCCACCCAGCTGGTTTGCAGGGCGCTTCTCAGGGCGAGTGGGGCGGTGCCCAGGCTGCGGATGAGTCACGGCAGCTGCGTGTCCCGGCAGCAGTGAGCCCTCCCTGCCTAGTGGCGGGAGCGCTGGGGCACCTGGGACAGCCCGTCCTGCCCCGCGGTGGCTCCTGTGATGAGCCCCCTCCCCCAGCCCTGAGCGGGGCCATAGGAAATGCTCCCTGAGGAGCAGGGGACAGAGCACGTGCTAGACACCCCGGCCCACTTCGGGGAGGTGGAGGAGGCCCGGGCCCCGCTGTCTGATGGCGATGGTCCACCCGGAGCAGAGAGATCCGCGTGGAGACCCGGCGGGGAGAAGCCCTGAGAGCGAGCCAGGCCACCGGGGGGGGGGGGGGGGGGGG